>NW_016690207.1:5453733-5466560 GCF_001604755.1 Lepidothrix coronata | reverse complement strand
TATGGGATGTACAGGGGGTGATGTGCTGGCAGGAGGTGGGATACAGGGATGTGTGGGGGGACACGTGGTGCTGGATGGAGACGGGAATACAGGGATGTATGGAATGCACATGGTGCTGGCTGGAGGTATGGATGTATGGAATGCATGACATGGTGCTGGATGGAGATGGGATGCAGGGATGTATGGGATGTATAGGGGGGACATGTGATGCTGGCTGGAGGTAGGAATACAGGGATATATGGAATGCACATGGGGATACATGGTGCTGGCTGGAGGTGGGATACAGGGATGTATGGAATGCATGACACGGTGCTGGATGGAGATGAGGAGGTGCTGGCTGGAGATGGGAATACAGGGATGTATGGAATGCACGGGGGGACACATCATGCTGGCAGGAGGTGGGAATACAGGGATGCCTCTAGGGATGTGTGGAATGCAGGGGAGGGGCCAAAGGGCATTTGGTGGTGCAGGAGATGGAGGGGTTTATATGGAATGCATGAGGGGTGCATGTATGGAATGCAGAGGGGATGGAGGTATGGAATGTGCAGGGGAAGTATATGGAATGAAGAAGGATGCAGATATGGAATGCAGAGGGGTGTATGTGTGGAATGCATGAGGATGTGTGTATGGAATGTGTAGGGGGTGCACGTATGGAATGCGTGAGGGGAGGTGTATGAAGTGCACCAAGGGGTGTGTGGGAAGGAGCACGTATGACATGGGGTGGATGCATGGAATGCACAGGGGTAGGGATGTGTGAAACACAGAGCGGGAAGGTGTGGGATCCATAAGGGAGACGTGAAATGCGGGGAGGGGGATGTATGGAGTGTCTGTGGGGATGTATGGAAGGCAAACAAGGATGCAAAAGGGGAATGTATGTGATGTGTAAGGGGGGGGTGTATGACATGCACAGGGGAGGTGTGGGATGCATGGGGAGTACATGGGATGCATGGGGAGCACATGGGATGCATAGGGAGGTGTGGGATGCATGGGGAGTACATGGGCTGAATAGGAAGGTATGGGATGTATGGGGAGGTATGGAATGCATAGGGGTGTATGGAACACATGGGGGAGGTATGGAACATATGGGTAGTACAAGGGGTGCATAGGGAGTTATGGGATCCATGGGGAGTACATGGCATGCAGAGGAAGGTACAAGATGCATGGGGAGGTATAGAATGCATAGGGAGATATGGAATGTGTGTGGGAGGTTTGGAATGCATGTGGAGTACATGGGATGCATAGGGAGGTATGGGATGTATTGGGGAGGCATGGAATGCGTAGGGGAGTATGGAATGCATGGGGGAAGTTTGGAATGCATGTGGAGTATATGGGATGCATAGGGAGGTATGGGATGCATGGGAAGTACATTGGATGCATAGGGAGGTATGGGAGGTATGGAATGCATAGGGAGATATGGAATACATGGGGAGGTTTGGAATGCATGCAGAGTACATGGGATGCATGGGGAGGTCTGAAATGTATAGGAGGTATGGAACATATGGGTCGTACAAGGGATGCACAGGGAGTTATGGGATGCGTGGGTGGTACATGGGATGCATAGGGAGGTATGGGATGCATGGGGAGGTGTGGGATGCATAGAGGGGTATGGAATGCATGGGGAGCACACAGGATGCATAGGGAGATATGGAGTGCATGGGGGAGGATTGGAATGCATGCAGAGTACATGGGATGCATGGGGGAGGTATGGGATGCATGGGGGAGGTATGGGATGCATGGGGNATGGGATGCATGGGGGAGGTATGGGATGCATGGGGGAGGATTGGAATGCATGCGGAGTACATGGGATGCATGGGGGAGGTATGGGATGCATGGGGGAGGATTGGAATGCGTGGGGAAGCATGGGATGCATGGGGAGCATGTGGGGTGCATGGGGGGGTTGGAATGCATGGGGAGCACACGGGATCAGCACCTGGCCCGGGGCAGGGACAGCTGGCACACCCCTGGCACACCCCTGGCACACACCTGGCACACCGAGTGCTGCAGTGCCACGTGTGTGCCCGGGGCTCGTGGCACCGCGGGGCGACGGCAGCGGGATCCCCCGGCAGAGCTGCCTTGGGACCAGCCCAGCGACAGCTGCCAGGAATACAGCGACTGGAAGGACAGGAAAACCTACCTCCCACCTTGGAAGAAGATCGATTCGGCCCCCTTGGGTAAACACACGGCAGCACCCAACCCATGTGTCCATGTATGTGTGTGTGTACACACGTGCACACACCGCGTTGCATTCCAACCCCTCATCTCCATTCCACCCCCTCGTCTCCATTCCACCCCCTCGTCTCCATTCCAACCCCTCATCTCCATTCCAACCCCTCGTCTCCATTCCAACCCCTCGTCTCCCCCAGCGCTGCTGCACAAGATCCTGACGGAGAGCCCCTCGGCGAGGATCACCATTCCCGACATCCAGAAGGACCGGTGGTACAGCAGACCCCTCAAGAAGGGTAAGGGGCCGCCGGGGAACGCGCTCGTTCCCCGGGATTTGAGGGTCACTGGGTGTCCTGTCCCTTTGCAGATGTCAAGCAGGCCCGGCTCTCCTCAGGAGGGGTCACCGACTCCCCCGGCGGCTTCTCCAAGCACATCCGATCCAATATGGACTTTTCCCCGGTGAAGGCTGCTCCGGGGTGAGCCTCCACTTCCCTACACGCAGGGTTTGCAATTCCTTGTGCACCACGGGGCTTTCCCGGCGTTTTCCCCAGGAGGTGGCTGGGCGGAAACCCCTCACACGACCCCTGCGACCACCCCAAACCCTGCAAAACCCCGTGCAATCCCCACGCTGGGCTCTCTCCAGCATCCCTAATCCCCGTGTCCCTGCCCTTGCCTTGCAGCGAGGACAAGGCCAGGTACTCCACGTCGCAGCCGGAGCCCGGCACGGGCGGGATGCCCTGGGAGAGCGGAGCGGGGAGCATCGACCAGCTGGTGCAGGGCATCAGCTTCTCACAGCCCGCCTGCCCCGAGCACATGCTGGTCAACAGCCAACTCCTGGGCACACCCGGCTCCTCCCAGGTCAGGGGCTGCAGGGGGGGCACCTGGAACCGCCTGGAATATCGGGGTGCTGCCTCACAGTGTTTTTGGGGTGCGGCTGGGCGAGGTGTGTCCTCTCGGGATGTTGCCTCACGGTGTTTGGGGCGCAGCTCCGCACCCTCAGGGGTGGCAGGATGCCCTTTGCAGTGGTTGGGGGCTGCTCTGTGGTGTTTGGGAGCAGCTTTGCCTGATATGGAATATCAGGGAGCAGCCTGGCAATGTTTGGGACACGACTTTGTGGTATTTATCACCTCGGGGTGCGAGTTCACAGGATCTGGGACACAGTTTTCAGTATTTTTAGTACCAGGAAGCCACTTTGCCGGGGATTTGGGGTGTCTGGGGGGCAGCTTCATGTCTGATTTACAACATCGGGGTCCAACACTGCACCGTGTGTAAATTGGGGTGCAACTTTGTATGTGTGACATTAGGGAGCAACTGTAATCTCAGGAAGCAACATGGCACAGTTTGGGATGTGGTTGGGCGAGGTTTGTCATCCTGGGGTGCAGCTCTGCAGAATTTGGGGGACAGCTTCATGTCCGATTTGCAACATTGGGGTCCAACATTGCTCTGTGTACAATGCTGGGGTGCAAATTTGTGGTTTATGTTTGACATTGAGGACTATATGGAATATCAGGGAGCAACTTGGCAATGTTTGGGATGCAGCTGGGCAAGGTTTTCATCTTGGGGTGCTGCCTCTCAATATTTGGGGTGCAAATGTGCATCATTTATGGTATCAGGATGCACTTTGCAATGTTTGGGGGCTCCTCTCTGATGTTTGGGAGCAGCTTTGCCTGATATGGAATATCAGGGAGCAGCTTGGCAATATCTGGGATGTGACTTTGTGTTATTCATCACCTCAGGGTGCAAGTTTGCAGGATTTGGGGTGCAGTTTCACATCTGATTTACAACACTGAGGTCCAGACTTGCACCATTTATACCGTTGGGGTGCAACTTTGCCTTAAATTTGTAAGATTAAGAAGCAACTTTGTCATATTTATAATATCAGGGAGCAACTTGGCAATGCTGGGGCCGTGGCTGTTCAGTATTTACCATCTCAGGGTGCAAGTTGGCAGGATTTGGGGTGCAAATTTGCAATACTTTTAGTACCAGGATGCCACTTTGCCAGGGACTTGGGGGGCAGCTTCACATCTGATTTACAACACTGGGGTCCAACGTTGCACTGTGGGGTGCAACTTTGCGTCATATCTGTTACATGAAAGAGCAACTTAGCTGTATACACAATATCACAGAGCAACTTTGCAGTGTTGGGCAGCAGCTGCGTGAGGTTTTTATCTTGGGGTGCTGCTTCCCAATATCTGGGGTGCAAATGTGCATCATTTATGGTATCAGGATGCACTTTGCAGTGCTTGGGGGCTGCTCTGTGGTGGTTGGGGAGCAGCTTTGCATCTGACCTACGGTATCAGGGAGCAGCTTGGCAATACTGGAGTGCAGCTGGGCAAGGTTTGTCATCTCGGGGGGCAACTTTGTGGCATTCGAGGTGCAATTTTGCAGCATTTTGAGTAGCAAAACGCAACTTTGCAATACCAGGGTACAGCTGCAGCATTTGGGGGGCAGCTCTGCGTCCAGTTTATGATATTGGGGGTCCATCGTTGCGCTGTTTATACTGTTGGGGTGCCACTTTGAATCATAGAGGTGACATTAAGGAGCATTTTTGCCGTATTTAGGGTATCAGGGACGAACTTTGCACTGTTTAGATGTGGCTGTGCAGCGTTCCCGGTATTTGGGATGCAGCTGCCGGCGCGCGCCATCGGGGGGTGCAGCTTCCCACCGTTTCCCTGCCGAAAGCCGGGATTTTTATCCGAGCGGCGGCTGGAGCTTGGTGGGGTTCCCAACCTCCCTGGCGGGATTTATAACGCTCGGGGGGGTGTGTTTTGGGGGCCGCAGAGCCCGTGGCAGCGGCTGGTGAAGCGGATGACGCGGTTCTTCACCAAGCTGGACGCCGACGGCTCGTACCGGGCGCTGAAGGAGGTGTGTGAGAAGATGAGCTACGGCTGCAAGATGAGCTGCACCAACCAGGTGGGCACCAGGGGGCCAAAATCGGGGGGTGGGACACGCCCCCCGTGCCGTTGCATCGGCAGGTAACTCAGGGCACCCCTCCCTTTTGCAGGTCACCATCTCGACCACGGACAGGAGGAACAACAAACTCATCTTCAAGGTGAACCTGGTGGAGATGGAGAGCAAGATTTTGGTGGACTTTCGCCTCTCCAAGGTGAGCTGGGGGGGGGTCAGGGTGGGCACTCGGTGGTGGGTGCTTGGTGGGGTCGGGCAAGGGTGTGCAGGGTGGGTGCAAGGGGATGAAGGGCCTTGTAAAGGGGGTGCAGGACCATGGAAGACCATGGAAGGTGGGTGTGAGTGGATGGAGAAACATTCAGGGGGCTGCAGGGTGGGCTCAGGGGGATGGAGTCCCAGGCAGGTGGGTGCAGGGGGATGTAACCCCCCCAATTCTCCCTGCACAGGGCGATGGCCTGGAGTTCAAGAGGCATTTCCTGAAGATCAAGGCCAAGCTCAGCGACATCGTCAGCACCCAGAAAGTCTGGCTGCCTGGCACCTGAGCCCCTGCACCCCTCCTCCTCCTCCTCTTCTTCCTCCTCTTCCTCCTCCTTCTCCTCTTCTTCCTGGCTGGGCTCCAGCGGCAGCACCCAAACGCCATGAAGGTGCCCAGCCACGTGTTTTAGATTTTGAAGGTTCAATAAAGCCCGGGGGGACACGGAGCGATGCTGTTTCCTGCAAGGGGGAGGTTCTTGCAGTGGGTTGTTCCCTCTGGAACCTGCTGGAGGCGCAGCTTTGCTCAGCCAGCCTAAATCCCACTCCGGGGTCTCCGCCGAGCCGTGCAGCCCTAAACCAGCCCCAAGGTTTAGGGGCCGACCCCCTCCTCGCCCCACTACCGCCCCTCCCTGCCCTGTCTCAGGGCAGTGGCTGCCCTCGTTTTCCAGCCTCTCTAATTGCTTTTCGGAGGGACTAACGAGCCCGAGAGCTGCCAGGGGTTGTTAGCGCTGGAGCGAGAGAGGAGAGCCGGGGATTAACCCCATCCCCTCCCCCCAAAAAAAGAGCATCCCCCCAAAAAACCCACCCCCGGGTGCAAACCCCTGAGGCCTCCCCGCAGTTTCTCCCCCAAAGTTGCGTCGGCGTTTAATTATTGGGGTTAAAAAAAAAAACAACAACCACTTGTTTTGCTTGTCTTCCCCCTTTTCTTTGGGTTTTTTTAATATCCCTTCCCCCCGGCTTTTTTGTTTTCCTGGTGGGAACCCCCCTTGGGCGAAGCAATTAGCGGCGATTTTTTAATTGCATATTTATATTGCAGCTGGGGAGCGAGACCCCGGCAGCGGGCAAGGGGGAAGCAGGAAGACGCCGCGCTCCCGACCTTGTTTGCTTTTCAGCCGGGATTAAGCGCTTTTAATTGTCCTGGAGATCACAGATTGCGGCCGGGGGGGATAATTAGGCTGAATACAGGGTTTTCTGGTTCATTCCCCCCAGGAATTTATATTTCTAAGGGCATAAAAAAAAGTAGAAAAGCTTCGGGAACGCCTCGGGTTGTGGAGGGGCACGAGGCTGGGCACAACTCGTTGCACGAGTGGGTCTCGCCGTCACAACAAATTAATTTATCACCTGTTACCTGCTGGAAACGGGATGTTTTGGGGAGTCACAGGTAGGTTTCCCCCTCCCCAGGGCGCTTCAGGGGCTGTCGTGCTCCGCCGTGGTCTCGAGCCTTTGCCGAGCTTGATTATCCCACGGGAATTTATTTTCAACCCTAATTTTTAGTTTGTTTTGTTTTGTTTTGTTCTTGTTTGTTTGTTGGTTCGTTCGTTCGTTTGGGGTTTTTTGTTGGTTGTTTTTTTTTTTTAACTCCGTAGAGGGGATTATTTTCCGCTTTCGGGGTCCGGGAGGGGGGGAAATTGGAGGGGGATGAAAGGTTTGTGGCCGGGTGAGGGGGGGGCTGTGCCGGGAGCGGGGCCCTGAAAGCGCCCTTTGTGCGGCCCCGCCGGGGACCCGGCGCGCTCGGAGGCACCGGAGCGTGGCAAATCCTAAAACCAACAGCACAGCCGGGGCGGGCGGCCGGGGGGGCTTCTGCCCCCTCCTCATCCCGAATTCATGGCGCTCCGGCGGGCACGGGGGGTTCCCTCGGCCTCCGCGCGGCATCCCGGGAGCGGGGTTTGGGATGCGCAGTTCGGGATGTGCTGGGGGATGCAGGAGGGGAGGGTTCGAGATCTGGAGCGTAGGGGTTAGGATGTAAGTACAGGATTTGAGGGATGAAGGATTTAGGGTCTAGATAGGGATGTGGGATTTAGGATGGAGATGCAGGATGAGGGAGGGAGAACTTGGGATGCAAATGAGAGACACAGGATTTGGGATGGAGATGCAGGATGGAGGATTTAGGATGTACATGCTGGATGCGGGATTTGGGATGTAGATGCAGGATGGAGGATTTCAGATATTGATGCAGGATGGGTGAAGTTGGGATGCAGATATGGGACATAGGATTTAGATGCAGGATGGAGCATTTAGGATGCAGATGGGGACATAGGATTTGAGATATAGATAAAGGATGGAGGATTTAGGATGCAGATGTGGGATGTAGGATTTAGGAGAGGTGCAGAGTGGGGGATGAAGGATTTAGGATCTAGATGGGGACGTAGGATTTAGGATGTAGATGCAGGATAGAGGATTTAGGATGTAGATGCAGGATGTGGAACAAAGAACTTGGGATGCAAGTGTGGGAATCCAAATAGGATTTGGGATGTAGATGCAGGATTTAGGGTGCAGGATTAAGGATGCAGATGTGGGATGTAGGATGTAGAATGGAGGATTCACAAAGTAGATGCAGATGCAGGATGGAGAGCTTAGGATGCAGATGTGGGAGATAGGATTGGGAATGTAAATGCAGGATGCAGAATAGAGGATTTGGGATGCAGGTGGGAGACTTAGGGTTTAGGATGTCGATGCAGGACACAGAATGGAGAATCCAGGATGCACATATAGGATGGAGCATTTGGGATTTAAATGGGGATGTAGGATTTAGGATGCAGATGTAGGACATAGGATTTAGGACATAGAGGACAGAGGGGAGAGAGGATTTAGGATGTAGATGCAGGACACAGGGTGAAGGATTCAGGATGCAAATGTGGGACACAGAATTTGGGATGCAGCTGCAGGGTGCCAGATGCAGGGGTTGCAGAAGAAGGATTTAGGCTGCAGATGCATTTAGGATGTGGGATGCAGGATTCAGGATGCAGACACGGGATTTAGGGGGAAAAAAATAGAGGATTTAGGAAGCAGATAGAGGATTTAGGATGCAGACACAGGTTCCCAGATGCAGGATGGAGGATTTAGGATGTAGATGCAGGTTTCCAGACGCAGGATGCATGACAGGGATGCAGGAGAGGGGATGCAGATGTGGGATGCAAAACACAGGACATGGGATGAAAGGGCAGATGCAGGATTTGGGATGCAGATACAGAGCATGGGGTACAGGAGCAGAATTTAGGATGCAGAGGTGGAGATACAGGACAGATGAGGAGGGAAATGGAATTTAAGATGCAGAGGAAAGGTGCCAGGCACGGGGCATGGGTTGCAGAAGTGGGATTTGGGACGCAGAGGAGGGATGTAAGACACAGGAGGTGGGATGTGGATGCAGGACGTGGAATGCAGCAGTGGGATTCAGGGTGCAGATGCAGATACGGGATGGAGGTACAGGACAAGGGATGCTCCACCCCCAGAGCAGCGCGGCGCAGCGCCAGCTGTGCACAGGGATCTTGCGGCACCCCCGGCGATGGGGAGTGCGTGCAACGAGCCGGGAAATGCAGATTTCTAAGGGAAAATTATCGCTTTCCAGTCCTATACAGGGATTTCGCAGCTCGTCGCCCATCTGGGAGGCAGAGCCCGGTCGTGTGGCCACATCTGCCCGCCAGATGTGCCGGGGAGGGGAACGGAGCCCCCGCGGATGGGAAACCTCCCCGCCCCCCCCACCCCGCGCGGGCCAGGTTGGGAATGCTGCTCTCCCAAATCACACCTGCTCTGGAAAAACGCCTGGATGGGAGCAGGGAGGAGCGGGAAGGAGGGATTGGATGGGACCAATCCGGCCTCGCAAATGATTTTCCCGTCAGATAAGCTTTTGTGCTGTGGCTGGGGGAGGGTGGGGATGAGGCACAGCCAGCGTGCAGCTCCAGGGGGCACAGCCCAGTATAGCCCAGTATGGACCAGTAAGGACCTGGGAGGGGTGGGGGTCCCTGGTGAGGCCGGTCAGACCATCAGGGTTTGTTGGTGCCCTCGGGGTCCTGGCAGCAGGACAGGGATGGGGATGCTGGATGCAGGAGGTGGGACGAAGATGTGGGATGCAGGAGGTTGGAATGGAAATGTTGGGTGCAGGAGGTAGGATGAAGATGTGGGATGGAGATGCAGGATGCAGGAGGTGGGATGCAGGAGGTGGGATGGAAATGCAGGATGGAGATGTGGGATGCAGGAGGTGGGATGGAAATGCAGGATGGAGATGTGGGATGCAGGAGGTGGGATGGAGCTGCGGGATGCAGGATCTGGGAAGGGGATGCAGGATGTAAATGCAGGGTTTGGGTTGCAGGCTCAGGACATGGGATGGTGCAAGGTGCAGGTTTAGGAGGGGGAGGCAGGATGTGGGTGGAGATGGAGGACGTGGGATGAAGGGTGTGGATGCAGGACATGATGCAGATGCAGGATTTGGGATGCAGGATGAAGCTGCAGGATGCAGATCCATGGGATGGGCATGGGATACAGGTGTAGGATGCAGATGTGAGATGCAAAAGTAGGATGCACTGGAGGGTGCAGACTGGGGATATGAGAAGTGGGGTGAAGAATGCAGGGTGCACAGGTGGGATGAGATGGCAACGTGGGGTGCCAGATACAGATGTGGGGTGCAGGATGCAGATGTCGGATGCAGGATGCAAATGGGGGGTGCAGGAGGCAGATGTGGGATGCAGGATGGAGATGTGGGGTGCCAATGCATCTCCAGGATGGTGATCCACCACTTTGAGCAGAAAAAAATGTCAGAAGCGTTTCCCATCTGTTTTTTAGGGGCAAATTTGGAATTTTCCCCCTAGCATCAGCTTTTTGGGGTCTGGAAATCCAATAGGTTTCCAGAAGCACTTTTATTTTCTGAACTACCCCCATCAGCTCGAGGTCTCCAGGACAGAAATATGCATTTGAGAAAAAAAACCCCTTAAGCTGGAGAAATTCCATCCGAAAACACCCAAATCCAGCATTTCCCTTTGCAAATCGGTGTCTCCCTCCTTTCTGCACAGCATTTCCCACCGTGAAGGTGCCCCAGGGGCTGGATTTGTTGGATTTTTAACTTGGGAGATGTTTTAGCTCTCGCAAAAGCGTCGCAGCAGCCTCGGGAATGCCGCCACATTAATAAAAGCAAAAATGCAGAGGAGTCTGTTAAGGAAACTCCTGCAAAAATCCCTTCCAGAAACATCGTGGGCAATGTCAGCTCTCAGTTTGGGCTTTTTTTCCCCTTTTATTTCATTGGGAAAATGAGTTTTGCAGGTCGTCGAGTGCCCTGAGGATGGTGCAAGGTGGGTTTTTGCAGCGGGTTTGGCCCCTGGATCCTCCCGTATCAGTGTTGGGGAGAGAGATTGCGGGGAAAAACCTGGAATTTACAGCTTAAACCTGGAATTTGCAGGTTAAAAGCTACAAATATCCCCCTAAATTGGGGGATTGGCACCGTGGGTGCAGCCTGGCAGTGATGCCAGGGGCACGGGTGAGGCCCCAGCGGTGCCTCTTGCCTGGCAGGCAGGAGAGGGAGAAAAATGCTTTAAAAAGGTAAAAAAAAAAAGCTCCAAAGCAGGAGGCTGAGGTCATTTTCTTGGCGAGGAAGTCGGCTCCTTCCAAATGCCTCCGGGTCGGGTTTAATATCAGCAGAAACATTCTTGGGCAGGGTGGGGAGAAAGCACTGCTCTCACCATCAAGAGCAGACCCTCAACCCCCAAAACACCCTAAAAACCCCTCAAAACACAACCACCACCCCCCAAAACAAGCCCCCAAATCCCCCAGACTGCTGCTTTGCAATGCCCAGGCATGGAGTAACTGAGCACTGGGGTAGGAGAAGTGTGAAACCAGCTCATGGAAGAGGGAAAGACTCCCTCCTGGGAGTGGAGAATTGTGTCTCTAAGTGGGTTTTGAGCATCATTTGGCCCCTGCTGGGGTTTTTGGGATGTGGAGAGGAGGAAAGTGAGGGAATCTGGCAGGGAAAATGCCATTTTCCCCATTGTCCTGGAGGGTTTCATCGTCACTTCATTCCCTTGACTGAGCATCGTCTTGCCTGGCTCAGAACCCACCAACAACCCCCTTGGGCAAAGGGACCTGAGTGCAAGGAATATCCTGCTGGAAAATGCATCAAAAAGGAGGGGAAAAAATTAGATTGTATCTGCCTTGCTCTGCTCAGAGGGCTGAGCAGCTCAGGGACCTGTCAGTGTCTGGTGTAAGCCTTCGGCCGCCCTGCGGAGCTGTTGTGGCTTTTCCAGGGATTCTACACATGAAGAGGGGGTGGTTTGGCTAAACCTCACCAAAACCCAAACCAGAGCTCAGGGGGAGGAGGAGGTGGGAGATGTAAGGAAAGGTTATTAAAAAAATGGGGAAAAACTCTAAAAAACAGGAGCAGAAGGGGGGAGAGGAGTTTGGGACTGCAGCAGGGCAGGGATGTGGCATTGGCAGGGATGCTGCAGGAAGCAGGGATGTGGTGGGAAACAGGGATGCTGCACCTCACTGGGGATGTGCATCCCACCGAAATCGTCAGATAAAACAATTCCCCGGGAGAATTGGCAGGATAAGCAGCATCAGCAGGGCTCTGAGCCTGCTGTGAGGGAGGCTGTGAGGCGATGCTTTGGCTGGGAAGGGGATTTTTCCTCCAGGCTTGCACATTCCTCCCGTCAGCAGTATTTACACGGCACCAGGAGAAATCCCAGGTCAGCCAGACCATCTCCCACCAGGTATCGCCCAGTGCCACCACCCCACAGCCCCTTGCTCCTTCATCCTAGGGTTTTCTCCCTGGTCCATCTGCACCCCATAGTTCCAATCCCCCCGTGCAAAAGTTCTGCTCCAGACTCCCAGAGTGGTCCCTTCCAAAATTTTCCCCATCCCAGCACCCACAGGTTCCCCTTCAGCCTTTTATGGGGCCAGGGTTGCTGCGGGGATGCCCCTGGGTGCTGGATTTGGGAGGGATTCCATGGGGTTGCTCCATCTCCAGGCAGTGCTGGAAAGACCCAGGAGCAATGTCTTCTCCTGGAACAGGCGCTGGGAAGTATTGCAGTGTGCAGGTATTTGCAGGAATGTGGGGATGCAGCACACAGGGATGCTGGCAATGCACAGGGATGTTTGGGGATGCAGAAATGCAGCACACAGGGATGTTTGTGGGATGCAGGGATGCAGCACACAGGGATGTTTGTGGGATGAAGGGATGCAGAACACAGGGATGCTGGCAATGCACAGGGATGTTTGATGTAATTCCCCCATGCTGGGTTTGTTGCTCGTCTGAAAACTTCTCTCAACATTTTAGCGGATTTGTGGGGGTTTGAAAAACTGGTTTTGGGGCTCAAACCACGACAGGGATGTTGGCAATGCACAGGGGTGTTTGTGGGATGCAGGGATGCAGCACACAGGGATGTTTGTGGGATGCAGCACACAGGAATGTCTGTGGATGCAGGGATGCAGCACACAGGGATGTTTGTGGATGCAGGGATGCAGCACACAGGGATGTTTGTGGATGCAGGGATGCAGCACACAGGGATGTTTGTGGATGC
>NW_016690207.1:5450235-5451866 GCF_001604755.1 Lepidothrix coronata | reverse complement strand
AAAAAAGAAAGGAAAAGAGGAGCGGGGCGGGGGGGGGGGGGGGGAGAAAAAAAAAGAAAAAAAAAAAAAAAAAAAAAAGAAAGGAAAAGAGGAGCGGGGCGGGGGGGGGGGGAAAGAGAAATAAAGGAAAAATAAAAAAAGCAAAAGCAAAGCAAATTCCTTGGCAAATCAAAGCAAAATTCTCTCTCGCGCGCGCGGCCTTGCGTCCAGCCATCGGTCTTGATAAGGGGCTCCGGGGAGGAGGAGGAGGAAGAGGAGGAGGAGGAGGAGGAGGTGAGGTGACACAGGGGACCCGACAGCAATTGCTCTTCATGGCAAAAACCCCATCAGATTTCCCAGTGCCAGGTGACAAGCGGGCAGGGAGCCCGCCTGCCTCAGTTTCCCCACCCTGTGCGTGCAGGGGTGGGGGAGAGGGGCTAAAACTGCCTTGGAGGGGTTAAACGGGGAGATTTTCTGCCGGGTTTTATCCAAAACATATGTTTTCGCCACTATTCGAGTTATCTGGGATATTTCCTGCGTGTTTGCTCCTATGGCAACCGGCCCAGCATGAAAGACCTATTTACTGGGCCCGGGGATAAGGAGCAGCCATATGGTGTCAATTTTGAAGGCGCTCCATCCCCTCCACCCGTCTCCTGTTCTCCCTCCACCACGGCCTTGGCCCCTCCAGAGGAGTCCACGGCGAGCAGGGTCCAGTGGGGTCGGGGATGGGCTCTGTCAGCAAGGGGAGGTGGTGGGTTGGGTTTGGGGAGCTCAGAGAAGGTGGTGATGGGCTGCAGCAGTGGCCTGAGATCCTTCAGGATCCTTCAGAAGATAGGGATGGACTGAAGGTACCTTCAGGATCCTCCTGAAATCCTTCAGGAGGTAGGGATGGAGTGAAGGGACCTGCAGAATCAGTCTGAGGTCCTTCAGGAGACAGGGATGGAGACAAGGGATCCACAACACTGATCTGGGATCCGTCAGGAAGATAAGGTTGGGGACAAGGTACCTGCAACACTGAGGTCTGGCCAGGAGAGAAGGCTGAGGACAAGCTGCCTGCATCATGGCCCAAAGGTCTGTTCAGAAAACAGGGCTGGAGACCTGCAGTGTCATCCTGAGGTCCATCCAGCAGACCAGGCTGGAGACAACCCACAGCAAGGCTCACTCCAGCTTGTCCTGGGGCAGAGAGGTGCCGGGGAGGTCCCACGGGCCTTGGAGACTTCTCATCACCCCAGAACCCACTGCAGGGGTGCAGGGAGGTCTGTCCCACCCTCAGCAGGTCCAGGTTCCTCATGGAGGTAATCCCAAAGCCCTGGGAAACCCAACAAACACTGCACAGGGACATTCTTTGCTCCTTCCTAAGGGCTGGGGCAATTTTGGACCCGGTGCCCAATGGAGTTAAATGACCAAAATACAGGGAAATGGGGCAAAACTGCCCTCTAGTCTGCTGAAAAAAAAAAAAAAGATTAAAGAAAAAAAGAATACTTTCTAATAATTCTAATTTTCTTTTGTTGCCACTGGGCATTTGCTGCAGGGGAGATGATAAAGCTGGGCAGGACCAGGCATGGCATGGGACAGGGGATTTTGGGAATGATTCACTCCCAAAGCCTCCCACAGAGGTATTTCAGATGCAAAACAAAAACAAAAACAAGTAA
>NW_016690207.1:5446205-5449600 GCF_001604755.1 Lepidothrix coronata | reverse complement strand
CTGGACCTGCTCCAGCCCCTCCATGTCCTTCCTGAGCTGAGGGCCCAGAGCTGGACACAGCACTCCAGGGGTGGCCTCACCAGCGCTGAGTCCAGGGGAACATCTCCCACCCTCAGCCCCTCCACCCTGGCCCCGAGCTCGGCACCCACCCCCGCAGTGGCGGGGTGAGGACGGGGGTCCCCACCTCGCTCATCCCCAAACGGCGGCGGCGGTGCCGGGCGGCTCCCGCGGGGTTGGGAGCGCCGAGGGCCGGAGCGCCGGGAGCTGCCGGCTCAATGCCGGGGCCTCGCTCCCACGAGCGGATGAAAGGCTCCCTGTCCAAACGGCATTAGACGCGCTGCGAAGGCTCATTCCCGATCGGTCACGCTCCGAGGCGCAGCTGCAAAACCCCCTCCGGGAGCCCGGGATGCTCCGGGGGCTTTGTTCGGGGCAGCCCCGCTTCCTGGGGAACCGTGACAAGACGATGGGATTACGGGGCAGGAGAAATAAAATAAAATAAAAATCGACCTCGGCTTGGGCCGCGCTGGCTGGGCGGAAAAACAAAGGGGACCCTCGAATTCCCCCGTGCTCCTGCCGGGAATGATGGCCCCACTGTGCTTGGGGAAGGGGCACAGAGAGGGCTTGAGGGTCCCCAAGGAGGGAGGATGGATTTTTGGTGGTGTTCTTCCCCAATTTCTGCTCCCAAATCCTAGCACTGAGCGAGCAAGGAAAAGGAGAAAAAACTCACAAGGAAGTAGACTTGATGAGGAGGGAAAACCTTGTGGGGAAGGAAACTTCAAAAGGAGGAAAACCTTGAAAGGAGGTAAAGCCTTGCAAGGAAGGAAACCTCCAAGGAGCAAAATCTTGCAAGGAGGAAAACTTTACATGGAAGAAAAACTTTGGATGCAGGAAAATCTCGCAAAGAAGGAAAACCTTGCAAGGAGATCAAACCTTGCAAGGAGGAAAGCCTTGGGCAAGGAAGGAAATCTTGCAAGGAGGAAAGTACTTGAAGGGGGAAAACCTGGCAAGGAAGTAAAACCTTGCAAGCAGGAGAAATCTTGTGAAGAAGGAAACCTTGCATGGAGGAAATCCTTCCAAGGAAGAAAACCTTGCATGGAGGAAATCCTTCCAAGGAAGGAAACCTCACCCGGAGGAAAACCTTTCATGGAGGAAAAATTGCAGATATAAGAAAAACCTCATATGGAGGAAAATCTTACAAGGAGGAAAGCGTTTGATAAGGAAGGAAATCCTGCAAGGAGGAAAACCTTGGGAGGAGAAAAACCATGCAAGGAAACAATACCTTGCAAAGCAGGAAAAGCCATGCCAGGAAATACTGCAGGGAGGAAAACCTTGAAAGGAAGGAAAACCTTGCAAGGAAGGAAACCCTGTGAGGAAGGAAATGCTGCAAGGAGGAAAAACCTGGAAGGAGGAAAACCTTCCAAGGAAGGAAACCTCTCAAGGAGGAGATTCTTGGAAGGAGGAAGGGAGCAGGTTGAAGGGAGTGGTTCTGCACCTTCCTCCCTCCCGGCACAAAGCCCGGCACGGTTTGGCCGAGGTTAATTGGGTTAGCACGGCTAAAGGGCGTAGCTTGTCCAGGCGCCTGCTCCCTAATGAGCATCTCATTTGAATCTATGCAAAATAGCAGGGAGCATGGAGACATGCTAATTAAAGCGATTGCTGTTCGCTAATTAAGCAGCAATTCCCCTGCCTGAGAGGGTATTCTCATGCAAATAGTGCCCAAGGAGGGGGAAAATCGCCCCAAAAACTGTGCAGGGAGGAATCTCAATTTGGCACCACCCCACGTCTGTGGAGCACCTTTGTTATAACCCTCATTTTGAGTATTTTTACCCCAAAAAAGCAGACTTGGTCTTTACTGTGTTGAGAGTGATCTTCAAGCCCTCGGCCTTTCCAGTGGCTGCCATAAATCAAGTGATTTAACGCCTGGGCTGAGCCAACCCTGATCTTGATTCATTTTGGGGCGTTTTCTTCAGATTACGGGATTTCTAATCCGCCAAGGATTTTTCTACTCTTCGTTTTCTTTTTTTTTTTTTTTTTTTTACCCTTTTACACTTGTGGAAATAATGACGTCCTACAGGAAGCCTCCTGAGGGATAAAATTAGGGCTGGTAAACACAGGGGAGTGCAGTGTATTGGTCTTGCAGGTTTGTCCGAAAACCAAGAGATTTTGTTCCAAGTCCATTTCTCTTTTTTTCCTAAACCTATTTCTCCTTTATTTTTAAACACAGGAACTGTATTTCTTTGCAGCCTGCTCCGTGTGTCGCTGAAGCCTTTCCAGGCAAAACCCTCCTCAGGATAAATCCCTTTCCAGTCACCATGTGTGGATGCGACCAAAATATAGCAAATTCTCCCCTCTCCCCCCCCAAAAAAAAGGCATGTTGGTCATATTCTGGGTGTATTTTGAGCATTTTGGAAGGCCCACATGCACGGGTGTGTGCTTGCACAGCTCTGTGGGTGCAGAGCTGCCAGGGGCTCAGTGGTCCACAGGGAAATTCTCTCCAGAAGCCATTTGCTTCACCTTGGGCTCTTGGGCTTTGCTGGACACTTGTGGAGCACCCTGAGGTTCCTTCTCTCCACATTTCCTATCCCAACCTCCGTGTTCTCTGTGTCTGTGGAAATGTCTTGCTTAAAACTTAGGGAATTGGGGCTTGGAGCAACATGGTCTAGTGGAAGGTGTCCCTGCACACGGCAGAGGGGTTGGACCTGGACAGTCTTTCCAGTCCCTTCCAACCCAAACAATTCCGGGATTCCACGATGGAGACACCCGCTTTTGATGGGATGATCACCACACCACCGTGGAAAAACCAGCTCCTGTTTTCCACCTGAATCCCGCTCAGCTGGCCAGGAGCCGCATCAGCGACCTCCCTTTATCCCAGGGCTGGGTGCGGGGCCGGGTGGGTCCACGGTCGCAGGGCTGCAGAGGTGCAGGTCCCGCAGATGCAGTGCCTGCAGGGGACACAGCTGTGGGGTGCAGGGCGGCGCGGGGTCCTGCTCCCGGGGGTGCCTGGAGCACGCATTCCCTGTCCTGCGTGGTCCCAGTCCTGGTTAGCTCGGGTGCCCGATCCTGCTGTGCCCGGTCCCGTTTGTTCGTGTGCCCTGTCCCGCCTGTTCCCCGTTTGTTCGGGTCCCCTATCCCGCGTGTTCCCGATTCTGTGTGTCCCCGCGTCCCGGTTTGTTCGGGTGCCCGATCCCGCGTGTCCCCGGTCCCGGTTTGTTCGGGTCCCCTGTCCCGCGTGTCCCCGGTCCCGGTTTGCTCGGGTGCCCTGTCTCGCGTGTCTCCCGGTCCCGGTTTATTCGGGTACCCCGTCCCGCGTGTTCCCGATCCTGCGTGTCCCCGGTCCCGCTTTGCTCGAGTGCTCGGTCCCACGTGTTCCCGATCCCGCGTGTCCCCAGGTCCCG
>NW_016690207.1:5370142-5445414 GCF_001604755.1 Lepidothrix coronata | reverse complement strand
GGGGGGGGGGGGGGGCCCCCCCCCCCCCCCCCCCCGCCCGGCGGTGGTTCGCTCCGCGGGGCGGGGCGCGGCGGCGGCTCCGCCCCCGACACGGGGCGCCGGTGGGAGCGGGGCGGGGAGGGCGGCGGGGCGGGGGGGGAGATAAGCGGCGCCGGGCGGCCGGGCGGCGCTGGATGGAGGCTCCCGCCCGCCGGGACGCCCGCCCCAGCCTGGAATGTCCTGGCGAGCCGCCGCCGCCGGCGAGCGGGACCGGCACCGGCAGCAGCAGGACCGGGACCAGGGAGGGGGCGCGGCGCAGAGGTAACGAGCGCGCGCGCGCTTCCCGCCGCCGGTGCGCGAGTGATGGGGGGGGGCGGGGGGGGCTCCCGGGAATCCGCGCGGGGCTCCCGGGAATCCGCGCGGGGCTCCCGCGGCTCCCCCGGCGCGGCCGCAGGTGTTGGCCCCTGTCACCCCCCGCACACCGCCCGGCTGCGCTCCCCGGTGCCCAGCGGGGCGAGCCCCCCGAGCCGCCGCCGCGCTCTGATTTACGGGCTCGTTTCTCCGCTTGAAGGAGGTGCCGCAGAGGGGCACATCCAGCCTTCTTGACCGCCCTAAGAGTGTTAGCCTCGGTGCTTTTAACCTGTAAAGGTCACTTTCCTCCGCAATTAGGGCGGTGGAAAGTCGGTCCCTGAGGCGGGAGGTGGTGTGCGATGCCCGAGGACTGCGGCTGTAAAGCATTCTGGCATCTTATCTCTAATTATTGCTGTTACTGCGTTAAGCTGCCTCCGTCCTTAGAGCCACACGAATCTTGAATTTTAAATGATTTTAAATGATTTTCCCGTGCTTCGTCTGTCTCTTTGCCAAAAAAAAAAAAAATATAAATTATACAGTTCCTGACTTCTAGTGGAAGAACTTTCCAGCCGTCTATCCCGTACTTTCAATACTGATGTTTTTTAAACCAAGAGAGACGTGTTTTTCGCTGCTGGGCAGAAAATAGGCGATGTTTATTTTGCCCCCACCTCGCAACTGTGTAAAGGATTGGTGAAGGGGGTGAAGTGATGGCTCAATGTAGCTTTTTCTTTTTAATTATTATTTTACTGCTTTCCCCAGCTGTTTTGCTGCCTCTGGTCAGGAGTAGCTGTGCCGAGCCTGGGGCTGTAAAGCTGTCAGCTCTTGAGGGGCTGTTTACTCAGCGAGTTCTGTCTTTCACACATGCACCAGAAATACAGTTTACCAACCCAAACACCAGCCAAGGTTACCCAGGAGCGCAGAAACTTCGGTTGTCCGGGGTTTTGTCCTCCGTGGCCCAGCATTTGCCTCGAACAAAGCAGGTAATCCTGGGGTTGCTGCTGCCTGGAACCCGAAGGCTTTGCTGCTCATCTGGGAGTTTTGACAGTTGCGATTTATGGGATGTGCAGGAGAAAAAGTGCTCTTGTGGTGGTGGTTGCTGAGGGCGGCAGCCCGCTCCTTCTGGGTTACAAAAACTCGCGGCGAGTTTCCCGGCACGGTTTCTTGATGCTTTTCTGTTACACTCGATATTATTTGCCCTAATTACACCCGGCGTGCTTTTGTTCCCCCGAATCGAAACGGGCGGGGAGCGCCGCGTGTGAGTCGAACGCGTCGAAACCAAACCCTGCTCTTTCGAAGCAGTTGCAAGCCTGTCTCGTGGGGAGGGCTTGGTAACAAAGTGATTAGAAAGAAATAAACATTTTTGTCCTGTAGTTGCCACCCCTCCCCCCCAAAAGGAGAGGGAGGCTTCTGCCTGGCTTGGTTCTGCATCCCAGAAAACCCGCAAGTTTATGGAGAAACCCATGACTTGCCCAAAGCTATTTAAAGTGGACTTACAGATAAAAGTACCAAGGTGGGATCCACTGGGTTACCTATTGTGTTAAAAGGGATTTTTGTTTTTTTCTCCTCAAGGGGTAGGAAGTGAGATGGGCTCTGGTGTAGAGGGATTAGTAACTCACCCGAGGATGAGTGTGGTGGCTTTGTCGCTTGGATTAATGTGATTTACACCCTTAAACTGCCCCAAGTGCCCCTAAACAGCCATGCCTGTGTGTGCAAGGTGAAGTGTGGGAGGGCAAGCTCAGATACACCATGGGAAGCAGCTTGCAGGGTTGGTTTTTGCCATCCTTCGTGCAGTCTTGGTGATCTTTCATCCTTTTTCTGTGGTGGGACACCAGCTCTGCGTTCTTTGCCCACCAGCCCCTTGGGATGCTGGTGGTGGAGTTTGGTCCGGGGCCCCTCTGTGTGCTCCCTCTGGTGGCTTGCTGGGCTGCACTGGTGCTAAACTTTGTGGGTTTTACCCCAAAACTGAGGAGGGGGGTGAAAAACCGTGCAAGGAGAGGCCTGACTGTGCTGGGGTGAGTCCCTCCAGCGCTTTCATTATCTCAAGGTGTGCTGTAAGCCCATAAACCAAGGCTCCTGCTTACTTTGGCTCGCTGGTGTGTCAGAGGAATAAGGCAGCTGTGCTCTGACTTCAGGTGATGTCACTTGAGGATTTTAACTGTCAGAGCTTAAAAATACCCTGGCTTGTTTAAAGACTGCTTCTGCAGATGTGGGAATGGGGGAGCAAGGCAGTGGATTGGCCCGTGTGAGCACACAGCCGCTCCGGGGTCCGGCATCTCATAAATCCCCCTCTGCTGTCCCCCAGCAGACCTGCTCTGCCTGACGAGGCCTCGGGCGTGCCACCACTGTGACATTAATTGGTGGCTGCTGGAGGTAAGGCACACTGCTCTGAAGTGTAAGACCAGCAAGGCTTCGGTGCCGAAAAGCTAACTGCGAAGCGTGTGATGATTAAATAATTTTGGGAATGAAGCTGCTTTCTGATGCGATGGTACGGTCAGCAGCGCCTTCTCCCACGTGGTTGTTGGTGTGACTGGGTGTGTGAAGGACCAACTGCTGTGATTTTGGGTTGTTTGCAGGGCTGGGTGTGAGGGGCTGCGGGTTCTGAGCTGATCTCTGAGTGTTTGTACATTCACGTGTCTCTCTTTGCTGCACAACAGGCTTTGTGGAAAAGGTTTATGCAGGTCGTGTGAGCTATTTCTGATTCTGTATGAGAAAAGGCATTGAACCTCACATGGGTTTCCTGTATCTCCCACTAAACCTGCTTTTCACTCCTTCTCCAAGAGTTCCTTTACCTCTTCTCATTTTGCCAGGCCTCTTAGCCTGTGCTGGAAAACCTCCTGCTGTGCATCTTGCTCATTCCTGTGCCCACAGTTGTGACTCTTGAGGGGTTTCATTGCCGTGCTCTGGTCTTGGCACACAGTCTTAAGCAAAACAACGTGGAAATGGTGGTGAACCTGCTGCTGAACCTGGTTCCATGAGGCTTTGAAACCTTTGATTTAGTCCCAGAAGCCCTGAGACTTGAGCGAGTCTTCACCCCCAAAGCTGCTGGGATCGGGTTATCTCGGGTGATGTTTCCTATGGAGCCGCTTCCAATCGGCATCTCGGAAATCGACTGAACGAGTTTCGTTTGGCAACATTTTATTTGTTTATAAATGCAAGTTACTTGATATACTGTAAACTTGACCTGTGCGTGTGTAGAGTCAGGTTTTTGTCTCCTACTTTGCTTATGATCTCTTAACTAGCGAGGGGCTCCCTTGAGCCGAGCCCTGCCCCTTCCTCACTGCAGTGGTTTGCTGTCAGTTCTCTGGTTTTTGGTGTTTCAATGGGCTGGGGAGCTTCAGAGCCAGTTCCTGTCTGCAGCTGGGGTGAGCAAAAAACCTTGTATCAAGTGGAATCGGTCAAATTTCCTCTTTAAATGGGAATTTGCAGCTTTCCCCTGCAATTCTGACTCTTAAACTGGTACATGGGCAACAAACTGGGTTGTCTGTCCGCTATTTTTGCTATTCTGAGCTATTTTGTTAACAGGTGAGCTGGTACTCAGTCTGTTCTTCAGGCATTTTTCTTTTTCTGCTTGCTTTCTGCTCTCCTGGAGGCCTCCCTGAGCAAACCCTGCTATTGTGTGTCCCTTTCTCCTACAGCGCTTGCTCTGGGATGGTGTTTGTCCTTGGTAAAATAAGCAAAAACCTCTTTTCTGTGTTACTTTGGCTGGCAAGAGGTCTCCAGCTACCCTGGCCCAAGAATTTCTAGACAAGATAGTTTCTCTGTGTGTGTGTATGTGTGTATATATATATATATATATATAAACTTTTTTTCAGTTGAGTGTTCTTCCAGTATTTTCCTTGGTAGATGGCTCAGTAAAACTTCCAGGGCTGAGTGTGTCAGAGTTTTCCACTCGCTTTCCCCAGCTCACTTTTCCCTTTCCGGTGGGGATGATGATTCTCCAGTGACAGTGATCACTTCAGGGGAAATGCTTGTTCAGCCCTGTGAGGGATTGAGCCTTGTGCATCGAGACCACCTGCCTTTCCCATTAAGCCCCTGCTCGCTCTTTCTGTGCGTGAAATATCTGCTGTCTTTCAACAGGAGGGAAAACAATCATGTAAGGTGGGTTGTTTTCCCATTTCCCATACCTATGAGATGTCTTGAAGCTCTTCTAGCCAGGTGGGATTCTGCTTTTTTCTTTTTTTTTTTCCCCCCTTTTTTCCCCCCTCCCCGGTTCCTTGGGCGCAGTTTCACGTTACAGCTCCATCTGAGGACTCGCTGCTGCAGGAGGTGGCAGGTACATTCCTGCCTCTTCCCCTGCTGTGGGAATCCAGCAGTGGAGCAGCCGCAGGGGAGTGACTCCAGCTAACCCTTCAAAAAAAAAAAAAAGGAAAAAAAAGAAAAAATACCCAAGCCCCAAACTTTCCTGGATCTTGCCCCGCAGTTAGAGTTGTTAAATCTTCCACTCGGATGACTGGGGAGGCCCCGGGGGGCTGGGGGTGAGGGGGAGATGGCCCCTTTTGGCAGCAGCGGCTTTTCAATTGGCTTTGCTGTCTTCTAAACCTGCTCGCTCTGCCGCCGAGCCGAGGGCCGGGTGCCCTCCATCTCCTGCCTCTGGAAATGCCCACCTGAACCGGTTCAGCTCGTGGAAACGGCAAGGAAAAAGGATAAAATCGCCCCCCAAAGCCCGGAGCGAGCGAGGCCAGCTCGGCTGGGGTGTTCCCTCCGCCTGGCAGCGGGAGGGAGCTGGGGCGGGGAAGGGAGACCATCCCTCTGGCAGCGGCCGGGAGGCTGAGCTGAAAGGTGAAACCGCACCCTCGGCCTCACCTGTCTGTCTGATCGTGCCTTTGATTTATACCCCGGGTTCTGCTGTTTGGCTTTCCCCGCAGACTCCAACCATTGGATCTGATAATGAACCAAGTGGTTGAGCCTTATTTGTTTAATTCAAAGAGGAGTTTAATATTTCCTACCTCGCAGCGTGCGGAGGCTCTGCCTCGCAGCCCGTGGTTTTCCTTGCAGGGAACCTGTAAAGTGCCAAGACAAGAGCGAAAGGGCTCAAGCTGTGAGCAGCCCCTTGTTGGAACAGTCTTGGCAAAGAGGCCAGGCACCACTAGTTTACATTTCTGGGGGTGTTTTGTCTCTGCAAAGGTGGCTGAGGTTTGTGCTGCCTGTGAAGTGTTGTTCCCTGCCAGCTCACCTTCCGTGTGCTGGTGAGCCCCGGGTGCTCATGGAAGGGAGCTGTGGGGACCTTCTTGGCCCACCTTAATCTTAAATGAAGAACAGATGGGTCCCAAATACCTCTATAATCACACTGCAGCATCTGCTGGAGCACTGAAGGACAAGCAGGTGCTGGAGATGTCCAACCTCCTGGAATTGTATTTTGTGTAGGCACCTTGTGTTGGAGACAGCCTGCTCTAGCTGGAGATGCTCCTGTTCCTGGAGGAGCCTGGCACCAGGGGTTTCCTTTCCCAGTCCTCAGTGAGTAAAACCAAGCATTTATCTGGGTAAAAGGCTTCGCTCTAAAGAATCTTACAAGAAAATAATCTTTTTTTCCATACCACTTTGGAAGGTAACCCCCAGGTAACTGTTATTCTGCTGGGGAACAGCAGAAGGGGACAATGTGACCCCTTCTGAAACAAATTAAGCTGTTTGTTCCAAGTTGAAATCCCCTGCTTGCTGCCAGGTTGATCCAACTAAAGTTACTGTGATCAGGTGGTATGTTTTCGGTTTTAAATATTTTTCCTTTTTTTTTTCCTTTTTTTTTTTTGCTTGTTGTTAGTTGAGAGCCGATAGATCGGCCCAAATAAGGCCATGAGAAAGGCTGGCCATTTCCAGGAGGATCCACAGACAGTCAGTGCATGACTTGTTGCCTTTATCTCTGAGATCAGGAGATTCCTTTGCAGTGATGGATTAATCCACTCCTGAGTGAATAATATAACCGAGAACAAGTAGGAGCCAGCGCTCCAAACAGATGATTTGTTCAGTACGTGTGTGCCTCCCTTCCCCTCCCCCTCTGAAAAGTGTCTTTCTTCACCATTTCATTCAGCCTGTTGAAACCTCTCAGCAACCTGTGCCTGCGCCAGCCCCCGGCCCGACGGAGGGTGAGGATGGGGCTGTGCCAAAGGCCTCTGCTCCCAGGTGCAGGAGCAGATAAAGCACAGCCCCAACGAGCCCAGGATGGAGAGGAGGTGCCTGTGGGCTGCTGGGGCTGTGTTGTCACCTGTCTGCACGTTTTCCTCACTGTAGGTGGAGGTGTTGATGCTGGCACCTGCCCAGGGCGAGCTCGCAGGGCTCCAGTCCCTCGGCAGCAGTGGCTGTGCCCCAACATGAGGCAGCGGGCTCTTTGTCTGGGAAAAGTTGTGTGTATGGGAACGGGAATATTGGGGTTGGGGGAGTGAACTCACTGGGCACAGGGGGATGGCAGTGGATGGCTTCAAACAGGAATATGATGTTTAGGAAGATGGTTCTTCAGTTGTGCCAGGGTGGATCTGCCAGGCTGGTACCTCACTGGCAGAGCCACAGCCCCTGGAGCTGCTCGGGAATGTCCTGGAGCTGTGCACCAAAGGCCTCCCAGTGACAGTCCTTGTTAGCCCACATCCAGTAGGGTGCAAGGCCGGGAAGGGAGTTGCACAGCTACGAGCAATGGAATTCACGTAGCGAAATCGGTTACCGTCCCCATGGATATGCTGGAATAACTCTTTGGCAGCTCATAGGCTGTGTCGTCTTGCTTTAACATCTTGGAACGCATCAAGGGCTGGTCCTGTTGAGAGGTTCAAACAGGCTGTGAGGGTGTGAGATGCCTGGGGAGGTCCTCCCTCTTCTTGGGGCCCCCCAAGGCTGTCACAGCCCTACTGGGAAAAGCTCCAATAGCTCAAAATCAGGTTGGTGAAAGTCCCCAGCTTTGGCTTTCCTTGTGTCATGAGCGCTGGTAGCCTTGCCTTGATCCCATACACTTGGCCTATGGGATTGGAAGCACTAGTGGAAGCTTTCAGCTGGATTTTGGAGAATTTCTGTGCTGCGTGGGGCAAAGGCAACATCTTTAAAATGGCATTTTCCCTTTGGAGAATGGGCTTTGCTGCTGTTGGCTGTATGTAATTTCTGGGAGCTGAGGAGTTTTGCTGCGTAATGTTCCAACTCCATGTAGATTAAATGTATTGCGGAGTCAAACTAAACAATAGCATGTGGTTTTCCTTTGTTCCCCCCTTCCCCACGATAAGAGTTCACAAAAGTTCCCGAATTAGGGCTCTGTGTGCATGTGCTGGAGCGTAGGCTCGGATTTTCATAAAGCTTGCTGAGGGCTGTTACTGCCGAGGAACTGTTCACGTTTGTGATCCCTCCGGGAAATTTCTTTGTTTCTCAGGAGCCTTTTCCGAAGGTGTGTTCCAGTGTAACACTCAGTTGCTTGTTGCCTTAAATACTTTGCAGTGACAGCGTATCACAGCTTGATGGAGATTTGAGACTCCTCTAATAAAATGCAAGGGAAGGAGGAAAACCCCGAGGGTTTTTTGGAACAGAAGATGTTTTCTGTTCCTGCCACTAATCTCTGTTGCAGAATGAAATAGGAATGTATACTTTAAATCTTTGTCAGGGTGTAGAAGGAAGCTGGCAACGGATGTAATCAAAAATGTTATTATCAAAACTCTCTAAATATGTTGAAATTTCAAGCTTAATGATATAATTTTAAATGCAGCTATTCAGACTGAGGCATGTTTTTGGGGTGCAGATTGCACTTCCAAATTGCTGTGTGTGTTGGGATGGGCCAGAGAGGAGTTAGGAACAGACTGCAGATGGTGGGTACTGCAGAGGTGTGGCTGGAGTCTCTTCAGCCCTCTCATCTCCAGTGCACTGGTAAACTGGGGCATGCTTTTCTAAATTATTGGCTTTGGGGCTGAGCGCTTTAAAAACGGTCCATTTCCAAGTTAGCATTTTTCCTAATTAGTGCATTTCTCATGGCTTGTAAGTAACTGGCACACATGGAAAGTGTGTGTGTGTGTGTGTGTTCAGAGTTTGTCTGAAACAGCTCTGGGCACAGCAAAACACAAGGAAGCCACACCAGAATGAATGCACAGTAGCACAGACTCAACCCAGTGCAACAGGAGACAGAAAGCTTCCAGCCTTAAACTGCTTGGAGTAAGGGAACTGGGAGTAACCTTCACCCTTCTGACCGTTCCTTGAGCGGAGAGGCTGCAGGTTGAGGACACAGGAGAAGCTGAAGTCCTTCTCCGAGCCAAAGGTGTGAAGCTGTTTATTTTCACTGGGGCAATGTATATATTGCAGGAGGCAGATGCTTGCCTGCTCAGCCCAAGCACTCGCTGCCTTTCTGGGCTCTGGCGAGTGTACAAGTGTTGTCCCTTCTAATCCCTCAACATTAAACAGTCCAGGCACCTTTCCCTGGCTGAGCCTGGGACTGCTTTACAAAACACACAGAGAGAAGCCAACAACAAAGAAACATTTGCTTTCTTTGCCAAGTTTAAATGAAGAGTAATGCTGTGGTGCTGCTTAATCTTGTTTTTCTTGCTATCTGATGGATGCTAACGTGGGATGGAATCAATCCCGGCAGCCGGTTATCTTTGCAGGGCCTCCATGCTGCTGAGCTCGGCATTAAAGTCTTGTGGGGGAGTTGACGTGCTATGAGGAGTCTGGAACCTTCTTCCTGCGTGGCAAAGCCGCAGCAGCGGTTTCCCATCTTCCTTTGGGAAGGTGTCTCACGGAATTGCCGGTCTGCCGTTGGACATCCGAACAGAAATCCTGTTCGGCAAAGCAGGATGTGTCTGTGCGAGTGAGAACAGGGCACAGTCAGGTGAACCTGGCGGAAATTTCTCTCTGGTCCCCGTGACGAAACTTAACTCCTTTCCTATCAGTTGCTCGTGTTCGAACTGGTTCTGCTGGGAACAGCTGCCGTGGCCCCCATCCTCGGGAGGAGGTTTGGGCTCTGACTCATGACCTGCCGCCGTGTGCCGGTGCTGCCCCGGGCAGGGGTCCCTGCTGCTGGCAGGGCTGAGCTGGCACTGCAGCAGCGGCTCAGAGCTCGGCTGCAATGCGTGAGGCAGCAGGGCTGGAGAAAGAGGGACCCTTGGGCCACAGCTTCGTGGTCACTGCTGCCTCCCTCCTCTGGATTGAGGCTCTCCTCCGGCTCCGCTGGCACGAGGAAGGAGGCGGGAAGCTACGGCCAGTGCTCAGTTGCGCAACACCGCTGAGCAAGTCCAACCCAAAGCCTCCCTCTCCTTCCCCCCCATGTTCCACTGCCCCTCTCCTCGCCTGGGAGCCTGGTCGATTTGTTGTAGCAAACCTGGCCTGACCAACGCGATTTTCTCATTTATTTTTCTGCCTAGCTGCTGCTTTTATCTGGGCCCGAGGCGAAGGGGCTTGTTTTGCTAAGGAATATTGTCAGTCGTGTCAGGATTCCTTCCCTCGAGGTGAAGAAGCGCAGAAGTGTGTGTTTGCCGGAGAGTTTGGACTTCAGTTTTGAAACCAGGTTTGGTCTTTCAAGTGTGGGGGAAGGGAGGGGAGAAGAGCAGTAAAACTGAGTTACTGTAAGGCTGGAGGATGGTTTGTGCACAGGCTTGTTTCAGTCGGGGGAGGAAAGACCGGGGTCTTTCCTGCTCTCTCCCTCAGCTGCCCCTGGTTAACCAGTTTGATTTTAATAAGCATTGTTCTGCCTGGAGCCTGGGTCCAGCAGCAGGGAGTGTTGGCATTGCCTGGGATAGCATGTGGATGTAACAGGAGGGGAAGCAGCGATCTGGAGTGGAGGGCAGCACTTTTGTTTAGCAAACAGAGTCAAAATGGGTCTGTTGCTCCGTTTTGTGCACGATTCCAGCCGTCTGCAGGCACCGTGAATTCTGGAGGTGACTAACGACTGTAACACAGGCTTGGCTCTCCGGTTCCAGCGCGCCTCCCATATCCTGCAGCCATGAGTTCACAGGCTCCTAATTGCCTATGATGTAAGACAGCAGTAGATGAGGTTGCTATAAATTCTGGCTGCAGGTGTGGATTTAATGGTTGTGCTTCCCTTTAAGGGCTCACGGATAGCATGGATCCCTGCAAGTTACAACAGCCCGAGTTGGACTCGGGCTAAGGCAGCTAAAAGAACCCATTTGTCTGCGTTTTTTAGAGCTGTTGCTTGCTGGAGGCTACCAAAGGACGAGGTGTCAGCGTTCATCTGGAATCGCCTCAGGAATGAGCCCGCTGTCCTCTAGCAGAGCTCAGCCGTGGTTCCAATTCTTTTCATCAACCTTCTCCCGCAGCAAAACTTCCCAGGCATGAGAGTGCTGCGGGAAGTGGACCTTTAGGCAGCCTGTGTGGACACAAGGGCCTTTGTCTGAGTCTGACAGGTCTTTTTTTTGATGACCAGAACAAGCCTGTGGTTCTAGTCTTTTCTACTTTTTTTTTTTTTAATTCATGCTTAATTCTGGTTATAGGACCCATGAAGATATAATCATGGGTGATTGTCCTCGACATGCAAAATGCAGGCTTTTTGGAGGGGAAAAGACACCCTCTGGGGCAATAGTGCAGCTTGCTGTGGTGTGTGCACCTGTAGCTCGGGTAATTAGGCCAGCGAGTTCCCCTGCTCCCTTGAGAAAATGGGCATGGCTCACTTGGAGTTGGGTTTTGTATATTTTTCTTCATTTTTACGCACATTCTTGCAGTCCAGGGTTTATTAAACATACTGGGGTGGTGCTTCACGAGTTGATCTGAGGCCTCACGCTGTTCAAGTGCAAAGTTCCCATTCTTGGATGTCCTTTCCCAGCCCCTCCTTTGGGCCGGTGCTCCAGGACTGCGAGGGGAGCTGAAACTGCTCCCTCATCCAGGTGAAAACCGAATCTCATTTTTTCTCTGGCTGAGTTTTCAGCTGGATCTGCCAGCAGCTCTGACTCACTCGCTGGCCGCGGGATCCTCGGTGCAGATTGGAGAATGCAAGCCAGGTCCTGAAGGAAGGTGTTGCTGCCCTCCTCGGCAGCGGCCTCTCTTTAAATTGGCTGAAAAACTGGTTACGAAATCTCGTTCTCGGTAAAAATCAGAGCTGGAAAAGCAAAGCAGGCGCCTCGCTCCGAGGCTCGGGCCAGCCCTGGGGAAGGAGCAGGGAGGGGGTGTTGGCAGAGGGACCCTTGGAGACACGGCTGAAGGGGAGCAGGGCTGTCACAGGTGTCTGTAGGTATTTATGTGCAGCGCAGTCTGCACAGGTGTGGAGCTGAATGCGGGGAAGAAAACGGGAGTAAGAGGCGAAGCACTGCCTGGGCAGGAGATAAGGAGAAGGGGGAGGTCTGGGGGGCCTCAAAGAGCAAAGGGTGAGAACTTTGTATGTGTTTGGCCTACAGTTACTGTGATGGAACTGTTAAACTAATGATACCCTCAGCTCCCTTGGGGGCTGAAAGCCCTGATTTAGGCATTTAAGCATAATTGCAGCCCAGCAGAACTGTATATCAGGCTAATGCTCTGTTCTCTTGCTTCCCCCGAGGCCAGAGGAGGCAGGAACCATTCCCACTTCATTAGCGTGGCAGCAGGGGGACTGTCTCAGCTCTTTTGCTGAAGTTAATAATAAAATTAACCTAATTGTTATGCCTGTTTGTGGGGAAGAAAGTGTGGCTTCTGTGGTGATTTATTTATTTTTCTCCTGATGTCTGTCTTGCTGGATGGGAACCCCAGGTCTCCCCCCTCAGAGCAGGGATGTGTCGGGAGCAGACCCGTGACTTTTGTGTTTTTTGGAGTGTTTTTGGCTGTGTGTGCCGAGGCACAGTACACAAACTGTTAAATTTCCCTCCCCAGGCTCCCCCAAATCCATTTCTCCAGTCCATGCCAAAGCATGCGTTCTTCTATCAAGACCATATGTACGCCAAGACCGAGGTTCTAAAGTCAAGGTGTTTTTGAAATATTGGAGTGCAAATTAAGGATCTGAGTAATCTTAACTGTCTTCTTTAAAAAAAAAAAAATTCTCTATCAGCCTCACATATAACTCAAAGGATTAATGGAAAGCTAAACTTTGATCCGAGTCCAACAGCTGATACCAACCGTGAGACTTTCCAGGCCTGAAAGCAAAATAGAAAAATCCAGTGAAAAAGATCTGCTGCTCCATCTTTGAGGCATGCAGCCTCTTGGCCATGCTTTGAGCTAATACTGCTATTTTTTACTTAACCTCTTCTTGTGTCACCTCTGTGCTGTGCCACTGGACCTTACCTGTAATAGGTTGAGTAAATTACTGACATTATTTAGGGTGTGTAGGAAACACATCTGCCTGATTATTAAGGAAGGCCATCAGGGCTTGGGAGTCCCCTGTCCTTGCTGGGACTCAGTCACTGTCTGGTTTGCTCAGTGCTGTTTGTTTTTCCTGCCACCCGAGCAAACACTCGTTCTATATTTTGACAAAAATAGCAACTTTTAGGCCTTTAAGGTCCCTTCCAACCCAAGCCATTCTATGAAAATTAGAGTGCTATTAGTGCTGCACAATTGATAAAGGATTTTAGCCCCCAAAATTGCTCTTGGGATTCATCCCTGATTCATGGGGGGTTTAAATCATCTGGAGCAAGAAAAAAACTCCATGCAAGGCTGCTTATAAAAATAAATGTTGCATTAAAAGGAGTAAAAATACCAATTGAATCATTAAGTGGGAAAATCCACATAGGAAACACTTGGATGTGACTTAGCACCGATGGATTTGGGTGCCAGGCATGGGTCTAGGCAAAAAAAGTGGAGGCATTAATGAAATCCAAGCTGAGGGTTGCAAAGGTTGAGCAACTGTAATTTTTCTCCCTTTATTCAGGAGATCCTTATCCTTCTGATAAGGATCTGGAAGGTGCACTTTCATTTGTTTAAAGTGTAATAAATAAATATGAACAGAACATCAAAGGGTGCTTTTTCTTGTAATTTTTAACTGCCTCCCCAGTCGGGGTGTTTCTGTGAACGCCTCAGAGGGCATTTGGCCCATTCGTGTCTCTCACACTTGGTTTATGGGGTCACTGTCAGCAAGCTGGTTTTTGTAGGGTTTTCCCTTTGAGATTGTTTTTTGGGGATGGAGAAACTCCCAGGCCTGCAGGACTGCTCGGCAGAGTTCAGCGCGTTTCCTAAAAGCGCCCGCAGAATCCCTTTGAAGAACGTAATTTTATTACTTACACCCATGAAATCCTCTCTTTGGTGATGCCATAATTCCAACACAAATGCCTAATTACGGTGGTTTTTTTTGCAGACTCCCCAACCCTCCTGTAACCGCCTGGCTCCTTATCTCCAGCGCTCGGCTTCCTGTGATTTAGCAACGCGCAGGCTGCAGCTCCAGAGGTGGAGAAGAGTAAAACGGGAGTGCCTGAATTTTTCCTTGCCCGAGCTGTGATTACAGCCCTGGCGTTTCCCGGTGCTCCAGCCCTCTCTTCGAAGCGTAATTAGGAACACATTGATTCTTATTGCAGCTGGCAGCTGCTCGCTATTGCCTTTTTCAGCTTCTGACCCCCATAGTCCCGCTGACCTTTCCTGGGGTTAGTCGTAGGCCCTTTTCATTGTGATGGGCTCGAAGTGGCTCATGTGGAGTTGATTATTTCCTTGCTTGTCTGGCCTTTTTGGTGCCATAACTCCAAGTCACTTCCATTTTCTTCCCCTGCTTTTGGCTGACCACAGTGAAAGGAAATGCTTTTGCTGGCGACAGGATCGGTTTGCACGCTTGACTGACTCGATTGAGACCCTGAAAAGGGGGGGAGGGGGAGGGTAATGAACACTGTAGGTGCTGCATTTGCTTTTTAAAGGTTGATGTTAATGATTGAGTGGTCATTAAGCATTCATAAAAACGGGGGCTTCGGCCGGCTCCGTGTCCTTTTGGCAATCTCAGACCCGCGGGTTGGCATCAGAAATCCCCCCGCCCCATCCTGGATGGCAGCGTGGCTGTGGGAGCCACACGGAGCAGGTCTGCGGCGTGTGGCGAGCGCGCCGCTGTCAAACAGCTCGGGAATACCTCGAGGTTCTCCCAGCCACTGGAAGACTCCGGGAATAAACCTGGGAGGTTGTTCATGAGGCCGCCGGGCAGGCTGCCGGTTGCTCCCGGGCTGTAACCCGCTCCTCCCAGCCCAGAAAGCTAATGAAGTCTATGTGCCAGCTGTTACACTCATTTTGCCAGACCCCAGGAGGACAGCATGAAGACAGTCAGTGATCAAAGGCTCTGGAGATCACTGAGGAGCCGAGCGGCAGGAATGTCTGATTGCTTTCTCTTGGAATGCCACAGGCTTCAATACCTCCTTTTTTTCCTTTTTTTTTTTTTTTTTAAGGTGTCTTGGTGTGAGATTTAATGATCTAACTCGGGCTTGCTCCTGCTAAAGCCAGAGTGTTTTAGTTAATTTTGGGGGAATTCGTTTGCTCTAAATTTAGGTGGTTTGAAAACCTGCGACTTTTCTTGTACTGGTGGCAAGTTAAAAAGGCATTTTTCTTGGTAACTAATAAGTGACCTAGGGGAAAAAAACAACTTGCTGTGCTTTGGGTGTTAAATCACATATAATATGATAAAGTGAGGTGGGATTAATCAATTTTGAGTTACTGCTGTTTAGGAAAAATGGGAAACCTTTGGTATCCAAATCCTTCACTCGCAGATGGCTGTCACGATGCAGCTGGCGGGGCAGTGCCGCCCTTGAGGCAGCAGCACTCAGTCACTTTTTCCTTGGGCTGCTCAGCAAAGGCCCAGTCATCTCCTGGAGGTGGAGTGGGCAACTTGAATAACTCCCTCTGTTCCCGAGGTGCCTGTTTCCTTCCTCCTCCTCCTCCTCCTCTTTCTGCTTTACTCCAGCGTTTATGGGACCTGGTGTGTTGAGGTAGTGCAGAAACCCTTCCTCATTTAGCTCCAGCGTGCTGTAATGGCTCGCTGAAGGTTGGAAGCGTGTTGGAGGGGGCTGATGGAGTGGGAGTGCAGTAACAGATTGAGGTGGAGTGGTGGCTGTTGGGAAGGGAGGTCCCGGTGTTGTCGTGCCAGCTGGTCTGAGATGGCAGGAAGGTGATTCAGGGAGCTCAACCAAAATGGGGATGAGATAATGCTCTTTTTGAAGTGACTCTGCCCTCAGCTGCAAGGGTGGAGAGGAGAAGTTCAGGGCCCAGTAAATCAGCAGGGCAGGATCTCGGCTGTGTTTGGAAGGACACAGGGGCCTCTGGAGCTTAGCACCATGGGAATGCATGGAAAACAGCATTTTGTCATCTTTTAGAGAGTGAAACCCTTTTTTGGGGGCAAGCAGCAGTAGGAGTGAGTTAATTTGGAGGTGAGGGTTAAGTTATAGTGACAGGACCAGACCTGTGGAGCCCTACATTGAAGACCACTGGTTTCTGGAGAAACAGGGACGAATGTGAAGCTTTGGGAAGAGAGGAGAGGGTCACTGCCGGGGCTGCTGAGACCCTGGATGGTCTGGTGCCTGTGTCTTGCCATCTTGGCTGAGTAGAACACTTCAGTAAGCCCATGGGCTGGTCCCTGGTCCGGGATGGCCCGTATCCATCCTGGTGAGGTCCTCAGGCCTCGACAGCCAGGTGATGATGTGCCCTGCAGCATCCTGAGCGTGCCAGGGCTGATGTGCCCTTCTGGCAGTGGGGACAGCCCTGCTCCTGTGCCGGGAAACCGCCGGTGCTCCTAAATGGAAAGTTAAACTGTCCCTTCCCCTCTGTTTGGACTCAGTGCTGATGGTTTATTTTCCTCCCTGTGTCCGGCATTCCGAAGGTCGTGGGGCTGAAACTGGGACCTGCCAGACAGCCTGTCCCCACGACTCTGGGCTGAGGGGTCCCTTTTGTAAAGGGTCTGTGACAAATGAGGTGCACAGCCAGAATTATGTCATCTGCGGAAGTGCTTCATCTTGCTAATTACCTCCAGAAGTACCAGCCCCAGGTTTCTGGGTGCCCCTGCGTGTGCAGTGTGCTTCCCAGGGGCAGGCATCCAAAGGAATGGTCGGGATGGCCCCTCCCCCTGACACAAGTCTGTTATCTTCCTTGTTTCCCGTGATCCATGAGCAACAAGCTACTTTAGAGCTGACAAGGAGGTCAAGTGCTGGTTGAAGATAACTGGAGGATGACTTTAGGTGGAGATATCTGGGTGGAAGTAGGAGAAGTGCGGCCTTTGCCGTGCTGTGCCTTTCTGATGGGCTGGAGGAATGGCCAGTGCAAGTGAAAAGTACATTCTCCTTGATCCACTAAACCCATGTCCATCTCTATTCAACCTTGAATATTATTCATATCCTCTTATTACTGTTTTAGTTTAAAATGCTCAGGCAGTGACACCTCTTGCTTCAGTATAACTTTGACTCCGATCCACAAGTGATGGAGATTCATCCTCCCAAGTCAGGAACAATGAACAGTGGAGAGAGTTGTTCTGGGTTGAGCTCATCTTGGAGTCTGGGACACTTAAATGGAGCCACATCTAACCAAGGTGCTCCTTTTTCTGATCCTAGTGGGACCCCAGTGGCTGGTACTTGCTGTCAAAATGGGAGCTCAGGTTTATTGAAATGATGGCAAAGGGGAAGAGTCATGTTTTTCTATCCCTAAGGATAGAAAATGTAATATGAAAGAGGCAAAGTTTCTCCACAGGATTTCTAAAGACCCCAAAACTACGAGCTGTGGTCTTGCCCTCTTCTCTGTGCTTAGCAAGGGGCTTCTGGAGTGTCACCATCTGCAGAAAAAAAAGAAAGAAGTATTTCTGGGATGGGCTGCATTGCTGGGTCTCATCTCCCCCCAGTGTTCCCATATTTACCAGCGAGGAAGATGTTTCTGCCGTCCCTTCAGAAACAGATGTTGGAGAAACTTCATTCAGATGCCCCAGTGTTGATGCTGAACAATCCTAGCCCAGTTAAAGCCAATATTTTTCCCCCTCCAGTCAAAGAACTTTGGTCTTTGTGGCTCGCTGTGTGTACTCACTGCTTTGCAGTTGATCTTGCCACTCCGCAAGCCTGCGAAAGCCAAACTGGTAGGTCAAAAGAGGAGTAGCTGTTGACACTGGCAGTAAGGAACATGTAAGGAGAAAGATAAACAGAGGGAAATCAGAGCCTGGATAAAGTAGATCTCCAAAGATAAAGTTTAGTTAAAGATAATGAGCTGGCCTTGTTTAAAAAGACAGCTGCAAAATAACCCAGTAGCTCCATGTGCTGGGGTTAAAGTTGACCCAGAATATACGTTTCATTGCTTTTGATAAATAAATAGTGCAGGGAAGATTTGGCAAAAAGCAACATTGCCCCCAGCCCTCTTCAGCAAAGTGTTTGATGTTAACAAGTTCTCTGGGTGTTTACTTTGTCCTCCGCGCGCGCTGGTGGAGCGGCGCTCCTGCCCTTGAACCGAGGGAGAACTCAAATAAACCAACCCCTTCGGCACAGCTGGGCTCCTCTGCCATCTGCGGCTTCCCAAAACAGCCCCGGCTCGCCTTGGGAACCAGCCTGGGCCGCAGGATTGCCGGGTCTTCCCAACAGCTGAAATAAATTTGCTGGATCAGATAAAACTGCCCAGAAACGGGAGCAGAACTCGGCAGCGTTTCTTCCCGCCCTCTCAAGCTGTCAGTGGGACCCAGAGTGCAGTTTGCAGGCAGAGGTGGCAGAGAGCAAATAGCCCCATGAAATCCAGAGTGATGCTATTACAACTGGAGGCTTTTCCTGATGCTCAGTTTGCATATGTATTTTACAGCGATGCTCCGATGACAAAATACTGTTATTTTAAAATGAACCACAGGAATAATTTTGCTGTTTATATCTGCGTCCGGCTTCTTAGAAAGCAAGTGGCTCCACGAACACTCAATAAACTGGGGCTTATTCCTCTCAGGCATGTGTGTTGCTGCACTTGTTTCTGTGCTCCAGGAAAGCTCCCAGTTATTGTGTGTGTTGGATACGTGTTTATGTACACGGCTGATAGATGAGATGTTTAAAGTATATGTTGAGTGTTATCAGCGGCAGAATTGTATGGCCAGGCTGATAAATGAAGTAACTGTGCTAAATGAGCTCAGATCTTATTTATCATAATGTTATGCAAGGCCAATAGGACATTTAAGTGAACGACAGCTGCAGATTTATGGTTTTCTTGGGGAAACGAGCGTTTGATAGAGACCGGGAGTGTCACAAACACCATTCCTGAGACTCACCTCGGGGCAAGTTTGGTTGCTGATTCCATGATTTAGTTTGTATTTTGCTCATTTAACCATTTATCATAGAATCACTTAGGCTGGAAAAGACCTCTGGGATCATATTTACGATTTATTTGTATTTTGCTGGCTTAATGACGCAGTTTATATTTTTTGATGGTGAAAGTTGTATAATAGAAGGGAGCATCACTGGTTTGGGAATATAAACGAGAACAAGACTGGTATTGGTGTTTTCTTCAGTGGCACAGTTTGCCTGTAAAGAGCCAGCAGATGACAGGTCTTGGGAAGCAGATTTTGAGCAATTGTGAGTGGCAGCGGCATCACAGCAGTAGATTCATAAAAACTTGTAAAACAAGCGGGGCCTGGTGATAGATGGTCAAACGATTATTGTTTGCAAACAATATTATCTCCAACAGATAAGCTGTTTACTTTGGACTCCAGCTCCTCTGGGTGGAAAGGAGTCTTAATTCATCAGGGCAGCGGTTCTATGGGGATGCCTCATGCCCCAGCTGTGGAAGAACTCTTACATTAAGAATAGTACTTGGAACCACAGTGAAGTTCAGCTCTAACTCACTTTTACAGATGGTTCCTATATTGCAAAGAATATTGGCTGTTTCCTGGTTGTGCCTTTTTTTTTCTTTCCTTTTTTTTTTTTTTTTAAACACTTTGTTGTGAGAGAGTTAAAAGAGGGGCTCCTGAAACTCACAGTAGACATCTGTTTGTTTGTTTTGTAGCTGTTTCCGTGCCTAGTCCGGAGCCTTGGGCTTTCAACTTGGATAATCTGGCGCTATGCATCCAGCCCCCGGGCGCTTCCAGGCACTGCTGCTCCTCGCCGGCCTCGTCGCTGCCACCAGCCCAGGTGAGGCCTCACCCCATCCAGGGGGACCGGCTGGGAGGTTTCGGGGTTGAGCCCAAACTTCTGACCAAGCGGCGCTTGGGAGCGCGTTTCCAAGTGGCCGCCTTTCGTGGACGTTGTCAATAATCTGCTTTTAAGGGAGCGTGGGGAGCACTGAAAGGCAGCCTCACGCCGAATAGATGGCTTTGCTCGTGAAAACTTGGCTCAGAGCGAGCCCCAGAACGTGGAGGACGCTGGGTTACGTGGGTTTGTTCCTTGGGGTCTCCGTGGATTTAGCTGGACGCCGATTCTGCTGCGTGCAGTGCATCCTGTGTTCCCAGGGGTCGGGAGGGGTTTGGATTTGCAGCGGGAGAGGGGAATCAGCTCTTTGAAACGTGGAGGCTGATGCGTGGCTGCAGTTGGAACAGCTCTGGCGTTAAAAAGAAGAGGAGGGATGGTTTTAATTGACACATCTGCTCTGTGTAGTCAGCTTGTCTTAACGTAACCACACGAAAAAGAAGCTTTTACTACTTTTAGCACTTCATAGCCAGTCGTTATAAGCAAATGGGATAAATTTTATTTTTCAAGCAGCCATAGGAGATAAATTCCAGCTGCAGGGTCACTGCTACCAATTTTGCCTTTTACGCGGAGCACAAAGTGTTGGTGTCAGAAGTGAGGGCAGGGGCGAAGATGAAAGTAGCAGTGTGATTTCATACAATTGGAGCGAGCAAACTGAAAGGTCAGTGCTTCCCTCTTATCCCTGGAAATTCAGACTGAACTAATAGGAAAAACAGTTTTCTAATTAAAAGCTAAAAATGGACATCTGGAGTCCTGTGAAATGCTTGGATACCATTTTTATGGATTTCATCTTTTTTTGTTAAGTGAAGCCACACTTTAATTTCCAGTTTTATTTTATGTTTATGCAGATAGTTTATGGTTCTGTTAAAAATGTGCAGTTTCTCATCTGAAACTCATAACCAGAGCTGGGATGGACTGACTTGAGAAGAAAAGCATGAGCCCAGGGCCCCACCTACAAGAAAACTGTCTCTGACTTGGATGTCATTTAATATCATCTTGACCCATACTATCTGGAATTCCTTAGCTCCTTTACAAACTAGGAATTGTTTTTTCCCAGCTGATGTGTCTATTTTTAATTTTGTTTTTTCTCCTAATTTGTATTACTAACCAAATAAGTGTTAGTGGTGCCAATTGCCTTTTGCTTGCTCCCTTCATGCAAAAATCTTCAGTGGAGAATTTCATAGAAAACAAATGGAAATAATTCCCAGTGTTTCACTGGCCAGGATAGGAAAAAAAATCTCCTCCAACAAGCAGGAATTTTCTTCTGGCAAATAAATGGATTCTCATAACCAAGTTCTGTGGAATTGAACCTTTTATTTATTAGCAGCTCTTCCTGTTTCTGTTCATCTTTGCTCAGTAAAGATAATGGATGCCCAATTCATCATCCTTGTCCTGATGAAGTCCATGTATTTGGAATTAGCAAGAGCCTTTGCTGTTCGTCCAGCTTTTTTTATCCTGCTATTTTTAATTAGTTCTGCAGACTCAGAGACGGTTCTGTATAAATACCTGGCAGGCTCCTGCCATTTCTAACATTTTACAAGTCACGTCCGGGCCCGCTTCATATGGGACAGATCAGCTGCAGCTGCGTGTTCCCTGCTCCGGCTCTTCAGGTGACGGCTGCTGTTTCCCTCTGGATAAATCCAGTGGGATTGCAGTTTTTGCTGGCCCTGGCAAGCGCGTTGCCTTTGCCTTGGGAATGTGTCATCCCCTACGCTGCACCTAACTCTGTTTAATTACTGTCACCCCCTTTGTGGGGTTCAAATCTTGGAGTTTTCCCGGTGTTTGAGAGTGAGCAGGAATCTCTCCTGAGCTCCTCTTACCAAGGAAAAGGCAACACCTGCTTGAGTATCATTTGCAGCTTGGGGCTTAGAGACCCTCTATATGCTCAGTCTTTCATACCAGTTTACCTTATCACCTGTGCCCGTGCAAAATGCTGGTCTCTAACCCAGTATTTGTATTTCCTTTCAGATTTAACTCCACGTTTCATTTCTGAGCCCTCCTCTGCCGTCCAGAAGTCCGGCGAGCCCGTCCAGCTCCGCTGCTCTGCCGAGCCCTCCACAGCTCACCTGTCTTGGCTGTTTAATGGGGAGCCTCTGGACAGCAGGGCCGGAGAAGTGGAAATCCAGGCGGGATCTCTGACAATCGCCTCCCTCAGCCCGGCGACGTGCGGCCGCTATCAGTGCGTGGCGAGCAGCGGTGTGGGCGCCGTGCTGAGCCGGCCTGCCACGGTGTCCATGGGCAGTAAGTGCATCCTCATTCGTGCCCTTTGCTCCTTGCAAACCCTGTAGACCTCAGCTGGCTCGTGGGGTTTGTTCTTCTTTGACTTTTAGGAAAACACCCAACCTTTTTTTTTTTTTTTTTTTTAATTATATCATCTGGGACCTGTCGGGTGATGCAGCCCCTGGAACAGATTCCCCAGAGAGCTTGAGGATCCCCACCCTTGGAGGCTTTTAAAGCCTCGGCCATACCAAACCACACCTGATGGATTTTTGCCTCATTTCGAGCTGAAGGACCTCAAAAACCTTTTTCAGCAAACGCAAATATTATTCAGCAAAATAACATTCATTTCCATGAATTGGCCTGAAAGTACAAGATTCCCAAACACTTCCCTTCACATATGATGTTGAAAGGGCAGCTGATCTGCCACACTGTTGCAGAAGTGTGCTTGAGTGTTGAGGAGAAATGGGTGAGAATTGTTGCCTAGGAAATAAGTGGGAGAGGCAGATTTTTCCTTTTCATTTGATTTGATCAAACCAACGTAGATGTTCTGCAGGTGGGGACAGTCTTCTGTCCATTGAGGGACAGTTTCCCTTCTCTCAGTTTCACCAGTTCTTCTGATCAGCCTTTGCCTTGGTGCTTGATCTGTAAATTATTTGATCTTGAGGGACTTCAGAAGAGGAAGGGGCAATGTTTTCCACATGGAAAGGACGATGTGATGCTGAGAATGGGAATACAATATCCCTGCATGAGCATGATTTGTCTGCTTGGGATCTCGGGGCTGTCTGAATCAGGCCTTTGTCAAGCAGGGTTTGAGTGATTTCTCTGGAAGGGTACCTCATCTATGGAGCATGTCCAAAATGCCCCTGGGAGGAAAATCTCTTATAAGTGAGAGAAGTAAGTGTTTTGGTAAAGTACTGACCCATGGCCAGACCCTCTCAAGAGAGCTCTAAGGGTGGCTAACATAGAAAAACTTCACAGCCTCGAAGATGCTTTGAACATGAAGGGAGTAGAAGAGCAGCTTCCACACTTCCCTCCTGCCTTGGAGGTTTTGGCAGCATGTGGGGAGGTGCTGGGAGCTGGGGGCTCTCTCCTAGGGAAGGGTGCTGGGAGCTGGGGGCTCTCTCCTAGGGAAGGTGCTGGGAGCTGGGGGCTCTCTCCTAGGGAAGGTGCTGGGAGCTGGGGGCTCTCTCCTAGGGAAGGTGCTGGGAGCTGGGGGCTCTCCTGGGAAGGTGCTGGGAGCTGAGGGCTCTGTCCTAGGGAAGGTGCTGGGGGCTCTCTCCTTGCCTCAAGGCTAGTGACAGCAAGAGGGAGGCACTGCTGCACTCACTGCTGTGTTCATTATCATCACAGAGAGACAATTCTGTGTTTTTAGGGACAGGCTTCCTGCTGTCAGTGTGAATTGTCTCCTGTAGTGCCTGCAGAGCCCCTGAGGGAGCCCTGCAGCCTTTCCAGTGTCTCTGCTTGCTTTTCCAGGAGCAGTTGAGGGAACATAGGAATTATTTTTTCTCACTATTCCCGTGTAAAAGCTGGTGCTTTTTGTAGTGAGGAGGTGGGTAAGGAGGGTTTGTGCTGTTATGGGCTGCAGGATAGACCATGCCTGTTGATGTGAATGTCCAAATGCTGCACCAAAGACAATCAGGATGAAGCCAGCTGTGTTTTGAACACAAATACTGAGCTTACTGCCCTTCCTCTCTCCCAGGCCATGGCTGCTCTTACCCTTTTCCCAAATCTCTCCAGGTTTAGGTGACTTTGATGCCTCAGTGACAGCTGCCATTGCAGCAGAGGAAGGAGGCTCAGCTCTCATCGGGTGCAAGGTGCCAGAAAGTCACCCCAAAGCACAGGTTCGCTTCCAAGTGCGGGGGAAATGGCTGGAACAATCAAGAGGTGAGATTTTTTTTTTTGTGCAATGTAAGTGTCCAACAAAAGCTCGCCCGGAGTTTTTTTCTTAGAACCTACAGGAAAAAGTCCTCGGGAAACTTGCAGAACTTCCTGTGCATGACTTTATCTAAAGCTGTCTTTGGAAATGAATCTTCTTGGAATGGTGATCTCTTTGTGATCCTATGTTTAGGGTAGATTAGTATAGCTGAAAAGTTAATGAAAAACTAAAAAGAGGAAGCCTTTTCTTGAAACTACATTAAATATAATCTTCTTTTTTTCCTTCCCCACTTGTTTAGACAACTACCTAATTCTTCCATCTGGAAACCTGCAGATTTTGAATGTATCTTTAGAAGACAAAGGATCCTACAAATGTGCAGTGTACAACCCAGTCACTCGTGATCTCAGAGTAGAACTCACTGGACGTAAGCTCACAGTCACACGTGAGTATCCTGTTCAGCTTCCCAGAATTCACACACCTCAAACTCAATAAATAACATCCCTAGGGGTTTTTGGCATGGGCATATCAGTGTCTCCAGTACTGTGTAATGTAAAATCTGTCCTGCATTCTTTGCACATTCAGTTCTTATTTCCCCTCTCTGTGGAGGAGCAGCATAACTGCTTCTCAAATCCCAGGAAGACACAGCACTCAGCCCTTGGAAAGGGGATATTGTGTGTACTTCTGTCCCCAAACCTGTTTTGGAGCAGGACTTCTTGAAGAGAGCATTACAGCATTGTGCTTAGTCCCAAGTGCAGACACATGTTTGAAAGGCATGGAGGAGGACTGGGGAACAGGATGGGAGGTGTAAAAGCTTGATTGGTGTCAAGATTAGAGGGCTGGAACACCTCTGCTGTGAGGAAAGGCTGAGAGAAATGGGATTGCTCAGCCTGGAAAAGAGAAGGCTTAGGGGTAATGTAATTGTGGCCTTCCAGTACCTGAAGGAAGCCCACAAGAGAGCTGGAGAGGGACTTTTTACAGGAGCATGGAGTGACAGGACAAGGGGGAATGGCTTCCCACTGACAGTGGTTTAGATTAAATATCAGAAAGAAATTCTTCCCAGTGAGGGTGCTGAGGCCCTGGTACTGGTTGCCCAGAGAAGCTGTGGCTGCCCCATCCCTAGAAGTGTCCAAGGCCAGGTTGGAGGGGGCTTGGAGCAACCTGGGCTGGTGGAAGGTGTCCCTGCCTGTGACCAGGGCTTGGAGCAGGATGAGCTTTAAGGTCCCTTCCAGCCCAAACCACTCTATGATTCTATTCTACAATTCATCTCCTTTCTTCCAGGCCCTTCCTCAGGTGGCTCCCACATCCTTCACCCTCTGGCCCCCCAGACTCTGGCAGTGCCCCAGCACAGTGCCCTGACACTGGAGTGTGTGGTCAGTGGGGCGACTCCCTCCGTCCGCTGGGTCAAGGACGGCCGGGACGCGCTGGGGCGAGGCCGGTGGGAACTGCTGCACTCCCACCTGGTGACGGACAGGCTGGAGGCATCAGATGCTGGGAACTACTCCTGCGTGGTGGGAGCTGACTCCGGAGCAGTGAAATACGTTAACTATTCACTTACTGTACTTGGTAAGAAAAAAAGATGTTTTGGATGTCCAGGCAATGAACATTTCCTTCATGTACGTGCTGGTTTTGGCATCTGCTCCCAAACAGCATCACATTCCTTCTCAGTCTTAAGCATATTAAAATAAAGAACACAGATCTGTTCATAATGACCATGTCCCATCATCTCTTCCAAGTTAAAATCCGTAATTATTTATCTCTTCAAATCCTGTGCAGTCTGAAGTAATGAAACAGTGAAGGATAACAAACTCCGAGGGAGGAACTGATCCATTTATTTTCCTGCAGAATGCCAGTGTCAGTGGTATGCCAGGGATCAGATGTGCCTCTCTTGAGGTTGTACATGAGCAAAAGGCTGGTGAGGAGAGGTGAGATGTTTGGATGAGGACATAAACAAAAGCAAAAGAATCGTATTCATATATTTGGCCTCTTTTGTGTGGCTGCAATTTCTTCCTCATTTTCCTTTTCCATTGTAGCAGATATTCCTGGTGTTTGAGGTTTCTGCATCCTTGACTGGTTTTGTTTGGGTTTGGAAATGTGTATGTTGAAGTTAGTCAGAAAACAGGGTGTTGACACACAACATGCCTTTCGTTTTGGGGTTGTCGCTAGCAAATTATTTTGAAAATACAGGGGTTTTATTTACAGAATTAATGCAAACATGTGGCTGTTTGGGACAGAAGGGAGAAACCATTCAAATAAACCCATGTGTGGGAAAACCAGCCTTGGGCTGTGCAGAACCAGCAGTGTGTGGTGACGTGATGAGCCTGTGGAACGTTTCACAGCAGTTTTTTCAGGGCTTGGTCGAAGATCAGCAGACGGTGGTTTATGTAAAATCACTTCCCTTTCCAGAACCTGCCTCGCTCTCCAAGGGGCTCCAGGATGAAACCGTGGCCGCCGGGGCGACTGTGCATTTCTGGTGCGACGTCCGTGGCATCCCCGCTCCAGCCCTCACCTGGCTCCACAACGCCGCTCCCCTCCGGCCCTCCCCGCGGCACTTCCCGACGGGAAACCACCTCTGGATCTGCGGGGTCACCCCGGGGGACTCCGGCTTGTACCAGTGCGTGGCAGACAATGGAATTGGGGTTGTGCAGTCCACAGGGAGGCTCCGTGTCCAGCCAGGTAGGAGCACTCCAGCCCTCAAGGAATCACATTAAGCATTTGTGCTTCAGGCTTTATTCTGGTTTGACTTTTTCCCTCTGGATTATGTATTAATTGGTTTCTGACCACTAATCTTGCAAAGAAGGTGCTTTCAGTTGGATTTTAAGAGACTTTTGGGGTTGTGTGGTTACTTGATACTTAAACCTAGATTACCAGTTGCAATTAAATCAGCTTATGACTGAATTTGACATGATTTGTGCTCAAATAGAGTCTGGGTCCTGTTGTGCTGGATGAGCTAGTACTCTTAGCAGTATTGGCTGATGAGTAGTTATGCCTGTTCCATGCTCTAATTTGCAAAACAATCCTCAGGCTGGGGGTTGATGCACACTTCCCCTTTATCAGATTGGCAGGATCAGGTACCAGGAGTCATCTAGATCACTTTTCAGTCTAAGATACTTTATAATGCCCAGAGAACTTGATTTTTGCTAGCACAACAATGTTGGCAAGACCATTGCTGTCCCTGTTCTCTCCCTGTCATGTGTAGCTGAAGCTTTGAACCTTCTCAGTACCAGTAATGATCCGTGTGAGCTGTGCAGAGCCTGGCTGAGCAGAGATTTTGTGGCCTGCTTGTGTGTGGAGTGCCTAAGCCAGTCTTGCCTGCAGTGTTTTCTTCACTGACAGTCAAGTCTTCATCATTTAGAGAAGCTGAAGTGTGGTTTGAGTTTCTCTCAGCCTCCTCTAAGCAGTCTGAACTGATCTCTCCAGTCTGGAAGGGAAGCCTGGGGAAGAAAAAACTGTGTAAAATGGTTATAAAGAACCACGTGTGACTTTTTTAATTGTACTGACTGACTTGGGCATTAAGTGTCATATTCCTTAGTCAAGCTCATCGTTTGCATTTCCCCCAGGCACAGGCTCTGTCCCTGTCATAGTCTCTTCCCCCGGGAGCGTCACCGTGGTGGCTGGTGGGGATGTGACGCTGTCCTGCAACGCCACCGGGCTCCCCGCGCCCACTGTCCTCTGGTACGACAGCAGGGGCCTGGTGACCAGCCACCCTGCCCAGGTGCTGCATCCCAGAGTGCAGAGGCCTCCTCCAGAAGGGCCGGAGCCCTCCTGCCTCTCCGTGTCCCAGGTGGGCTGGAGCTCCCTGCGCCTGCGGAACGTGACTCCGGAGCGCGCCGGCGAGCTCAGGTGCGAAGCCGTCAACGAGCACGGCTCTGCCGTGTCCAGAGCCTTCCTCACAGTCGGTAAGTCAAGCCCAAACCATCCCATTGGCTCCCTGGTTTAGGTGAGAAATGCCTCAAAATAAGAGGGTGGGGTGGGATCCAGGGGAAACGAAGCAGAGGAGTCTCCGTTGCCTCCATGGACCAGTTCCTCCCTCCCCCTTTTAAGCAAAGGAGAAGTGCTGTGTGCGTTGCATGGACATCTTACATGTGCTAAAACGTATCCAAGGGTGGGGTTTTTTATTTATGGTTTGAAATTACTACTGGAAAAGACAGTTCTTATACTAAAGGCAGGATGGAAAAGAGCCATTTCCTTTCCTCACACTGGAATATTATGTGACATTAGTAGAAGGTTTAAGCCCCCCCAGGTTTCCTTCACAAGAACTTAGATACAGATTTTTAGTTACATGAAGTGACTTAAGTTTCTTAGCTCTTTCAGCACCTTGCCTTAGTTAATTCAGCTGAATGCCAGGGAGATTTCGGGTCGGTGGGATTTAATAAGTGGCCTCATATTTAAAGTTCTTTGGTTAGAGTTTAAAACTCCCGTAAATAACTTGAAAAGCTGCATAAAGGTTCACTTAGAGAAAAAAAGAAAGAAGAAACCTCAAGAAAGTGATCCCATCATGTAGTTTTATAAATCAGTTATTGTTGGACCTTGCTGAGTGGAAACACGAAACTAAATATCATCCCAGAATTCAGTCTGTGTCAAAGAGAAAAATCCCTCTGCTTTGCCTTGGAATTTTATGGCAGTAAGTTCAATTTTAATGCTTTGTTTATTAACTTTTATCGGTTTCTAATATGTTGTACTGGCTGCTGATTATGGTGCAGAGGGTGGTTAAGGCATTTGGTTTTGATATAGAAGTCCCTGAGGAGTTTCTGGGAGCTGTTAGGGCTTTAGAGCAGCTCCCAGCCATGCCGAAGGCACGCTCAGACATTCAGCTGTCTGATGAAGAATTCGTGCCAGGTAACGCTTCCGAAGCACCTGAATGACTTCAGCTGGGATTCCAGTGCATTTCTTCGGTAGCAGGATCCGCTTAAGCTCCTCTCAGCCTTGTCCCAGCACACAGTAAGAGAGCTCATTTGGCTGAAAAATGTATCTTTCTTTTTTTTTTTCCTTGTGCTGGATCTGTTCCAGGCCGTGATTCATTGCACGGTCTTACAGCGGGCAGGACAACTTCAGCTGCCACCAGAGTGAGAAACCACCAAAATGTAAAACGATGCCTCGGGATCCTGTACCCACGGCCCTCCCTTCTTTTGTGTCTTTTTTAGACAGTTGTGGGGTTCGCCTGCTTGGCAGTAGCTTCCCAGAGCTAGGGAAAGAATGCAAGGTTAATTCTCCAACATAACTTCATCTAATGGAAATGAAGGAGAAAAATACACTCCAGGCGGTTTGAGTAGCAGGAGAGTGAGTGTAAAACACAAGAAGGAGCGTTTGGTGTAGGCAGGTGGGTGATTCAGGGGTGAGAGGCTGAAGTTGCTGCCACAGAAGCCTTCTAGAACCTCTGAGAAGTCCTAAGGCGATTTGAAACTCTTGCCAGGTGTGGGTGACCTCACTGATGTGCTGCATTCAGGTTTTCAGGGGGCTTTCCCAGCCCGTGCTGAGGTACTTGCAGAGTGGGGCAGATCCTGTGGCTGTTCAAGAGGCAGGGAAGCAGTGCCTGGGAATGTGATCTGTTTGCACAGCAGAGACAAACCCCAGAGCTGCTGTGCAGCCAGGGCACGAGCTGGGATCTGCCCCGGGTGCACCCCTGTGAGGAGGCTGGAAAGGTGAGGGCTCTTTGCCCTCAAAATGAGGCAGTTGAAGGGGAGAAACAACAACAACCTACAAAGTACTGGGTATTATGGAGAGTGTGAATCACAGCTCTGGAGACAGGCTGGGAGAGCTGGGGGTGTTCACCTGGAGAAGAGGAGGCTTTGGGGACACCTGAGAGCCCCTTCCAGGGCATAAAGGGGCTCCAAGAGAGCTGGAGAGGGACTTGGGGCAAGGGCCTGGAGGGACAGGACAAGGAGGAATGGCTTCCCACTGCCAGAGGGCAGGGTTAGATGGGATATTGGGAAGGAATTCTTGGCTGTGAGGGTGCTGAGGCCCTGGCACAGGTTGCCCAGAGAAGCTGTGGCTGCTCCATCTCTGGAAGTGTCCAAGGCCAGGTTGGACAGGGCTTGGAGCAACCTGGGCTAGTGGGAGGTGTCCCTGCCCATGGCAGGGGGTAGAACAAAATGAGCTGTAAGGTCCCTTCCAACTCAAACCATTCTAAGATTTTATGAGTACATTCCTTTAATGCCCAAATTCGGGACATTCAGTCCTTCTCTGATTGCTGTTGGAGGCAGGGTTTTGGGGACATGCAGCCTTTGGTCTGACCCAGCTCAGGGCTGCTGGTGTTGTGTTCCACAGTGGGGCTGGGAAGCTGAGGCAGAAAAGTCTCCGTGGCTGAAGGGAAAGGGATGGCACTGAGAGCAACAGCCAAAAAAAGTTGCATAATGACACAGCAGCAGAGAGAAAGCTGATGTGCTGGGTTATGTGGGTAGCAATTATGCCAGAAACTTCTCAAATAGAGCTTAGATCTGAATTGCTTAATGGGAATTGTTACCCAGGGGTTGTTTTCTGAAGCAAAAATACGAACAGCTCGGCGGTTGTTGACGACTCCCCCCCGCAGCAATAAACACGGCGCTGGCTGCGGGTCTGCTGTCACCAGCTGAAACCACAACTCATTCTCCACTCCAAGAGTCCGTGTCCCCAGTGCCAGCAGGCGTCAAACCAAGCTGTGCCCACCCACACATCCTCAGGGTCCACCACGGGGCCGTGGGCCTTCCGCCTCCTCCCATTTGTTTCCAATCTCGGGCCCTTCCCGCTGCTCCGCTGACAGCGGAGATACCCCTTTCACTCGGGGGTTGTTCTGGGGGTGTCTGACATTTTAGGACCATCTGGCTTCGGGGACATCCTCCCCGCATTGTTCCCTTCTTCCTGTCTCCGAATTTTGTGGCGTTGCTAAATAAGCGAGAAGAAACAAACAAGGAATGCTTGCTGAGAGCGTGTCTTCAATTTGAAAAGAGAACTTTCCTCCCCAGCTTTTTAGAAAGTGGCCAAAAATAGCAGCCACACTTGCTGCTGGTATTTTAATGGAGGTTTGGAGGAATCTGAGTCAGCCAGGCTAACACTGCCTAGGCTTTACATTACCAAGGAATTTGTTTGTTTTGTAAACCAAGTTCCCTTCATTCCCTTCCCCTTCCAGACCCCAACACGTAACATAAACCTACACAAATCTGAGAGGACGGACAGGGCTCCGAACATCTGGCAGTCCCAGCACTGCCATGTGCAACCTTGAGGAGCTGCACTGCTTCCCAAAACTCCTTGCTTTAAGCACTGACGTTTTCTTGTCCTGGATAATCTCAGATGTCCAACCTGCCATCCCTTTCCTGCCTGGAATGCTGACGAGCCCTGCATTGGCTGAACAGGGCTTTTTTTTTTTGCCTCTTTCGAGCTAATATTATATATATTTTTCTTTTCATGCCAGGAAACATAAATAGGATGGAGGAGGCTGGAGAAGGATTTCTAGAAATGTGTTGGTATTAAATTGCATGTTAGATCTGCCTGTAAACTGAGTTTATTCTCAGCATAAATTTTCAAATGAAGTAGTTGAGTCGTGCAGCTTTCAAAGCTTCTCGAAATTACAGCTAAAACCTCAGAAACTGAGGTAGGAGAATGTCCTCTTGTGTGCATGCCAGTGCAGGCCATGAAAAGTTCCTTGTACAAGGGCGATTAATTTAAAATTGCTCCATTTGTGTCACAAGTGTAGCTATATATATTTATTTATTTCTTTTAACATGCATTGCCACAACTGAATTTAGAGGAGATACAGTCAAACTGTGCCTGCAGACCTCGAGTTTCAGGTTTTCTCTCTTTGCTACTGTGAAAAAAACACTAAACCAAATAAAACAAACCAAACCCCACTGCTGTGCCCTGGAAAAACACTGAGGCCGCAGCTTGGCACCGGGCTCAGGTCTGTGTGGGTACCTCTGGACCTGGAGCTTTGCAGCAGGGCTTGTTTGGAAATGTCACTCCGAAATGATTTAGTGTCCCGTGGGCGCGGGGCGAACGTACGTCATCGTGGGGATGTAACCAGACCCTCCCTTTGCAGTTCCTCCAGCAACTGGCACGAGAGCAGGAGAAACAGCTCCTCTGGAGCTTGCCCAGAGCGATGAGAGCGGGGGTGATTTCGGTGCAGAGGCGGCGTTTTCGAGCTCCCCTCCGACCAAAGCGCCTCCGGACGCGGCTGCGATGGACAAAGCGCCGAGCGCGGCCGCCCCGCCCGAGGCCCCCATCATCCTGAGCCCCCCCCAGACACCAAAACCGGACACCTACAGCCTGGTGTGGCGGCCAGGCCGGGCCGGGGGGCTGCCCATCAACGCCTACTTCGTCAAATACCGCAAGGTACCGTCTCCTGTCCCCCTGGCACGGGTGGATCGCGGCGCGTTGGGTTCCTCAGGGAACCAACTGTGCTGGTGTTGACCAGGCCGTGAGGCTCAGGCCAGAGAGAACACAGGATTTAGTTGAAGCACAGCGTGCCCACAGCTCATTTTAGGGATGGCTGACGTTGTCACAAATACGCTGTTCTGTCTGGTTTGAAGTGAGAGTTATGCAACCAGCAGTAGGGCAAGAGGGCTGGGTCTCAAGCTCTGCCAGGGGAGGTTTAGATTGGACATCAGGAAGAAATTCTTTACAGAGAGAGTGATCAGCCATTGGAATGGGCTGCCCAGGGAGGGGGTGGAGTCACCATTCCTGGAGGTGTTTAAGAAGAGACTGGATGTGGCATCAGTGCCATGGGCTGGGTGACAAGGTGGTGTTCAGTCATGGGTTGGACTAAATGATCTCAGAGGTCTTTTCCTACATAGCTGATTGTGTGATTATCCAGGCTTTTATGTTTTTTACAGTGTCATTATGGGCAACGGGGCTCCAGGGCATACTCTGTGCAATGTCAGTGGTGTTAAAAATGCATTTGTGTGAGCAAGCTTGAATCTGTGTGTGAGAGCAGAAGGGAAGCTGGGTTTTACCCCAGTATGTCAGAGTTTGCTGTTCTGCATCCCAAAGGGACTCGATTAAACTAAAGTTACCAAATACGAAGGTGAATTAAAATTTGCTGGGCAGGTACCTACCATGTCCCTAAAAATGGTGTGTCAACACCAAACTCTTTTGCCTAAAATCACGTGGTGGGATCCTTGGGGCTGTCCTACGCAGAACCAGGAGCTGGACTTGGTGATCCTGGAGGGCCTCTTCCAACTCAGGAGGTTCTGTGATTCTCAAATCAGAACCAAGCAATGCCTGGTTCTTCCAAGCAAACTTCTTCCAAGCAAAATCTGTTCTTCCAAGCAAACAGTTTTCTGCATGGCAAAGCTGTTTGATTTATTTTTCCTAAGCTTTTTAATCCCCTACATCCTGCTCTTGTCTTAGCCTGGAGGGAATGCCTAGATTTTTGACCTGTTGGTTCCTGAAAACCTAGTGCCAGAGTCTGCTGATGATAATTTCTCATCCAAAGGCAGTTGGTTCACGTAAGCCCTGGAAGCTTTGGATGCTTTTTTGACCTTTTTGATGCTCACCCTTCACTTACACCAGTCCTTTCCACACTAAATGTGCTCACTCATGAGTTTCTCAGCAGGGAGTTTACCCTGGTTTTTAGGGTGGTGCTCTCTTTGTGTCATTAAATTATTTTATTGATTTCCCTCTTTTAATAGAGGGGAAAAAAAAAAGATGGGGGAATAAAAAACTTGGAGTGGCTGCTGCAGAAGAAAATAGTTGAACAAAGACCTCTGGCATAACCTTTGATAATCCACAGCGTTTAGATCTGCCTCCAATGTTTTATTAAAGTCTTATGTTGTTTAGTAGTTTATTTTTGGTGGAATCTTTGTCTTTTCCTTTGGGATTTGGGGTAATGTTTTCCTGGATAGGTCAAGCATTAAGAGACTACCCTGAATCTCTTTTCCTTTCTTAAGTGGAGCTGATGGTTTCACTGCTAACTTAAAGAGTGTTTTGGTTTTTGTTTTTTAAAAAAGGAAACATGCATTAATAAACTGAAATCTTTCATTTCCCTGCTGACATTTTTCCAGGCTTGAGGAGTAACAAAGGCATAACCTTTGTTGCCCATTTCAGGCAGTAAGTACTTAAAAATGCTGAAGTACAGCGAAAGCTGGGCTAGTTCAGGGAACATCTCTCCCATCAGTGTGTTGGGTCCAGCCCTTTAGTGGCACACGCTGCCAGCTGAAGGCTGAGCAAAGGCTTGGAAACCATTTGGGCTCTTGTAGTTTTAACCACGAGTGAAAATGGAAAAACAAAGAAGGTCAAAACCACGTGTGTGTGTGTGCACGGAGAGGGAAAGTCAGTCGAGTTCATCCCAGGAGTGCTGTGAAAGTGGTTGCAAGAGTGGTGGTTTGTGGTAGAAGCACCTGGAGACAAACCACGGGTAGATGTAGGAAAACAGAAGGAGTTTTGGCAAGGGGCGGAGGTCGCTTGGGTGCTTGTGCATGGAAGCGGTGCGGGATTTGAGGGTCCCCTCGGGCTCCTGACGCTGAGTTTCTGCCCCTGTCGTGTGCAGCTGGAGGACAGCGTGAGTGCAGCGGGCAGCTGGCACACCGTGCGTGTCCCCGGCAGCGAGAACGAGCTGCGGCTCACGGAGCTGGAGCCCTCCAGCCTCTACGAGGTGCTGATGGTGGCCCGGAGCGCCGCCGGCGAGGGCCAGCCGGCCATGCTGACCTTCCGCACCAGCAAGGGTAGGTGCAGCACCACGTGCCCTCTGCCCCACCCTCCCAGGGACACTTGTTTAGTGACATCAGCCATGTGCTGTCTGCTCAGCCACATGTGAAATATTCCGCAATTTACTTTAGCCTCAACGGCTAAAATAGCTGTAAGGGCAAACCTCCCTGAGCGTTACCAGGGCTGTTGGTAAGTAGAAGCTATTAAAAGCTTGATAATGTTGGGTTTTGGGGTGATTATTAAGATTTCCACTGTGAGGTTCCTCTTGCTTAAGGACGTGAAATCAAGGAGCAGCCCGCCCTTGTTGAGGCTTTTCAGAGAACCACAAAAGAAACTCTGCATCCTCAAGTTTTCGTGTATCAACAAAGCTGCTCCTGGTTTGCTTTGCAGACACCTCAGTCACAATCTCTGCTGACCACGAGCCAGCTGTTCTGACAGTTGTGTGCAGACAGCAATAAGCACAAGAACATTCCTCCTAATCAGACCATTCTTTTTCTTTCAAGTTTGGACACTGGTGGCTGTGCTCTTTAGCATGCAAACAATTAGATATTTTTCATACTATAGTCCAAGAATGGCTTTAAAGTGACAGAAGGCAGGATTAGATGGGATATTAGGAAGAAATTCTTCCCAGGGAGGGTGCTGAGGCCCTGGCACAGGTTGCTCAGAGAAGCTCTGGTTGTCCCATCCCTGGAAATATCCAAGGCCAGGTTGGATGGTGCTTGGAGCAACCTGGGCTAGTGGAAGGTGTTGCTGCCCATGGCAGGGGATGGAAGGAGATGGACTTTAAGGTCCATTCCAACCCAAACCATTCTGGGATTCTATGCAGGACAGGATAGCTTAAAATTTTATTAAGAATGTGATGTATTCATGAATTCTGTGAAAGCTACTTAGCATCCTTTGCCCTATGCATCCTTATCATTGTTCTATCAACAAACAGATCCAAAACTGATAGCCCCCAATCTCTGGAAATGTTACCCCCTGCTAAAAAAAAGTCAACAACTCCCTAATTGTGACCTACTCACGCCCTGAAACATCTCTCCCTGATGAAACTTTGGGTCCCTCCCAGGCATCTGCCTGATAACACAGATCCTGACTGACCTCCTACTCGCCCTACATGTCACAGCAGACACAGCCCCAGCTGCCACTGCCCTCACCCAGACACACAGAAATGTTCACTATGGCTGATTGATCCCTAAGCTGCTCCGAATGGAGCCTCATTCTTCTTCACCTGCATCCATCAGCATGTTGAGTGGGGATTCTGCTACAGCTCCTACTTATACAAAGAAACCTGCTCACCCTCATAGCAGCCCCCTTCGTAGGCTGTGTGCTGCCATGAGGCCAGGTACCCCTCTGAGGGGCCACAGTCATCACTGGCCTGTTCTCAGCCATCCCCTACCTTGGACAGACCCTTGTAGAATGAGCCTGAGGAGGATTCTCCATAGAAAACCCCACACTTACCTGAATTTTTGCCCCACACTTCCTCCCTTTATAATCACGGGCCCCACATTCCTTCACCCCATCTTCCGCCCCAAGTCAGGCTCCAACAGCCCCCAGGGTGTGGTATCAAACGGTGGCAAAATCCCATTCCACCCATACTTTTCCATAAAAGACATCCTAGGATTCATGCTCGTGTTCCTCCCACTTCTAACCCTCCCAACTTACTGGGGGACCGAGAAAGCTTCACACCAGCAAACCCACTTGTCACACCCCGTTGTATTAAACCCCAGTGATGCTTCCTGTTTGCTGTCCTGTGCTCAATCCCCAGAAAACTCAGAGGAGTCAGTGCTGCTCCCCCTACCCTGCTCTGTACTGTGCTGCCATACCTACTGCCACAAGCCAAAAACCCACTCAGCCTGGTGTCGTGGCTGTGCCACAGCAAGTGACCTTCTAGAGGTCACTAGAAGGTCACTTCTAGAGGGGGTAGAGGGGGTCAGTGAGCAGCATTTCCTTATCCACTCCCTGAGCTGATGTGTTGTCTGTCAAATCTTTCTTAGAAAGAACATCATCCTTGAAAAACACTCAGGCTCCATCACCACCCATGGGCATCCCTAAACAACCCGTTGTTCATGAAGGCACAAATAATTTCGGTGTTGTCCTTCCAGACCTGTCTCGCCACAGCGGAGGTAGGAGTGGGGATGGTTTGTGATCCAGGTACTAAAGGTCGTGTTGCAAAGATCTGTGTTTGACTTAACCTGTGTTTGTTACTGCTTCGGGTGCTTGTATTGCCTCTTCCATTTCCTGTCTGTCCCAAGGCTGCTCTGTTGCACAGGGTATTTCCAAGGATGATGTTACCTGCATGTGTGGCTCTCAAAAAATAAGAGAATTTTCACTTACAACCCACTTTCCTGCTGCTCATTTTTAAACCTGCGGTTGCTTTTTGCAAAATACTCTGGTTTTCTCTTCCCTTCTACTGTAAAAGAGCCAGAGGAAGAAGGGAAGTGGGAAATGGCTGTGTCAGAGGTTTAAGTTCTCAAAGTGGATGATATCTGTTCTGAATGTCTTCCTGTGGCTTCCCAGGCATGGGCTTATTTCTGATGGCGAGGAGATACAAGCGCTTCCCAGTAGGTGTGACTTTTACTCTGCTTTCCAGTGAAAACAGCATGTTTGTAGTCCTTTTCCTCACCCACCCCAGCCTTTGAACCCTTGGCCTGATTCAGGCAGATTTCCTCAGGGTATCTCAAGGGTATCAAAAATTTGGGGTGAAGCCAAAGGTGAGCAGAGTGACGCAGGCAGGGAGCTGAGCGTTGCACACTTGTGGCAGCACTGAATGTCAGAGGAGCCACACAGGGGCCTTACTTGTGTCTGCCTGCAAATGCTCAGCTGCTTCATGCCCCAGAGCTGCCAGCCTGCTGTTCCTTGCTCTGTTCCCCTCCTCAGTGTTCACAAATCCAGGCTGGTTCAGTAAAGCCTCACAGCTCTTACAACCAGATTTACTAACACCCCTCTTTCCCTTCTCTCTGTCCCACTGCTGCCTGTAACTTCAGTGAGTTCCGTAAGTACATCCTAGTACATGCTTTATTTGTTCTTCCTTCTCCTTTCTCCAGCACTCCAGTTAGTGTGGATGGGTTGACCTTTCACTGGGTCTGAGGGAATTTGGGGGGTTTGAAAATAATAATCACATTTTTCCTGTTCACTTAGTGTATGTGTCTGTTTCCATGTAAAGGTGGTCAGGGTAGTGCAATACTATATGATTTTTTTAATATTTTATTGAGAAGATAATCAATTCTTCTGTTGTCTGCTGGTCATCCAGCATTACAGGAGGATTTAAGATTCTCCTTGTTAATATGTGAAGTCCAGCTTAATCACCAGCAATGAGCCTAATCGGTCGTTGCAGAAAATGAAGTTCCAGCTGACTCTAATGCTCTTGTAACCGAAATTTCCAGTTCCAGAAGCTCCAGACCGACCCACCATCTCCACAGCATCGGAATCATCCGTCTACGTCACGTGGATCCCCCGGGCCAACGGGGGCTCCCCCATCACAGCCTTCAAAGTGGAGTACAAGCGCCTGGGTCGCAACAGCGACTGGCTCATCGCAGCCGACAACATCTCTCCCTCCAAGCTGTCCGTGGAAGTTCGGAACCTGGAGCCAGGTATTAGAAATGACCTTTCAATGCTGCAGCTCTCCGATTGTTTCATTTTAACTTCTGCTTGGATTATCCCGTTCCTGCCTGATTAGGTTTGGGGTTTGTGTGTGTGGCCTAGGAGCTCGTTACATGAGTTCAAGTTGGTTTCTGGCTTTCCAAGTGGATAAAAACCCCCACCATAATTTAATACTTGTTCATGTGGAAAGGAGGGTTGTGTATCGCTGCTATTTTTAACTTAATTGTCCTTCTAAGTGAGCACTCAGAATGCAAAGAGAAAAATGCACTGATGAAAAAACGTCTGTCCTGACTTCTCCCGGCATCCAGCCCTGAAAATTCAGGGAAAGAGCACAAGAGGAGAGGCAGTGGATGGTGACAGGGATCCTTTGAAGCATCTTCTCAGTACCCACCAGTTTAGGGACTTCCTGAGCTGATGGAGGCATCTCCATCTGTGTGTGGATTTTCCTCGAGTGGCTTTTAGAAGCTGTTTATACTCCTGATCTCCCCGTCAGTCCGTGGCAGGGAGTCCTCCGCTTTTCCTAACTGGATGTTGCGCGAAAAAAGCGCCTCCTAATCTTGTTTAGTCTCTCCTCGAATCCCCCTTTCTAGCGCTCCTTTCGCTACCGGCGGCTCCTCTCTTTTCCCTTAAAAGGAGAAATGTACCGGTTCCGCGTGATCGCGGTCAACAACTACGGGGAGAGCCCGCGCAGCGCCGCGTCCCGCCCGTACCAGGTCGCCGGATTCACCAGCCGCTTCTCCAGCCGCCCCATCGCGGGACCCCACATCGCCTACACCGAGGCCATCAGCGACACGCAGATCATGCTGAAGTGGACGGTGGGTACCGCGGTGTGTCCCGGCCCTCCCGCAGTTTTGTGCTGTTTGAAGTCGAGGATTAAGAGCTGTGAGTGGTGGTTTCCCCCCTTGCCCGAGGCTCGGGGGTGATGGTGTTCCTCCTTCGTGCCCGTGTGGTAGAACTGGGGGAGCTGCCGGGCCATGTGCCTCTCAAGCCCTTTGCCCCCATTTCCAGACCCTTTTTCCCCCCTTGGAGGCAGGCCTGTCAGTTGTCTGCTGCATTTGCACCATCTCCCCCCCACCCCACTCCCCTTCCAGCCCCCCGGGGACACCACACACCCTCCTCGGGTTACGCCAGATGTGACCCAACTGGCAGCTCCAGTGAGGGGCTGCAGCCGCCGAGTCCACCTGCTCTGGCACAGACATATCAGAGGCACCAGTGGGCTTAACTCTGTCCCAAGCCCTGTTCATGCCATGAGTTGTGAGCAAGTTGGCTCCGTTTCCTGCAATTCCTGCTGCTTTTGTCAATCCAGGCTGGGGTGGCTGGGAGCATTTCAAACCCTCCGTCTTCCCTCACATGCAGTGGAGGTTTCATGTCAGAGAAACGTTTTCCTTTCCCCTGTTACCTCGTCTATTGTAAACAAGTACTTTAAAGTCCTTATTGAAACCCACAGAAATTCTTTGCTCTTGTTTTGAAATCTAACCCCCTGGTATACTTTGGAGGATTTAATGTGTAGAGTTCCCAGTGTTAGTTTGCTCTGCTAGCTCAGCCTTAAGAGATGTTAAGGATAATAAACTTAAAATAACCTCTGATTCCTCAGGAGGCTGCATAACTTAAAGTAAAAGATTCTTGAGCTGATTTTTAGAGTGACCTTAACTCTTTCTGAAGTAAAAATGGTTTTTAACTTTTCCATTTCCATTAATCACGAAAATTTTCAGGCCGTTCATGGTCAAACCCTAATTGAGGGTTTGGAAAGTGATGTGGGAGGAAAGTGTCAGCCCCAGTCAGTCTCTTATCCCCATCCCACACTCCTTTTTTTCAGCTGCTCTGAGGAGATCAGTCACCTTTACTTGTACAACCATATTAAGAATATTCACATTTCCAGGGGATGACAGCAGGGCTCAGTTAAAATTTTTCTTCTCTAACACAGCCCTTTCAAATTCCCTTTGCAGTACATTACATCCAGCAACAACAACACGCCCATCCAAGGATTTTACATCTATTACCGGCCCACGGACAGTGACAACGACAGCGACTACAAGCGGGACATTGTGGAAGGTACGGGGCCAGGCCCGGGGTTAAAACACCCCTCCGGGGGAGGGACACCCTGCAGCCTCGCTGGCTGTGTTTATACGGAATCTAAACTGCTTTCCCCAGGCGCAGTCTTTACCATATGTCTCGCAGAAGGAGCTCTCTCAACTACCTAACGTCAGGTTCTGCCCACACATGAGCTGGTTTCTTCCTTCTGAAGCTGCTTCGATGCGGGAACTCGAGAACTAAATGCTGGGTTTGGGTTTGGATTGTCATACTGCTGCACATCCTTAGTGCAGCTCTGTTTAAACTGGTGTAGCTTCAAGTTGTGTAAAGAGAAAGCAGTGTAAATGGGGTTTAACCCAGGGTAAAAACATCTGGGTTACAGACTGTGCTAATAACTAGCAGGCTTTTAAAATTATTTGCCCCAGCACAGACTTTCTAAGCTGGTAGTACCTTGTGTGTAATTGCCCTTCTCTCCTCTTACCTCACCTAATCACTTCTCCTGCTATAAGGAAGTTGCTTTTAGCCCCAAGTGCTGTAGCACGCTGCAAATGCAGGTATGTTTGTGCCTCATTTTGCCTTTTAATCAAGTTATTTTTTTCCCCTGTGCATATTAGATCATCATTTTCCTGGAAGAAGTTATTAGATAATGTCTATATTAGTCCAGAAGTGGAAAACCCTTTTAAAAATATTTTATTTAATGTCCTTATTGCTCGGGCTGAGCAAACGCAGTGATCTCATTCTGGCCCAATGACGTTAATTATTTTTTTCCCCCTCATTTATTTCAGTTACAAGAGGAATGGGCCTTTATTTTGAAAATTTTCCCCTGCCAGACAATTCTGCACATAGTACTTTGATGCATGACATAAGCTTTTGCACACTATAAAGCTATTAAAGATCCAGAGTTTGGGCTCAGAGGCTTTAAAGAACCTTATGCAGGCTGCACCTTCATCTGCAAATGTATTTTAGCCTTTGCTGCACAGAACTTGTGTGTTTATAAGTCTTATACACTGAGCAGTTAGTTGTTTAAGTGGGCTCCACTGTGCTGTGAAATTAGCTTGTTTCGGATTTTTTTCCGAGCGTGTGTGTATTGAACTCTTTGTGGCAGTCTGAAACCATTAGCAGCTGCTCCACTCTGCCAGAGCCTGCCACAGAAATCACTCGGTGGAAAGATTTAAACCTCATCTTTTCTTTACCGTGCTCCCCTAAATTAGCTTTTCGGGGGGGGGGGGGAAAGAAAAAGAGACAGAACTATTTTCAATTAAAGTGCGATTGGAAGCGCTTGATGTGAAATATGTAGAGGAACATGTGACTTAAGGTATTTTTGCCATAAATCACTTGTCCTTCACTTCCCCCCCCCCCTTCTGTTACCTTTGAATTAATCTGTCTGTTTTTTGACAGGGAATTTTATCTTGAAATGACTGCATGAGTTGTGGAAAAAGTGTTGTGATGCCTGTGTTAGCTAAGTGCTTGCCTCAGGCTTTCCTCACCGCTTCCTGTTAAGTCTTGTCTTTCGAGACATTCAAAACTCTGCAGAAAACTTTTTTTTTTTCCATATAAATGCTGCTACAGGCAAAATCAGATTTTATTTGAAGAAAAAAAAAAAACAACAAGCAAAAAGCTTGGCTCTGGTGGCTCCTTGGTATCTCTTTTTAAGCAAAAGCAAAGCAAAATCAACCCTGTCCTGCATCGATGGTCTGAATTTCTCTGTTTCTGGTCAGAATTTCTGTGTTTTGAGGGTCCTGGAGATTGAATTTTAAATGTAAATGCAGTCTGATGTCAGTTGTTTAAATGTTTTCCCTTGCTAATGGTGCAAGAAGAGGACAGTTAAAAGTGCCTGTACTGATTCCAGTTCCACTAATGGTTTGAAGCGGAAACCTAAAACCTGGTGTAGTAATTACCGAAAGGAATGCTTGGGGGTGGGGGCGCCGGGAAAACCGAGCCTGAATCTTGGGAAAACGTGCGATTTAGGGAAAGGCGGATTCCAGCTTCAGCCAGGGCTTGTCTGCCCTCACTGGAACGCTCAGCGAGGGCTGAGCTCCGACCACATCTCATCTCCTGCCCTTGTGGGGCCGGGAGGGGGGTCCTGGACCTGGGCGGGGGTCCCGGAGGAGTTGGAGCAGTGTCACGGTGACAACCCCGCCCGCCGAGCACGCTCGGTTCTTTTTATTCCTGCTTAAATCAGTAGGTGGTATGACAGTTCCTTAGAAACAGTGGAAACAGTTCAAGGGGGTATTTTCCAAGAGGGATTAGGAGCACTCAAACAGTTAATTAAACTCCTTAAAAAATATAAAAAAAATAAATAAAAAAGAAAAAAAAAAGAAAAAAAAAGAGTTGCTGTTTATTAAAATTTGTCACAAGCCCGTGAAAGTAAAAACTGGGAATGATTTATCCTGAAGTGCTCAGTACTTCAGGAGGGTGTCTAAATGAAATGCTGGCCGGGGGCCAGAGATGACAAAACGGTCCTATTAGAGAAGATTGCTTGGCTCGGGCTCAGGCTCTGCTGGGGCAGCGGCACCGGGACAGCCTCGCTGGGTTCCCAGGATGGTTAATAAAATGCACATTTTGGCCAAGTTGAGCGACCCAGATGTGTCCTTCCTGCGAGACACAGGCGGCTGCAGTCGTACCTCGCACCTCGAGCACTGCAGGCTGGGAGAGGGTCTCACCACAGCCAAGTTTTTCCACTATCTCAAGTTTTCTGTGCCAGTTTCCCTTGTTATTTGCCCAGTGTACTGTAAATTGCCAGCATAACCCACCCTAAACCCATCTGTGCAGCAGTTCCGTGTTTAGGCTGCTGTTGAATTTAAATGCACAGATGTGGACACTTGGATGTCTGTTTTTTGAGTTTAGTGAGTTCTGGCTTTTGTAGAGAAGGATTTTTTTTTTTTTTTAAATCAATTGCCAATAGTGAAAAAGACTCACTTTTATTCATCAAAAGGTTCTTCTAATTCTCAGTTTCGCAAGATAATGTGAATCTTATAGAACCAGGGAATGGGTTGGGTTAGAAGGTACCTTAAGGAGCATCTAGTTCCAACCCCCTACCATGGGCAGGGATGCCACTCATAGATCATGGTTTCAGCTAAGTCCATAAACAGTTGCTAAAGACTTCTGTGCTAACAGAAGAAGCTGCACTGGGTAGAGAAGGACCCTGCAATACACGTGTCCCTACTTCTGGCTCACGGGAGTAACTGATCTGCAGTTGATTTATTTTTTCTCCCCCCCCACAGGTACGAAGCAGTGGCACCTGATAAATCACCTGCAGCCTGAAACTTCTTATGACATTAAGATGCAGTGCTATAACGAGGGAGGGGAGAGCGAGTACAGCAACGTGATGATCTGCGAGACCAAAGGTGAGGCCGCGGGGCTGAGCCCCGGTGGCGTTTGGGGCGCGAAGTGCCCGCCGCGGGGAATTCTTTGGGCAGCTCCGAAAGTCAGCTGCGATGATGACTGCGATTTTCTGGAATGTTTCGGAGGATTGTTTTGTCTTCCGAAGCCGAGATTGTTTTGAACATATGGAAAGTGATCCCTTGCACTCCTCCCGAGGCTCTCGGCGGAGCTGTGCGGCTTTGCCTGCCCTCGGAGATAGCGCCGGCTCTGGGGTGCTGATGGCCTCTCCTCAGGAGACAACCATGCGCCTGAAGATGACAGAATTGATTTGTACGTCTGTTTTATGTCTTCGGGGCTCTGTGACACGTTGTATAAGTGCAGACCACAGCAATTGATGGTTGTGTTGGCTGCCTCCATCCCTAATCCTGCATGCCTCTGGCACAAAGTTTGTACTGTTCTTGGGAAGTGTCAGATATGGCAGTCACATTTATTTTGCGAAGGATTCCTGTCTCCTTTAATCTCTAAAACCAAGTAAGGCTGTAAAGGGAAAATGCAGACAGTAAACTTCAAATGCAGTGCTATGAAAAAATGTCTTAAAAAAAAAAAAAAAAAGAAAAAAGCCCTCTGGGAGCGGAAGCATCAAAATTCAGTGAAGTGAGTAGTGAAACCTTTGAAGGAAGGAGTAGGAGCTGCAGGGCTTCAAGACTGTGTGCACAGTTGTTCTCCCTCCTGCAGGGAATATAACTTTCTTCTCTAATTTTAAAATTGACAAGATGTATCTGTCATTCACGCTGCCTCTTCCTTAAAATGCACCTCCCCCAGGCTTATAGGGGTGATCCAGTTTATCCAACATACCTCCAATGGAGGTGCTTTTGTCTCTCTGACCAGCTTCACTCCTAAACCAGGCACCTCTTTTAGGTTTTTAGTGTCAAATGAAATGAATCTAAGCTGTGGTGTGCTGGAAACTAATGTAAATATAATTCCTGGGTTAAACTACCCTCTCGTTTTTAGGGATTTTCTGCTCAGCTCTTGGTGAGGTTTGGAAACGGGGTTAGGAGGGTTCACATCAGATAAAAGTAGGTCATCTGGCAGAGGCTGGGCGAGAGAAATGCGTGTTGTGGTTTTTCCTGACCTCAGAAGTGGAAAGATTTGCGCTCTTTCAAGTTGGGAGTTAGAGCAGTTGTAGCCATGCGGACCCCGAGCGGCTCATTAAAGTTTCAGTGACCTCAAAGAGGGGGTGAGCAGGCAGGATAATCACCGTTTTCCAAGGCAAATAGCTATTACCCAATAGCAGTTGGCCTTCTCCTTGTAGGATTTAATATTGACTTGGAAGCTTTCTTTGCGAGGCATTAGGACTTGAACTCGGCGGCGATTATTTTTGTTCCGTAATGAAAAAGAGCACTTAGAAAAAACACGTCGGGTGAGTGTGCCCATGCCTGTCTCTCTGCTCATCCAGTGAAACGCACGCCGGGAGCGTCGGAGTACCCGGTGAGAGACCTGAGCACGCCGCCGAGCCCCCCGGAGCGGGCGGGGGGCGGCGGGGCCGGGCCCGCCAGCGGCCCCGTGCGCAGCAGCGACATGCTCTACCTGATCGTGGGCTGCGTCCTGGGCGTCATGGTCCTCATCCTCATCGTCTTCATCGCCATGTGCCTGTGGAAGAACCGGCAGCAGAGCGCCCTGCAGAGTGAGTGGGGGCCGGCTCCCTTCCGCGGCAAAAATATTGTCAGGAGTGAAATTAGTAACGCTCCTGCTGCATTTTATGGGTGGGAAGCGCCTTCCTGCTAGGAGCCAGCTGGCATTTCTGTTGAGGCTTGCACTTCTAAGTGTGCCCTAGGTGCAGATTTGGGTTTTTAAGAGTCTCCATTGCTTTTTGCACTGGTGCTCCCTGCCCTGCTGCATCCCCGGAGGGTCGTGCTGCAGTTTCACCCAGAGAATGGTGTGGGAAAGGCCTGGGTAAAGTTTCTGCAGCTTGTGTTTAACTTTAAGCCCCTACCTAGGTCTCTGCTGATTGCAGAGGCAGAGCCTGTGTAATTGTAAGTACCTGTTAAATGTGGAGAGTTAAACCCTGGATCTCTCCTTTTCTTAGGTGTATCTGGAAAGAACAAATGTGCAGCACTAGGACAAGTCCCTTATTACCTCTCAGTCCCTGCACAGTGAGATGGCATTCAATGGCCAGGTCTGTCAGAGAGGTGTTAATCAGGCAAACCTGTTCATTAGCCCCTGGAGCAGGAGCTTTTCAAGGTGCTCTGCACCAACCAACAACCTGGTGCCAGCAGAATCTCTGGACTGGCCTTTTCTGTTCCTTGTGCATAAATCAGCCTTGCTCTTGCCATGGCTTGTGGTTATTTTTAAATGTCCTTACTCTCTGACAGAGAGAAATGAAACAAAACTTCTTGCAAGATAAGATAGTGCCTTCAGCTGCAGCCCAGAGAGATTTTTGGGAAGCAGCTCATAGTAGATGGCAGAGGGGCTATCGATGATAAAAATGGCCCATTTGTAGGACACTCTCATAGAGATTGATGTCAGCCAAGTCCTTCCAGACCAACATTCCTGGTCTGCTCTCCAGGATGTGTCTGTTTTCCATGTCTGTGCTTGTATACTAAGCACTCGGATATCAGAGTTAGTTCACAAAAGCTGCAGGAAGACAAAATAAGCTTCTTTGTTTTTTAGGGACGCTCCTTTAGCTTCTCACAAAGGTGCCTTCAGCAATAATGTCTTTTGCAGAATACGACCCTCCTGGGTACCTGTACCAGGGGACGGATATCAACGGGCAGATGATCGAGTACACGACCCTGCCCGGCACGAGCCGCGTCAACGGCAGCATCCACGGGAGCTTCCTCGGCAACGGCCTCGGCAACGGCTGCCCCCACCTCCACCATAAAGTCGCCAATGGAGTCAATGGGATCATGAATGGAGGAGCAGGACTGTACCCAGGGCACACCAACTCCCTGTCCAGGACACACGTGGACTATGAACACCCCCACCACCTCGTGAACGTAAGCTCCTGCACCGGGTGGGAGGCTCAGCGCAGACCTTGGGGTTTATTCAGGGGCTGTGCAAGCAGATTTAATTCGGGTGGGGGAATACTCATCCGTTGATAACAGCCAGTTCCACTGAATCCTTCATCCCAGAGGAAGCAACTGGGCTGATATTTGTGATACAAACATCATGGTTTTCATTTGAGGATATCAGATGACAGCAAGAATTCCACTTACTCTGGGAAATCTGCCTCTACCCTCCTCCTAACAGCATGTAAGCTCTGAGAATGCCTCAGTGCTGGGCTGAGATCCTTTGCTCGTACATATGGTATTTCTCAATCTCCAAGTTAAATAGATTTAATTATAGCTGCTTATTCTGCAGCTTTATGGATCACCCGTTTTTCCCCCACCTGTTTCAGATCTGTAACTCTGAGCAATGCTATTAATTATGGCAAAGCACGAATGGAGCAGGAGGTTCCATGGAATGAAGTGCCCCATACATCTTGAACTGCAGCAGTGCAATAACGCTGCTGCTTTTTTTTTTTTTGCAGTCCCCTGTTTGTGACTGTTGAGACAGGCTCGTTTTTTGTTTTGAAATTGAAAATAAAATTAAAAACTAATTTCAGTCTGCGATCCAGCCTTTGTATGCTGTGGAAAAATACTTCATTTGCTGAAACGTGTCCCGTTTCCAAGAGAGAATAATGATTTCATTATTGTCTATGGAAACAGATGGCTTGCATTCAAACTTACTAAACTTACTCAAAACTGTGAACATTGCCCAGGAAAACTGAAAGAAAAAGTTCAAAAGTCTGAATAACCCATGCTGTTTCTGGAGAAAAAAAATGGGCCTATTGTTTGTGTTGGTAATTGAGCACAAGCACTTCTTTTTATTGAACAACAAATTAGCACTTGCACAGTAGTTGCCACTTCAGTTCCCTCCAGTTTCAGCCCAGACCTGTCAGTTTTTCACCTGATTCTGTCCTTGGCCTGCCAGAAGTGCCCATTTTTGGCTGTTTTCAAGAGCACCCGAGGCCCAAACTGGGTTTTTTTGGACCTGTCCAACCTCCCAGTGGGTGAAACTCTCCAGAAGTCTCCAAGCCCTCAGGGAGAGAACATTTGTGGTGCTCGAAAGCTCGCCTGTGAGAAAGCCTGGGGGCTTGCATTGATGTTTTGTCCCTCCTATTTTTATTTTTTGGGGGGCTGGGGGAAGCTCGCCTGTGAGAAAGCCTGGGGGCTTGCATTGATGTTTTGTCCCTCCTATTTTTATTTTTTGGGGGGCTGGGGGAAAGAAGGAAATACATGTGTGGTGACAGAGGTCTCGGTGCTTGGAGCTCCTCCGTGCCACAGGCTGTCCACACAACGCCGCTGTCTGTAGGTGACAGGGATGAGTTTTTTGTTCCCCACACTCCTCGGTGTAGAAAGTTTGAGTCACAGGATCTCTGCCCACAGAGAAGGCCCTGGACTGGCACGTGGGCGAGGCAGCGCAGGGGAACAGGATGTTCTCATCCTCGTTAGGCCGCTCTTCATTGTTTCAGTGATTGGGCTAAATGAGGAAGGGAGAAGCTGGCCAGGATGGCAATCAAGATTAATTAGGCATTTCCTCAGTGCTCCCTATCCTTCGAAAACTTCAGGGTAAGCCCTGTTTGTGCAAAAATAGGGGTTGTTAGAAGTTTCCTACCACTTGAACTGCCAAAAGCCAGGTGAGTCTTCCCGGCCCGGCTCCCTGGAGCCCGGCACAGCAGCCTGGCTCCGCACCCCGCTCCCAGCGGCTCCCGCATCACTGTCCGCCCGGTCCCTAACAATGAGGTATGTGTTAATCTGGGCATTTCGACTGGCTTGTAATGGCCCCCTCAGCCAAAACCAACAACACAAAATCCCTCGCACCCCGAGTCATTGCTGGCTGAGGAATTACCCCATCTGTACAAATACGAAACGGCTCAAAAATCAGTGTAGCGAAGTAAACTGATCTAATCGGAGTAATTACAGGAAAGTGGGATGGGTTTGTGTGTGACATCAGCCCTCCAAATTTAATCCCCTGTCTCCCCAAACGAGCCCGGTGTGCTAACGAATGGCAATTCGTTTTCGTGTCTGTCATCAGCGTTAAAAATAAACATATTTACAGTGTGTTTATTAAATTAAACCTCAGCATATTAAGCTGAAAACAGACCAGGGAAATGACCACATACTTGTCTAAGCTGCAGTTATTTACTTTTCCCTGACACACACGCTGGCAAAGCCCTCCCCTGGCCTTTGGACAATCGCTCAGTGTTGCCGTGCCGTGTTTGGCCCAGAGCGGGGCATTGATAAGGTGGCTGGACTGGGAAAACCAAGTCAAGGAGCTGAGCTGCCTCCTCAGCGCCTCTCTTAGATGTTCTGATAGTGATCTGATTTCTAAGGATTTACTGTTAATCCCTCCTGCTGCAGGGTGGCGGGATGTACACGGCCGTGCCGCAGGCTGACCCCTCGGAGTGCATCAGCTGCCGGAATTGCCGGAACAATAACAGGTGAGGAATGGCCTTGCACCAAGGCAGGACCTGCACCAAGGCAGGACCTGCACCAAGGCAGGACCTGCACCAACAGCAGCCCTCGCTCTGCTCTGTGGTGAAGCTGGGACTGGCAAAAGCCGGGAGCTGAAGTTCTGGCCCAGGGCACGAGGAGCTGCGTGTCATGGGATGGCTCGGAGAACAGTTGGGAATTGTCCGTGGGATGGCATAAAACAAGTTGTTAAACCCCCCAGAGCTTGCTTTGCTCAACACGCTCCTCCGAGGCTCTCCAGGAAGCAAAGCAGGTTGAGCACTGGATTTTTTAAAAATCCTTATTTCCTGTGTTTTCTTCAGCTTTGAGATAACAAGATCATTCCATGTGGAGTTTGTCAAATCGGATTTAATTGGTCTTCTGCATTTTACACTTCCTGCCATTCCCTTAAGAGCACCGACCAACTGCAGTTGCCCCTTTTCCTTCACAATGCTATTCTTTGTAAAACATGGGATTTGGGGTTCTTCAAGGCCTTCAGGAGCAGTTTGGCCAGCAATTGTCAGTGTGGGATAGGATTTTTTCATGGGAAAAAGGATTCTTGTATAGAATAAGGGAAAATCTGTATTCTATGTTGTATCTGGGAGTCAGGAACCTAATAAAAATCATTAGGTTTTTCACTTTTGGAAGTTTTAATGAATATTCTTCCAGGCTTCTGACTAAATCTCTGGTTATTTTAATGACTATAAATAGGACTGAAAGTCAGACAAGCTGGGCTACTCTGACTGGTAAATTCTGGGCTTTTTTTTCAATCATACTTTGATTTTTCCGTATTGTTAAAATGCTCAGCTGCCTTTAGGTGTACATCTGGAGAAGCTGAGTTGAAACGAATCACTGAATCATTGAATATTCTGAGTTGGACCCACAAATAACGTCGAGTTCAACTCCTGTTGGACAAATAAGCTGTTGTTGAAGGCAAAAATCGCGTTCACTTTATTTTCACGGGTTTACTTTTTAAATGTCACTTATAATAGGCCTTAAATCCTTCCCCCTTCCATAAATGTATGCGTGATAGTGTAATGTTGACGAGCTGCTGCTTGCACGTGGAGCTGGGCACGCTTTGCCTGGACCAGTGTCCCGACAGGTCTCCAGGGAAGCCCAGCACGTTCCCTCACACACCAGTTGTGTGTTTTCCAGCAGGCTCTGCAGCAGCTCTCACCAGGATGTCTGTGACTCGCCGTAATTTGGAACATGCCATATGTGTTACGCTGTAATTAAGAGCTTGCGTTCCAGTTTTAAGCACATTTAATTTTTTACTTGCTCCCTTTTTTTTTCCCCTAAGAAAGCAGGGAGTGGGTTCCATCCTCTGCAACTGCACTGCTCCTCCCAGACAGGTCATCAACGGGGCCTGAACTTTGAGTTTTCACATCCCCCTTCTATATTTGACTGCTTGATAGAGAAACAACTTGTCCCTTACAGCTGCCTTTCCCCGGAGGGGACCATTAACCTCTGCTCTGGCGCTGGGGGAATGGGAGGAGGACATGGGAGAGGGGAATGGGGACGGACCAGAACGTGCCTGAGCATTCCACCAGGGAGCTGGGTGTATGGCCAGGGCGAGGAGGAGGAGGAGGAGGAGGAAGGCCTGGTGTGTTAGTGCAGTCATGTCAGTAGGCTTTGGCAAGTGGGGTTTTGGGGCTGGAGCCTTTTCCTCATTTTTATTTAACCTCGTGGCTCAGGTAAGGGCTGTTCCCTCCACCTGGGCTCCTGTTGGTGGAAAGAGAACCTGTTCCTTGTCCCACCCTGGGATCACTGCACCTTTTGTGCTGGAAAAGGCAATTCCCTCTGCAGCCCAGGAGGTTCAGGTGGCAGTACCTGTAGCAGGGCAATGTCTCCAGCTCAGGAGCATTGTGGGTGCACGTGGCCTTGGCACCACAAATTCCTCACTGACCCATTTCCACTGTTTTGGGTTGAATTTAGCAGTTATTTGAGTTGTGACCAGGTGCAAATGAATCCTAGAGGTTCAATGTATTTCATAGCTGTTTTCAGCAATAGCCATCTCGGAGCAGGTTTTATTATTCCAGTGCTGAAATCCCTGGATCTTCTGTTTAAATTAGCACTTTATCCCTCCTAACTGCTCGTGGAGGCTTGCCAGGGGGAGAAGCTGCTGAAACCTGGAGACCTGCTTTGCTTTTGTGGACAAAGCCTGTGGTTGACAGGATTGAGAACTGATCTTTTTTTCTTCCCTGGTGCTTTTGTGTTAAAACTCTTGAGATACCTGGTGGCTGCAGAGGAATTTACACTTCTGCAGATCCCTCTTTGCAAATTCACTGTGTTTTGATCAGAAATGCGAAATGCGTGTTTCAAATGTATCAGTTTGTTTGCCCGGTGTTTTCATCTAAATTATGCTTTGTTTAGGTTGTGGTTTGGTAGGGGTTTAGCACTGAGAATTGATAGAAAATGTGTTTTCTGCAGCAGGGATTTTACACCACTCGTCCTGCACACTCTGCTCAGGATATCCCCATGGCTAGTTTCCATCACAGTGTGGTTATTTAAGCTTAAAAAGCTGAACTGCTGTCTGGAAACATCCTTCAAGTCCATACAATAATACAGAGAACTACACCAACCTCTGTATCTTTAAGAAGAACCCCCAGAAACATGTAAACCCAAACATTTTAAATGGGTTTCTCTGAGCTTTTTTTTCCAAATAATAAGTGAGTGCAGTCAAAACCTCTGCGGAGAGAAAGGCAAACTAATAAATGGATTTGTTTGAAGACCAGATGTGTTTCATGTGGATTCTTCAGTGGCTTCTGTGGTATTTTGGTACTTGGAATAATGATTTTGGAGGCAGTTACGGGAGCAGAAGGACAAAATAGGAGAGAGAAGGTTGAAAATGAAGCTTGGTGCTGCTCCATCCTCATGGCTTTTGGGAGGGGAGCAGGCTCTGGAGGGATGCCCCTTGTCCCCTGATTTGGCTTTGCACATGAAGCTTCTGCAGGAGGGGGAACTCTCACCAGTTCCTCCTCTAGGAAGTTTATTTGTGGTGTTGTTGGATGTTTTGTTGCTCTTTCAGTTTGGGCAAAACTGATCACGGGTTTTGTTCAGGTTTCAGGTGTGAATTGAAGCTCCTGTAGGGCAGGTCCCTGCAGTGTGATGTTTTTATGCGTTGCACTGACCTTTTTAAAGGCATAAAAGTGGTTTCTGGGACTTGGGCAGGACCTTGCTGTGACTGCCAGGCTTCATGTATCCCAGTTTTAAACCTGTCTGAGCTCAGTGCTGAGGTGCTCAGGGCTCAACTGCTGTTGGAGGTGGCTCTGCTGGCTGCTGCCCTGGCACTGCTGACATTCCAGTCCATATTCCCCTCCTCTTCCAGCCATATTTCATCAGCCCTGCTCAGTTTTGGGCCAGAGTCACTGTGGAGCAGCACACCAAACCAGCACCCAAGCAGCCAGGTCCCAGGGAGCAATTTTTATACTTCCAGATGCCAGGCTCAGGCAGCCCCAGGGATAACCTACAGCAAGTGCACTGGGCTGGTCCCTGTCAGCAGAGCAGGCAAGGGATGGATTTACACTTGGTAGGAAAGAAGAGAGGATGCTCAGAGTTGTACCTGTATCAGCACATGAAAACCTGAAGCCTGTTCAGCCTTTGTGGGAGCGTTTTGGAGGCTCTCTGGTGGGTGTGAACGCTCTCCATCCTTATTTCCATGCTTTTATCCGTGGATCCATCTCTGTCTTGCGCCGCACAACAAGGAAGAGTTTTGGGGGGTAGTTTCCCAAAGTTTGTGGCAGCTGTACAAGTAAACCTTTTCCTTTTGGGGTAATTATGGTTTTGTCTAAAACCACACTGAAGTGGAATATTGGGGGAGGGGCTTTCTTATGTAGGAATTACGTATATAAATGTTCCCTGAGGCCACGTTGTCCACATTGCAAACACTGAGGCGTTTTCCCTGCCTGCTGCAGTGGTACATGTATCAAAGTCCTGCTCCTTTTTGGTTAAAGCTTAAATACCTCAGCTGTAACAGTTGATTCGCCACTTTAGCTTCAATTCCACAGCCTTACAAACACATTACAGGGCCACAGCCTGACTTGCACAGCAGAAGAGGGTGTTAAATTTATAATCTTGCATCTATTTTTTAATTTGCGTTCTCTCTGATAACACTTAGTATTAATTTTCCAAGGTGCTTAAGTTTGCTGCTCGCGTTTCAAAATTTGAGCTCTTTATCTTGGCAGCGAAAATGTGTTTTATGGGGTTGCTTTGATGGAGAAGTGGACTCACAAGTCAGGTCATTGGGTCACAATCGATGGGGGAAGGAACTGAGCGTGTTTCGAGTGTTTTCAGCTGTCTGTTGGGAGAAAAAAAAACCCACTCGGTGCTTTTCTTAACGTCAGGATTGCTCCAAAAATATATTTAAAACTGATTTTACTTTTGACACGTGGTAAAGCACTTAAAAGTTGCATTTTCTCAAGATAAGGCGGGGGGGGGGAGGAGAAAGAAGCCACTCTGAGTAACCGCGGCCTCTGTCCCGCCTGCAGGTGCTTCACCAAAACCAACGGCACCTTCGGCAGCGCCGCCCTGCCCGTGGTGCCCCTGGGAGCCCCTTTCCAGCAGGACGGTGTGGAGATGAAGCCCCTGAGCCCCCACGTCATGGTGGCCATGTGCTTGGCCTCTGCTGTCCCGGAGTGCAGTGCCCGGCTGGAGGAGGACGGCAAGGAGGGCTCGGAGCATCCCTCCCCCCAGCACCCCTGCTGCCAGGAGGGCGTGGGCCGGCTCTCCGTGGACTGCATGGACGGTGAGGCAACCCCGGGGAGGAGAGCACCTGGCTTTGGGGCCGGGAGTATTCTGTAGGACAGCTGTAGGGTGCTTAATTGATCGTGGAGAAGCTGGTAATTAAGCCCACAAAAGAGCTGGCTCTTTGAGGGAGGTTAAGCGTCCCCGCCTTGTGCCTGGTCCTGTCATGTCCTTGTGATTGATGCCTCTAAACGGGGCTCATCCAGCACCTAACGAGGCTGTGACTGATTGATGCTGCCCCCACGGGGCACCAGTGGGCTCTGACACTGCTGAAAAGCTGCCTAATGGAGTTTTCCTTAATGAGCAGGCATTCCTGAGGGCCCAGAGCCATCCTGGAGGCAGGAACAGGCGCAGGGAGGGAGCTGGGCTGACCTCACCGGTGTGAGCTGTTCCATAGCTCTGCCAGTGCCAGGACAGAGCCGATGCCCTGTGCTTGTGCCTGGTACAGTGGGAATGAGCCTGAGCCCAAAGAGCATCACCCCCTGGAATTAGGAATTTTGGGGGCGTGTGTGCCTGTTGAGCTGACGGAGAGTGTCTGCTGAAAGAAACCACCACCAACCACCCGCCCTGCTCTTGCTTCGCAGGCGACAGCTGCGTGCACTCGGAAACATCGAACCACATTCTGAGCTGGAGTCCCCTCATTCTGCAGCCTGTTTCCAAGGACTGTAAGGAAAAACCAGGATGGAGTTCATCCGGAGTCACCTTAAACGGTTCTGGGGACCTTCGGCAGCTCCAGCTGCGGGAAACCTGAGGAAGTGACCGTTGTCCCCACTGAACGCCAGGAACTGCCAGTGTCGCTGAGAGGGAGTGACGGGGGGATGTTAATTATAACAGAGAGAGTCACTATTTATTTTTTGTAGTAGTGTCATATGAATGTATCTTGGTTTTCAAAATGGTTGCCTTTTTATATTATTTATGCCTTGAAATCCCTTTTTGTTTTTTTTTTTTGTGGTTTTTTTTTTTCCCCCCTCACACGCCGCGAAACTAGCCCTGGTTATGTGTATAAAAAAGAATTGTAATAATATAAAGAACGAGGATGGGAAATGTGGAGTGCGTTTCCGTGGCATGTTACCAGTGTGAGAAGCACTTCCGAGGAGCCCGGGACAGGGATTTGAGCAGGTCTGATGTGGTGACCAATGGCTGCCACCTCCCTGGCAGCTCGGCGACGTGGTACTCAAACCATCCTTTCCATGAACACATCCCATCCTCTTTTGGTTTCTCTGGGAAGATCTCAATGGGAAAATGAGAAAATAAATAAGAAAAATCACCCTCAGCTGAGTCCGTCCAGCGCAGCTGAAGCAGATCTTGGGTCGGTGACTGTGTCTTCAGATGCTTGATAACCCTTCTGTCTGCAGAAGTACAGGGGGAAATCCAGCCTGTCTCACCTTGCCGCTCACAGAAGACAAAATCCAGTTCTACTCTTGCTTTGAGGGAGTACTGACAGCTTGGATAGCTCCGAAATGAAAGCAGTGGTGTCGGAGCAGCTCCCACCGGCCCCGCGCGTGGCTGTCAGGAACCCACCCGCCCCGGACACAGCACGATGGAGGTGTTGCAACCTTAACTGCAGGGTTTGGGTAGGTTTTTTTTTTTTCTTTTTCCTTTCCAAATTTAATCCCAGAAAATGAAACAACCTTGTGCTTGTAAAGCACTCCCTCCCCCACACAACTCAGGAGCTCATGATCCCAGAAATGAGGTGCATGACTTACGGTCACGGCTGCCCCGGGGAGACGCCTGTGCAGCACCTTTGCACAGAGCAGCATGTTTCTGGCCAGGCTGGAAAAGAAGGAGGCTGTGCTGGCCTGGCTGTGGCTGCTCCAAACCCCTCGGGGACCTCAGGGCTACAGGTGCAGCTTCACCAGTGGCGGGGTTTGGGGGGCGATGCCTGTGCGAGAAGGGAGCCCTTGAGATCTGCTTTGGCAGCGGTGTCTCCATGGGCTGTTCCAGGTGTGTTGGGGTGGGCTTTTTCCTTTTCATGGAATCCCAGAAGGGTTTGGGTTGGAAAGGACCTTAAAGCTCATCTCGTTCCAACCCCCTGCCATGGGACACCTTCCACTAGCCCAGGTTGCTCCAAGCCCCGTCCAACCTGGCCTTGGACACTTCCAGGGATGGGGCAGCCACAGCTTCTCTGGGCAACCTGTGACAGGGCCTCACCACCCTCCCAGGGAAGAATTTCTTCCTGATATCCAATCTAACCCTGCCCCCTCTCAGTGGGAAAACATTCCCCCTTGTCCTGTCACTGTCTGCCTGCCTGTATAAAAAGTTCCTCCCCCTTTTATAAGCCCCCTTCAGGTACCGGAAGGTCGCAGTGAGCTCTTCCCAAAGCCTTGTCTTCTGTCTTCTCTTTTTTCTCTTTTGTCTTTTCTCCCCTCCCTCCCCTCTCGTCTTGCATTATTTATGGTTGTATTTCTTTTTTTGCCTTTTTTTTTAGGGTTTTGGATCCTCCCAGCCGAAGCTGCCTTATTCTGAAGTTCCCTGCAAACCCTGGACCTCACACCCATGGGTTTTGACTGGCATGTACCCTGGAGCCACCACAGAGCCCCCTCCTCCCCCTTTGTTTATCTCCTCCTTGCAGTCTGGACTTTCCCTTCACAGGACCTCCCCTTTACCATGGAGAGGCTGGAGTTCACCTCTGGCTGCTTCGTCCTCCCCGAACACTGAGATTTAACCACGGTTTTAAACGACCTTGCTTAAATCCCCCCCTGTATCGTGGGTGTGTTGGATAAAGACACTCTGTTTTCCAGAGAATCCGTAATATCCCTTTGAAATGTTATGTATTTGGAAACGATGCTGTTTTGCAGGGGTTTGGGGTAGGGTGTGTATTTTTGGGGGTGATGCTGCTCTTTGGCCAGCATGGGGATTGATGCTCTGTGGGCACTGATTTGAGGTGTCACTCGATACTTCCCAATGGATAATTAACCAAATATAGGACAAATGGCCCAACATGCTCTTGTTTCCACAGACACCAAAAGATGAGGGGTTGAGGAAGGCTGGGAAGTGCCTGACACTTTCCTTAGACCCTGCCTCCCTCCATGCTTGCTTGTGGGGAAAAACCATCACCAGTCACTGTTTTTGTCCTCTTGTGGTTTGGCTCGAAAATGGGGAGCTTGGGGTGAAGATGAGGCCCCTTCCCTGCCCCCCAAATCTTCGTGGCTGTTTTTGCACCACAGAAAATTCAGCACAGTCCCAGAGCAGCATCCCCATCCAACGCCAGCCCTGGGCCTGAGGGGCGGCACTTCGACCCTCAGGGATTTTTTCTGCCATCGGTGAGAAACTATTTATTGTAGCCTAAATATTTATTTTAGCTCCAGCGGTAACTGCAGGCCCGAGGCTGAGCCAGAGGGGCTTTCTCCGGGTGCGGCACTCGGAGCCAGCTGCCTCCCAGCCTGACGTGACACAGGTGGGTGGGCGCTGCCGTCCCCTGGTGTGGGACGAGAGGAGCAAAGGGAAATAAAGGGGAAAAAGCCGGAGTGGTCACGGCGTCGCCGTCGCGGTGATGGTGACATCAGCTGGTGGGTCATCAGTGGTGCCTGGCGGTGCCGAGAGCGGCTCTGCAAGGGGTGGGAGAGCCCCGGTGCCACCAGGTGTCACCGGGGCGGGTGGCTCAGCCCTGGGCTCGCCCCAGGGTGCGGGTACCTGCTGCTGTGCTGGGGGCAGGCGCTTCTCCCGGTGCTGGTGCTGCCTCCTCCTCCCCGCTCGCGGCTGCTTCAGCATCCTCCGGCGTGTCCACGGGTTCCTGGGCGCCAGGACCGGCCCTGGGGGAGGGACATGCGGGGTCTCGCTGGCGCCAGGGCGGGGGGAACAGCGGGGCAGAGGGATTTGGGCACTCACGTGCGGAAGAGCAGGTCGTGCAGCCCTGGGGAGACAGAAAGACGTGAGGTGTGGGGATCAAGGCTCCAGCCCACAACCCCCCCAGGGCTGGCACTCACGTGGGAGAGTCTCCCGGTGGCGGGCGATGCAGCGCACGGCCAGGAGTGACGCTGCGGTGGCCACCAGCATCCCGGCCACCGCCGCCCCCGTCACCGCCGGGTAGGCCTCGAAGGGAGGCTCAGCTGGAAGAGAGCAGAGAGAGTATGGCAGGCAGCAGGGACGGGCAGAGCCCAGAAACGCCGGGGACCGTGCGAGGCTGTGCCTGTTCGCTCTGAAAACCTACTGACGGCTGCTCGCACTCAGCTCCTCAGCTCCACCAGGATGGAAACGTTGCCCTTCTCCACTCAAACCCTGCTCTGCCCCCATGGAACGGCAGCCCCTGCCCACTTCACCTGGCGTCTGCACCTCGGAGGGGTGCCCGGCCGTGCGGTGGTTGACGGCCAGGACGCGGAAAGCATAGAGCACCGCGGGGTCCAGCCCCCCCAGGCGCCGGTCGCGGGAGTGGGGCTCGATGTTGCCAGCGGCCGTTTCCCAGGGGCTGGGCGCCTCTCGGAGGGGTTTCTTGGTTTGGCGCCGCTGCACCATGAAGCCGGTGAGGTTGCCGGTGCCCTGCGTCCGCCACTCCAGCTGCACCTCGGTGCGCGCCCGCGTGTAGCGCAGCTTGCTGATGGTGACGTTGGGGGGGGCCGGGTACCCTGCGGAGAGATGGCACCCGGCAGGAGGGGGCTGACGCCCCCAGCCCACCTTGGGGGACCCCTCTAGCCCTGCCAGGACTCACGGTCCACGCGGAGGCGGACGGGGAGGCTGGCGGTGCCCACGGAGTTGGTCGCGGTGCAGCGGTAGATCCCGCTGTCCCCCGGCCACTCGGCATCCAGGACAGTGAGGTTGAGCCACGCTTCTCCCTGCTCCAGCCGGTACTTGGCCAGCCCCTGTGTCACCTCCCGCTCCTTGGGGTCGTACCAAGCCACAGTGGCACTGAGCCTGGCGCTGGTGCCACGTTGCCGGCAGGTCAGCAGCGCCTCGCCGCCCTCCAGCACCGCCACCTCGCTCGCCGCCTCCAGATCGGGGACCTCTGCTCGGCGAGAAGGGAGGACAGTGTGGGCAGGGACGTGCCACCCCAACACTCCCGCTGTGGCACGGTGGGAGCACCGGGGACGGGTCTGGCTTACCCAGGCGCAGGCGGCAGTCGGGGCCGGGGGCCCGCAGCGGGTGGGCGGCCGCGCAGACGAACTCCCGGCCCCCAAGGCTGCCCTCGGTGCTCAGCACCAGGACGGCGGTGGAGGGTGTGGGGTCCCCCAGGGCCCGGCCCCCACCGTCCCTCCACTGCAGGGTGACGGGGGGCGTGCCCCCCTCCCACCGGCACTGCAGCATCACGTACTCGTCACCCTTGGTGGCCGCTGCCGCGCAGGTGGGGCTGCCCGGCGGGACCCCTGCGGGATGGAGCGGTGTCGGGGCGGGGCACTGCCGCGCTGTGCCAAAGCACCGCCAAAAAGCAGGTACCACCACCACCCTTCAAGGGCGTGGGGGGCTTTTGCACGGCTTTGCACCGTGAGGACCCCCATTCTGGAGCAAGCTGGGGGTGCTGGATGTCCCAGCAAAGGCAACAGCACCCTGGGGTGCCCATCCCGTGGTGTGGCCATGGCACGGGGTCACCACGGCTCTGGGGTGACACGGGGGGTCAGGAAGGGGCTTGGGGGGCAGATGGACCCATCGTCACTCACACAGGGTGGTCCCACATGCAGCCCCCTGCGGCAGCGCGGGGTGGGAGGCCAGGCAGGAGAAGGAGCTGCCATTCCTTGTGGCTACCCCTGGCTGGATCCTGGTGGCCATGGAAAAACTGGTCCCCATCACTCCCTCTTCCTCCTCCTCCTTCTCCTCCTCAAGGGAGCCCACCCAGCGCAGCTGGGCAAGGGGGAAGCCCCCCAGCCAACGGCACCGCAGGGCCACATCCTGCAGGTCTCCTGTGGCCAGGGCAGAGCAGCTGGGGCTCCCGGCTGGTGGATCTGCAGGAGACCATCAGCGCTGGGGGAGGCTGGGGGCTCCCCCCAACCCTCCTCGAACTGCCCCTCACACCCACATCCTCACCAGGGAGCTGCGTTGGTCCATCTCACCCCGGGGGGCCCCGCCGGCCCCCCCTCTGCGGGGTTACTTACAGTACACGGTGAGGACGATGGTGGCCTGGGTGCGGGTCTGCAGGTGGGTGTTCTCGGCCAGGCAGGTGTAGGTGCCCGCCTGGGCGCGGGCGATGGCGGCGATGACGTAGGTCTGGCCAACGTGCACCTGGGTACCGTTGTGCAGCCAGACGTAGCGGCTGGGGGGGTTGGAGGGCGCCAGGCAGCTCAGCACCACATCCTCCCGCTCGCCCGCGGAGAAGCCCCCCTGTTCGGGGGAGAAGGGCTCCACGCTGATGGCCGGCTCGTCGGGGCCGTCTGCAGGCACACAGGGGTCCTTTAGCCACGGGGTTGTCCCCACAGAGGGGACACAGCCCTCCCCGGGGCATCCTCCTCTTGGTGGGAAACGGGGCAGCTAAGCCTCCTTAGAAAGGGCCCAGTTATGGGGGTTGGTGGCCAGGGACATACTGTGGTGCTTGGTGGCCACAGATGTGCCATGGTGGCTTTGGAGGTATGGAGGTAGCAAGGTGCATGGTTGTCATGGACACGCCTTGGTAGCATGGCACACGGTGGTCACACAGTGGCCATGGCAGCCATGAAGGTGTCACGGTAGCCATGGACAGGCTATGGTGGCCATGGACAGGCTATGGTGGCCATAGAGGCATCATGGTGGTGGGGCGTACAGTGGCCAGGAATACATCACGGTGGCAACATGCCACACCATGGTAGCCATAGACACATTATGGTGGCCGTAGAGGCATCCCAGTACGTGATGTCCATGGATGCGCCATAGTGGTTATGGATGCACCATGGTAGCTATGGGTGTGCCACAGTGGCAGGGTGCTTGGTGGCCATGGCCATGCCATGGACATACCATGGAAGCATCGTGATGGCCACAGACATGCCATGGATGTGCCATGTTGGCATCCCCAGCCCCGAAGATGCCCCCCCAGCTGGTGGCTGAGGCCCCCCATGAGGGCGGTGCCCAGGCACTCACAGACGATGTCCAGGTAGACGGGCTCGCTGGTGTGGCTGTTGACCTCGTTGCTCGCGGTGCAGAGGTACCAGCCCGTGTGGCTGCGGTTGGCGGGCGTCAGGCTCAGCTCTGCCCCGGAGCCCCTCAGCCCCACGGGGGACACTGAGGGACCCCCCCGGGGCTCCTGGTGCTGCCAGGAGAAGCTCAGCGGCTCCGTCCCCTCCCGCACAGTGCACGTCAGGGCCACCGCCGCCCCCTCTGCCGCCGCCGCCGCCGTCGGCCGCACGAAGGGCTTGGAGACGGGCACTGGGGACACAGCTGTGAGCAGCCCCCACAGACAGAAGGGCCCCTTCAGGGCCCTCCTGTCCCCCCCTCCCAGACTGGATGATTGAACAACTGGTGCTGCAGCAACCAGTAGGATGGCTAGTGAGGACACCTATGGGCTAGTGAGGGGCATCCTGGCTGTGGGCGTGGGGACTGGGTGGAATGGCTGCTGAGACCAGTTAAGGATGGTGGGCTGCTGGGGTGGCCAGGGCAAGGAAATGGGGGTGGCTAGTGGGCTGCTACATTGGCTAGTTGGGGTTTACACTGGCTGGGGGCAAGGGGGATGCACTATTCACTGGCAAGTGGTGTGCTGGGCTGGTTAGTGGGGCTCTGGGTTGGCTAATGGGCTCTTGGTTGGCTGGTGGGTGCTATGTTGGCTGATGTTAAGCTACCTTGGCTGGTAGGATGCTATATTGGCTAGTGGGGTGCTATGCTGGCTATTGAGGGGCTTTGCTGACTAGTGGCAGACTACAGTGGCAAGCAGGGTACTCCGCTGACTAGTGGGGTGCTTTGTTGGCAAGTGGGGTGCTACACTTGCTAGTGAGCCACCTTGTTGGCTAGTGGGGCTCTCCATTGGCTACTGGGGCCCTTCATTGGCTAGTGGGGCACTATGCTGGCTAGTGCTATGCTTTACTGACTGGTGGAGCCCTTTGTTGGCTAGTGGGGTGTTCCACTGGCCAGTGGACAGCTCTGCTGGCTACTGGGCGAGGGGCTGCTTGACCGTGGTGCAGGGGGGCACGATGCCAGCCACTGATGGCCAGCAGGGCCCCTCAGGGTGGCCACGGCAGGGGCTTACCCAGGACACGCAGGAGGACGGCGGCGTATCCCACACGGAGCCGGCCCCGCTCCGGGAAGAGCCCCTGGCAGAGGAAGCGGCCCTGGGCAGCCACGCGCAGCTCCCGCAGCTCCAGCGTCCCGTTGCGCAGCGTCACCCGGCCCAGCGTCCCCGTGCCGGGGGCCACGACCACGTCCCGGCCAGAGCCCACGGCCAAGGCCCGTGGTGGCCCCTCTCCCCGCGGCGTGAAGCTCCAGAACACCACGGCCGGCGGGGCCGCGGCCACCAGCCCACAGCTCATCTCCACCGCCCGGCCTCGCACGCCCGTCACCTGCCACTCCTCGTAGGCCGCCTCGCTGGCCACCAGCGGCTGCCCTGCCCCGGGGCACCGTGTCCATCAGGTCAGGCCTCTGCCTGCCCCCCAACCTAGGAATGCGGGGAGGGGTCCCTGCTCACCCCCCGCCAGCGCTGGCAGCAGGCACAGGATCCAGGGCCCCCTCCAAGGCGGCGGCACTGCCCGGCCACGCTCCATGGCGCCATGTCCGGCACCGGCACTGCCTGAAGCAGGGCTGTGCTCTCCGGCCCCATCTCCTCTCCGGTTACTCTCAGGTAATTAGGCCCAGCCCTGATTAACCGTTAATTATTTATCAACCTGGCGGTGCAGGGGGGAACCCGACGCCGCTGCTGCTGCCTCAGCCCCTGCAATCTCGGGGCTGAGGACGGGCGCGCTCACAGCAGCAATGGCAGCATCCTCGCCTTCCCCGTGCGGGGGGGAATCCAATTCCTGAGTCCTCCCTTTCCCCACCCAATATTTTTGGCTAAAGGAGGGGGAAGATACACTGCCACCCCACCGCGATCGAAGGCGGGGGGTTTGGAGCCAGGGAAGCCGGGCCAGGAGTGGGGTTTGATATTTCATCTCCCGCTCCCTGCTGAGCCCCGGCCCATCAAACATTCATGGGGGCGGCCGTGCCGTAACGCAATGCCGGGGGGCCTGAGAGCCCCGGAGGGGGGATTTCTGGGTGCACGTGGGGGAAGGATCTGGCAACACCCAGGAAAGTCTGGAAAATGACCCACCATCTCTCATCCCCTCCCTGATTCTTTAACTACAATTAAGTTACTACAATGGTTACTACAATTACACTAACACTGAATGCGGGATTTCCCGCAAAGAGGTTTCGGGCCTTGAAATGCCCCAAAGGGGTTAAAGCTGGTGGTGAGGGGCTGCAGAGCCAGGGCCAGGCCCCCCTCCCGCTGCCACGTGCCTCCACCGGTGCTCTGGTCTGTTTTGTGCTCCTGCAGGTTGGGCTTGGGAAGAAATTTGGATGAGGGGAGTGGAGGGCAGTGGCCGATCTGGGAAACGCCACCATTGTCAACACAACCCTCTTTCCAGAGGTGATAAATTCCAGGGGATTTTGCTAAGGAAGGAGCCACCCTGAGGATTACAAACCATTTATTTATTAAAGATTAACAAAGGCACAAACACAGCCCTGGGCTGGGGACAGGCCGCTCCCAGGGTCCAACCTCTTTCCCTACACTGCTGGGACCCCAAATGCTTGGATTTTGGGACCCCAGGGTCCAACAACTCTCTCCGCACTGCTGGGACCCCGAACACTTGGATATCGGCCCCGGGATTCGGGATGGCAGCGGTGGATTCCTGCTGCCATCTAGCGGGATGAGGTCTGCCCCAGCATCTCCTCAGGCAACAACAAACTCAACAGCTTCAGAACACAAGAGAACCGGGAAGTTTTCCCCTGTAACTTTTCCTCCTGTCATGAACCAGAACTCGGATTTGTGGGAGTGAATCCCCACTCCTCACTCAGCTGCAAGCCTCTCGAGCTCATCCATGTCGTATGGGTCCAGCTGCTTGATCGTGGTCTCTGTAGGAAGGAAAGAGCTGTTGTCAGGAGGTGAGAGCAGAGCTTGTGCCCCCTGAGCTGGTGCCCCGTGCCACCTGGGAAGCTCCTGGAGTGCTCGCTGCAGCATCTCCCTCCACTGGGAAATCAGCCAGGAGGAAGTGCGGAGGGAACTGGATCAGTGGGGAAATCAGCTGGGAGGAACCCCGAGGGGAACAGTCAGGGCAGCAGCCGAGGGACAGCAGCGAGAACGAGAGGTGGCCCTGCAGCAGCAGCACACCAGGCTCAGCCTGTGGATGTGCTCCCGCTCCCTGCTCCCACCTCCGGAGCCACGTGGGACAGGGGAGGTTCGTGTCCTCGAATCCCAACATCATGATGTGAAAAAGCACAAGTCAGATCACCAGGAGTCCATCCCATTTGATTTTCATCCTCACACTGGGCTCCTTTGGCTCGTTCTGGACATGGCTGTGGTCAGGCTCATCCACATCCCAGTTATTCCAGCTGCTCATTGCTTCTGCTGCTTGGGAACAACCTTCGTCGGACTATTTGGCTCGTGTATTGCCTGCCTGGTGTCCACCACAGGCTCACTCGGTGTTTAAAGGACAAGTGGAAATTTAAAGGAACCAAGAGGGTTGAGCAGCTCCAAGGACAGAGCTGAGGAAGGAACAGCACTTTCTGCCCTCCAAAAGGTTTCCATAACTCTTTTTTTCCCCTAAAAATCACAGGGACGTCAGGCACCGGGATTCAAAAAGCAATTGGTACAGCCACGGCATCTGGCAAATCCCATGAAAATCCTCTTGATGTTGACAAGTGACAATCTATTTCCACTCAGGAAAGATTTCCACAGCTGCCAGCTCCTGTCCCACAGCCAGGGCTGAGCTGAGCCGCAGCACCAGGTCCCCTGGGACAAGGATTTGCAGGGAAAGGTAGAAAAAAATGCCTGAAGGAGGGGAAAAATAGGAGGTTCTAAGGCATCCCGGGTGTTAGTAACATCCCCTGTGAGTTGCACACAATCTGTGGGGTTGTTTCTCGGAAAATTTGGCTGCTGGGGAGCAAGAAATCACCCTAAAAGCTGCATCTGTCACCTGTTCCCAGTGGGATGAGCCCTGGGCAGAGGAGCAGCCCCGCAAGGTTCGAGGGGGAGGATCACAGTCCCAGCCCAGCCTCTCAGAGCGGTGGATCCACATGGATACTCACGGAAATGCTCCTCTATCTTGTGCACGAGCTCCATGGTCTCGTTCTCCACCATGCTGAAGGCGATGCCGCGGTGCCCGAAGCGTCCCGCCCTCCCAATCCGGTGCAGGTAGGTCTCAAAATCCGGCTCTCCATCCAAATCCCTGGGGAGGCCGAAGTTCACCACGGTGGTGACCTGCTGCACATCGATCCCTGGAAGAAAGGGAAAGGGGCTGTGGAAAGGGATCACCTCGTCCCACGGCATCCACGCGGAAGAACCGCAGGCCTGGTGTGTTTCGAGGGATGCTGGGTTTCCCAGGGTACCTCTGGCACAGACATTGGTGGCGATGAGGACCTTCTCCTTGCCCTCACGGAAGCGCTGGATGACGCTGGCCCGCTGGACCACCGTCAGCTCCGCCGTCAGCGTGGCCACTTGGTGCCCGTCCCGGCTCATCTTCTCCGACAGCCAGTCCGCGAGCCTCCGGGTCTGGGCACGTGGGGAGAGGCTGAGGCCCAGAACTGCCCCCCCTCCCAAATCCCCTGCTCCTTTTGAGGGAGCTCCCAGTGAATTTCAACACCCCCCTGGGGTCTTGTTTTGGGGATCTTGTCCCCCCATCTCCACACCATAGAAGGACCCATTCCTGCCATCCCCAAGGGCCAGCGTGGGGCTCTCCTGGGCAGGGGCATTACCTGGCAGAAGATCATGACCTGGCCGATGGTGAAGCTGCCGTAGAGGTTGCAGAGGGCCTTGTACTGCTCTTCTGAGTTCTGGCACACCATGAAGTACTGCCTGATGTTGCTCAGCGTGAGCTCCTCCTCGCGCAGCTTGATCACGATGGGGTCGGGGATGATCCGCTCAGCAAAGGCCCGCACGGGTTCCTTGAAGGTGGCTGAGAACAGCAGCACTTGGCAGTTCTTGGGAAGAGCCCTGTGACAGGAGAGAGGCCTCCTCAGTCCCAGTGAGTGGCTTCTGTCCAGGAGGACATAAACTCTAAGCTGATTTTGTGTGGCCTGCGATGGAAAGGGAAGCCAAGGGGGCATATGAAAAAGATGCAGAAGGACTTTTTACAAGAGCCCGGAGTGACAGGACAAGGGAGAATGGCTTCACACTGAAAGTGAAGAGGTTTAGATTGGATTTGAGGAGGAAGTTCTTTGCTGTGAGGGTGGTGAGGCATTGGAACAGGTTGCCCAGAGAAGCTATGGCTGCTCTATCCCTGGAAGTGTCCAAGGCCAGCTTGGATGGGACTTGAAGCAAGCTGGTCTAGTGGAAGACATTGTGCCCCTGGCAGGGGGATTGGAATGAGATGGGCTTTAAGGTTCCTTCCAACCCAGGCCATTCCACGATTCTCCAAGCTGCAACAGCTCAAAGGAAAGGTAAGGGAGGTAAAAGTCTTGCCATGTGTCCAGCAGATGTGGTTTTAGGGAAAGCTGGACCCCTCTACAAGCCCCCTCAGCACCATGTCTGAAAGCAGGGAAGCGGGATGTGAGCTGTCAGGGATACTCACCGGTGGATGCGGATGCTCTGGCAGGAGAGGCCCTGCGTGTCGATCATGATGTCGGCCTCATCCAGCACGAACAAGGAGATCTTCGTCAGGTCCAGGATGCGCTGCTTGAAGCACCAGTCCAGCGTGGTGCCCGGCGTCCCGATGATGATCTGCTCCTCCAGGACCGTGCCCTTCGGAACTGCGAGAGGGAAAAATGCACCTGGCTGCCTCCAGGCACGGAGCTCTCTGCTGCTCCCCTGGGGTCAGTCAGACTCTGGCTGCTCAGTGATGCCTTCCAGGGGTCATCACAACACTTCCCTGCAGCCTTTGGGGTGGGAACCAGCCCTATGTGGGAAGGGGGAGTCTGGAAGCAGCCAGAGATGGTGGAAAAGCCTCCTCAGCAGGCGAGGGAGACACAGACACTACTTTATTGGCCTGGATGGTCCCTGGTAGCTCCAGGCTCTAAGAGGGGATCCTTGTGCTCCCTTCCCACTCCTGGGGCAGTCCCAGTAGCTGGGCTGGGCTGGACTCACTTCGGTTTCCCCGGACAGCGTAGTTCACCTTGATGTCAGTGCAAAACTTCCCAATGGTCCGGACCACCTGCCCAATCTGCAGGGCCAGCTCATAGGTGGGAGCCAGGCAAAGGCACTGGTGGGAGAGGAGAGGAGAGGAGGGAGCTGTCATGCCCGGGATGGGACACGCTGGGCTGGCAACGAGGGCAGGGACAGCAAGAGGAGCACAGCAGCATTGCACAGCACTGAGGCACAGGTGATCGGGCAGCCAGGCATGGCTGGAGGTCTGGGAGCTGGGCTGTGTTCCCAGCTCCAGCCATGGGGGCAGAAAGAAGCCACTGTTGCTGTTTCTGAGGAGGAAATTCCCCTCTGGAAGCACAGTGCAGCTCATTCCTGCGCCCTGGTTCAGTCATCCCATGCATGTGAGAGGAGATGTTACATGGCAGGAACCAGCAGGCAAAGCTGATTCTGCACCCAGAGAGGGGACTGGGGGCATTTGAGCCACCAGAAAAACAGCAGTGTCTACAGCTGCTCCTCAAAATTTAAATTCCAGGGCAAATGAAGCCTGGATTGATCCGCCCTGGCAAGTCTAAGTGCCTCCCTGGGGCAGGCACTGTGCCTTCAGTCCTACCTGCCACTGTGACAGCCCCTGGGGGTTTGTCATCCCCCTCCAGTGGGTGAAGCCACACAGGGATGGGGACAAAGCCCAGAGCTCTGGCCTCGGCAGTGTTCCAGGCACTTGGGTCAACCCCTCCTGCATCAGCTCTCCCTGTCCTGCGTTACCTGCGGGTATTTCTCGTTGGCATTGGCTCTGCTCAGCATGGCCAAGACAAAAGCTGCTGTTTTCCCTGTCCCTGACTGGCTCTGGGCAATCAGATTTTGGGGCCTGCAAGGCAAAAGCAGCTTAGTGGAGCACAGGGGTCAGAGCACTGGGATGCCACACGGAGCCGGGGCTCTCATTCCTACTCACGGGTACGCCAGCATGAGCGGCAGAGCCTGCTCCTGGATTTTGGATGGTCTGTTGAAGCCCATCATGTAAACCCCCCGCAAGAGCTCCCTCTTCCTGTGGAAATAAAGCATCCCAAGGGCCCGTGTGAGGGCGGCCAGTGGCACTGGCGTTCAGCAAGGCCAGGGGCTGTGGCTACTCACAGGGGCAGCTCCTCGAAGGTCTTGACGGAGAAGAGCGGGGAGCTGGGGTCCCGCTGCAGGATCTCCACGTGCTGGTCGGACTCCACCAGGGACGTGTGGATCAGCTTGTTCATCAGCGAGATCTCCGCCAGCGGCACTGGGGAAAGGTAACAAGTGGAATAACACAACTGGAATGGCAGAATCATTAGGGCTGCGAGGGACCTCTGGAGATTGTGGGAGCAAGCAGAGCCACTCTGCACCTGCATTTAGCTAATTGGAGTTGAAAGGGAGGATCGACCTTGGGTAAGTGCTTCAAAAGAGAGAATGTTGTGTTTCTCAAAGTGGAAAACCACTGCATGATACGCATGTGTTTTTCTCTCGTGCCTGAACCCAGCCACCACATGATGTGAGCTGAATGTGCGGGATTGAGGCACTGGTTTAGGACGATCCTGGGAATTCTGGTTAACTAAAGAAAAACACCAGGTGCTGTTTACGAGAGAACATGAATAAAAGGGGAACACCGAAAAGGATCAGTGGACAAGTCCTGAAAATCGAACTCTGTGCAGCTCCATTTTCTGTCAGTGCCCGTAGAGACCACCCAGTCCAACGCCCCCTGCCCAGGCAGGGTCACCTGGAGCAGGTGACACGGGTGGGTCTGGAATGTCTCCAGAGAGAATCCACGAGCTCCCTGGGGCCGCCTGTCCCACCCTCCGCGGAAAGGAGTTCTTCCTCGCGCCGAGGAGGAACTTCTGCTGTTTTAGTTTATAACAAAAGGCCTGTGATTTGAACCCTCTCCCCTGCAGCCCCGGGCGAGGGGGGGAATCTGTCCGTGCTCCGCGGGGGGCTCCGGGACCCACCTCTTTCCTCGTCCTCCGCCTCGGCCCCGAGCGCCGGCGGCGCGGGGGGCGCGGGGAAGGGGCCGAGCCCGCGGGCCGGGCCCCGGCCGTGCAGCTGAGGGCAGGCGAGCCCGGCGAAGCGGGAGGGCGGGCGGCGCAGCGGGGCCGCGGGCCAAGGGCAGGGCAGGCCGGGCCCGGGGCCCGCCGGGCCGAACCTGCCGAGCCCGCGCCCCGCCTCCGCCATGGAGCCGCCTCACAGCGCCCGCGGCGCCGGACGGGGCGGGAACATCCGGCACCGGGGGAGCGGGCACGGCACCGGGTGCGGAACGGGGACGGTATGGCACGGGGATGGGGACGGCACGGGGATGGGGACGGCACGGGGATGGGGAACGGGGACGGGGCACGGGGACGGCACGGGGGATAGGGACGGAGATGGGGAAAGGGGACGGCACGGGGGATAGGGACGGAGATGGGGAAAGGGGACGGGGAACGGCGGGACTGGGGGAACGAGGGAGCACAGACCCCCGCGTAGGGTGGGGGTCCCTGGGGAGTTGGGGACAGCGACCTCATAGGGCGGGGAGGGTCCCCTGTTGGGACCCCGCAGAGTTTTGGAGGGAGATCTGGAGTGCTGGGGCACAGAGACCCCCCCACTGTATCGTGGAGGGTCCCTGGGGAGCTGGGGACAGGGAAGGTTCCCTGCTGCAGACAGGGACCCCATAGAGTTTCGGGAGGATGCCTGGAGTGCTGGGGGACAGAGACCCTTCACTATAAGGTGGCGGGTCCCTGGAGATTTGTGGGCAGGGGCCCCGTAGGGCAGGGACCTGATAGGTTTTTTGGGGGTGTCCCTGCGGTGCTGGGGGACAGGGACCCCGCCCCACTATAGGGTGGGGGTCCCTGGGGAGTTGGGGACAGCGACCTCATAGGGCAGGGAGGGTCCCCTGTTGCACACAGGCACCCCGGAGAGTTTTGGGAGGATGCCTGGAGTGCTGGGAGACAGAGAGCACCCGCTGTAGGGTGGAGGGTCCTGAAGAGTTTAAAGGACAGGAGGGTTTCCTGCTGTTGCACACAGGCACACTGTAGAGTTTTGGGGGGATGCCTGGAGTGCCGGGGGAGAGAGACCTCCCGCTATAGGATGGGGGTCCCTGGGGAGCTGGGAACAGGGATTGTGGAGCAGGGAAGGTCCCCTGCTGCAGACAGGGACCCCATAGATTTTTGAGGGGTCCCTGCAGTGCTGGGGAATAGGGACCCCCTTGCTATAGGGTGGTCCTTGGGGAGTTGGGGACAGCAATATCATAGGACAGGAAGGGTCCCCTGTTGCAGATAGGGACCCCATAGGGTGCCAACCCTGGTCCCCATTTTGTTTTGGGGGATCCCTGGGGACAGAGCCTGTCCCATAGGATAGTGGGAGTCCCTGAAGAGTTGGGAACAGGGATGATGGTGCAGGGAAGGTCCCCCGCTGCAGACAGGGACCCCATAGGTTTTTTGGGGGTCCCTGAGGTGTTGGGGACAGGGACACACTCCCTCCCCGAATGCTGGGAACAGGGACACCAAGGGGGGAGGGCTGTCCCCAGGTAGATAGAGATGCAGGGACCCCATAGGTTTTGGGGGCTTCCTGGGGTGTTGGAGGACAGGGAGCCCCCCCCTAAGGTAGGGGTCAGCAGCCTATGGTCAGGAGGTGAGGGGTGCCCCAGGGTGATGGAGATGCAGTGATCCCATAGGGTTTTGGGGGGTTCTCTGGGGTGCTGGGGACAGGGACCCCTGCACTGGATGCTGGAGACAGGGACACCAGAAGGGGAGGGGTATCCCCAGGGTGATGGAGATGCAGGGACCCCATAGGGTTTTGGGGAGTCCCTGGGGTTTTGGGCACAGGAACCATGGAGCAGGGAGGATCCCCTGCTGCAGACAGAGACCCCATAGGGTTTTATGGGGCGGTCCTTGGGGTGCTGAAGGAGCAGGGACCCTGTAGGGTGAGGGTGCTATCCCCCATAGGGTTTGGAGGGAAGTCTCTAAGGTTCTGGGAGACAAAACTCCCTTCATAGGTGGATGGGGGTCCACAGGGTGCTGGAAAGCCAGGGACCCCAACCCTGGAAGGTCCCTGGGGTGCCAGAACACCCCCAGTGTGGGGTAACCACACAGGTCTGTGTGTTTCCCATCTGGGATCACATTCAGAGGAGGTTTGGTGGGAGCTGGACAGAGAGCTCCAGGCTGCAGCTGTCACCTGTGTCCTGTCCTCCCCGCTCCCTTTTCCAGCCATCCCATTCAGCTTTTGGGGACTTTTTCCTGCGCCAGAACTGCCATGTTTTCAGTCCATCCCTATACCTGGGAAAAAAATTAACGCTAATAATAGTAATAACACTAATACTACCTTACTTCCATCCCAAAGCTCCCTTATTTTAAAAATGAGGTAAAATAAGGCCAAGGGAGCAGAGTTTGGTGGAGCAGGGATAAGTCTGGAATAACAGATGCTGCCTGTGGAGTTTCTAACAAACCCACAGAACGATGAGGAGCGTTTGCAGATGCTTTATTAAAGGAAAAGACGCTGCCGAGACATCGCAAATCAAACCTCCTCCACAGCAGAACTGGAACGTGGCGAGGCGATTTTCCAGGTGATGGAGGATGTTGAGGAGGGGAAAGCAGTGGTGCTGGAGAGGGGGCTGTGGCTCTAGGAGGCGTCCTTGCGGGGCATGAGGCACTGGGCCAGGTCCCGGCGCACGCCGAAGCGCAGGGCGTCGCGCTGCTTGGTCGTGGGCACCACGTACGTGTTGGGCACGAGGCGCTTGGGTGCCCGGCGCGGCTCTCCCGGCTGGGCCATCTGCCTCCGCATGGCCCAGCGCAGATCATCGTGTGGATCTTCCCCCGGGAAGCTGTATCTCTCCCAGTCTTGTCTGTATCCGTGGAATTTGGCCACTGGGTCGGTTTTCTTCCGTCTGCCAACCTGCGGAAGAATGTAGGACGTAGGCGATCCCACCCGAGCGGAGTGACGAGACGTGCTCCGTCTCCCAAGATCCTCAAGGAGAGAGCAGGGGCTGTCCTCAAGGAACCACGCATCATCACAGGGCATGCACTCCTCCAGGTCCTCGCTGCTGATTTCCCCCTCGGAGATGGTATCCTCCATATAAACCCTGGAATGCCCCGTATTCCACAGCTCGGCACCGCACTTGGGCTCAGCACTGCACCCTGGTTCATTGTTCACTGACTCATCAAAGATCTCCACCATTCCATCGGGTCTGTGCCTCAGCACCTTCCTCTTCATCACCAACTTCCTCTTTTCCCTCTGATCCTCAGAAAGCACTGGAAGGTCTGACTGTGCCCCAAAAACGATGGAGGCATCGGCGTAGGGGTCGTCACGGGGACGCCCCAGCTCCTCGCTGTCTCCCGGCCAGGTGCCCGATGTCCCCTCCATGATTCCCACCAAACCGGGTGGATTCTGCAGAAAAAGAAACCAGGGTTAATGTCTTGCAGCATGTTCAAGCTGGCTAAAGGTGTCAAAGGGGGCTCCGAGACTCAAATGTTTGGGTTCAGGGGTGTTGATTTAGGTTGGGCATGTTCTCAGAGCACTGCTGAACCTCCTGCCGCCAGCAGAAGGCTCTTCCCTAGAGTAGCAGAAACACAAGCCCTTAATTCCTGCTGGAAAACTCCACTAGAATTAGTTATGTGGTCAGTTAAGTCTTGCTTGACAAACACAGGGCAAGTTCCGTGCACTGGGTGAGAGATTAATGTTTTTCTGCTTGTACCTGTGCTTCTAAATCCACACTATTTAGTCATGATTTAATCCAGGGACATCAGAGAGGGTGTTCTACTTCTGCAGAGGAGGAGGAGGCTCAGCACAGCATGTTTAGATGCTTGCTTATGAGTCTGGTGATAGTAAACCTCGAGTAAACCTCTAGCCCTGTGACAAAAAGGGATCCGGACACAGATCCCACTCCCAGCACAGGCTTAGGATATCTTTAGGCGGGTTGGAAGAGCTGCAGGAGCCCCTGGTGGCGCTGGGAAGGGCGGGAGCAGATGGCGGGGCGGGATGAGTGGCAGCCGTCAGCGCGCTGTCTGCAGCGGGATGCAGGTGTGAAAGTGAGAAGGCTCCGTGACGGCTCGCCGGGAACGTGCTGCGCTGACGGAGCGGATCCCATCGGCTGGGGGAAGAGGAGTGATTAAAGGCTCCAAAAAAAGAGACTGGAGTGAGATGAAGGTTGCCCGAGCTGAGCCCCCATGGCCCTGCCCATGCTCTGCTGGGAACACGGTGGGGCTCAGATGATAAAAACCGACTCCGTGGATAAAGGTTATTTTGCAGAGCCAGCCTAGAGGTGCAATAAAAACCACATAAAAATGTAAATCCACCATTTTTTTCTTTCCCTGCAGACCCCAAGGATCCACCAGCAACAAACTGATGCTCCAGGGCAGTGGCTATGTCCGAGGAGAGCACGGCTGCTGACCACGAGGGGCTCCTGAGGAGGGTGCAGGAGCTGGAAGCGGAGGTGAAGCGGCTGCAGGAGAAGCTCCAGGATGACAAGGAGGGCACTGGGAGGAGAGAGGCTGCTCTGGCCCCCGGGAAAGCCAAAAAACGCCAACAAAGGCCCTTCGATTTCAGCGCGCACGGCCGCAGACACGTGGCACTGCGCATCGCCTACCTGGGCTGGGGCTACCAGGGCTTTGCCAGCCAGGAGAACACCCCCAACACCATTGAGGAGAAGCTCTTTGAAGCCTTGAAGAAGACACGGCTGGTGGACAGCAGAGAGACCTCCAACTACCATCGCTGCGGGCGCACGGACAAGGGAGTCAGTGCCTTTGGGCAGGTCAGCATCTCCTGTGGGTCTTCCAGGGTGGGATGGAGATCCAGTGGGATTGCTGTCCCACAGCACAGCTTGGATTTGTTCTTTAAAAGCCATCAGCTCTTACCCCTGGAAGTGAGCCTGGCAATGGCTTTCCTGCATGTGGAAAGACTATTTCAGACCCCTGAAGTGTTTTAGTGCTGTTTTGTCCCCCATATTAGTTCAAGTTCTTTTCCGGGGCCCTGCTTTAGGAGGATAAAACATGGCTTAGGCTGCAGCTTCTCCAGTAGCTCAGTGCTACCCAAAAAGGGGCGATGCCCTGTCTTTGGCAGGGCCCTCTCAGCTGATTTAACTCTCCAATCCCACCAAAATCCAAAAACCCCAGAAATTGGCTCCCTTCCTGCAGCATCAGGCAGCTGAATTCCTGCACAGAAGGGTCTGAGAGGAGCTGCAGCCAGCGGAAGGGAGCGTGGGAGTGGGAGCTGGAGGGAGGGGATGGAGCTGGCCTGCTCAGTGGGCACGGAGCCACCCGGCTGGCTGAGCCATTGGGGAGAACACAGCCGTGGTGGCTTCACCATTGGGCCGCTCTCCTTCCTTCCCTCCTGGTGCAGGAAGCAGAGCTGGCATAGGTTTGGCCTCGAGTGGCTGCTCTGCTCTCCATGGCAGGACGAGCCACACGAAATCAGGGCACTTGGTGCCTCCTCTTGTGCTGTTTCAGCACATGGCACCCGCACTGGGAATGAACTTGTTCCCACACCAGGTTTCCAAGCGAGCCAGGCTGTTACTGCCTTCAAGTCATCACCTCCAGCTCAAAAAAAAAAAAAAAAAAAAAGAAAAAGCACATTATAACCCAAACCAGTGACTAAAGTTGAAGCTGTTCTGAGACCGTGCTACGTAGGCAGCCTGTAACTTTGCCTGTTTTATTAATGGAATCTGTGGCATCTGCTCGGCTCCTCAGCAGAGGCACTCGCAGCTCCATGGTAGGATCACCCAACTGAAGCCACCTTCATCCGTAGGAGATCCTGGGTTTATTTCCCAGAGGTGTAGGAAGACTTGGCTCCACACGCCGCTGCGCCCGTCCATCCGCGCTCTAATCCTGGCTTTTACTCGTCTCTGCAGGTGATTTCCCTGGATCTCCGCTCCAGCCTGCCACCGGAGGGGCAGCAGCAAAACGGGCACACGGGCGAGGGGCAGCGGGAGGAGCTCCGCTACACCCACATCCTGAACAGGGTGCTGCCCCCCGACATCCGGGTGCTGGCCTGGGCCCCCGTGGCGCCGGAGTTCAGCGCCCGCTTCAGCTGCCAGCGCCGCACCTACCGGTACTTCTTCCCCTGCGCCCAGCTGGACGTGGCCCTCATGGACAGCGCCGCCCAGCGCTACGTGGGCACCCACGACTTCCGCAACCTCTGCAAGATGGACGTGGCCAACGGGGTGCTCAACTTCCAGAGGACGATCCTCAGCGCCCGCGTGACGTGGGTGGAGAGAGGGGGCGAATCCGGGCCGCGGGATCCCTTCCGGCTGTGCCAGTTCGAGGTGACGGGGCAGGCGTTCCTGTACCACCAGGTCCGCTGCATGATGGCCGTGCTCTTCCTCATCGGCCAGGGCATGGAGAGCCCGGACATCATCGACGAACTGCTGGACGTGGAGAAGAACCCCCGGAAACCGCAGTACAGGTAGGGATTGCTCTGGAAAACCGGATGGAGCAATGGCTACACCCGGAGTGCTGCTGGTGAGCCACGTCCCTGCCAGCACGTGGAGCAGTCTCCCAGCATGGAAGTAGGCTGCCAGCCTGGGATGTGTCCATAAGGACCTCTGTTGTCTTGCTCTCAGACAAAGCTTTAATGGCTTTAGTCCTCAGTATTTGGTGAAAATTAAGTCAGCTTTTATTGGGAAAGGGAGTTCTGTGAAGGGCAGAGCTGGCTGTGGCAGATCCACTGTTCTTGAGCCTTTTTGTGGGCCCACCTCCTGTCCTTGTCCCCAGCATGGCAGTCGAGTTCCCCCTGGTCCTGTATGACTGCGAGTTCCCAGACCTGCAGTGGCTCTACGACCCAGAGGTGCAGGGCTTCAACGTGACACACCTGCAGCAGCTCTGGGCCAGCCACGCCGTCAAAACCCACGTGCTTCGGGACATGTTGGCAGGGCTGGACACTGCTCCCATGGCCACTGGCAAAGGTAAGGGGGAGTTTGGGGGAACACCTTGGAATTCACACTGAAGGGTTACATTGAGTATTGGGAAGAAATCCTTCCCTGTGAGGGTGGGGAGGCCCTGGCCCAGGTTGCCCAGAGAAGC
>NW_016690207.1:5347875-5369299 GCF_001604755.1 Lepidothrix coronata | reverse complement strand
GTATTTCTTCGTAATTAAACGTATTTCTTCCATGATGTCACAGGTCCGGGGAGCAGCCTGGTCAGCAGCTTCGTGGAGGGGGTCCAAGCCCGCACCTACAAGCCCTTGCTGGCCCGGCCCCGGTGCGAGGGGCTGGAGGCTCGGATCGAGCACTTCGTGCGGAGGGGCCGCATCGACCCCCCCCGGGGGCCGGGGGTGCCCGGGGACCAGGAGCCCCCCGAGGGCAAGCGGGGCAGCAGCACAGCCCCCGAGCAGCCGCCCAAGAGGGTCTGCGTGGACACCGAGTGACGGGACGCCTCGGCACTTCTTTTTATTACTGTTATTGGGAAAAGAAAGCGCGTTTCTTCGGTGCTGTTTTTTTATAAATCTCAAGAAATCTCTTGTAGCAGTGCTGTGTCCTACCCTGGGAGGGGAGGGAAGGAGGGAGGCGCAGCACCGTCAACTCGCAGCGGGGCAGCAAAGTGAGGCTTGCTGAGGTTACACTGGGTTATTCTGGGTTACTGGGCTGGCCCCCCACCCCTGTCGCCCCCGGTACCTCCGGCCCGGCCGCGCTTCCTGCGCCGCTCCCGCCGCTCCGTTACGGGCCGCAACCGCTGTCGCCGTTTAAACACCCCCGCCCCGCTGCCATTGGGCAGCGCGGCTGTCACTCAGCTTACTGCCCCTCCCCATTGGACAGGCCCTCCAAGGCGCCGCCGCCATTGGCCGGCGGGGGCACGCGGGGAAGCGGGCAGGAAGATGGCGGCGGCGGGCGGAGCGGCGCGGCAGTGTTGGCGGCGGGGCGGTGCGGGGCTGGCCCGGGCGGTGCGCGGCCTCAGCGGGAGCGTGCGGGAGGCCGAAGGGCTGCGAGCGGAGGAGCTGGCGGAGCGGCTGAGGAGCAGCGCGGGGCAGCGGCGAGAGGTGAGCGGGGAGCGGCCGGCTGGGCCTTAGGGGCTGGACTACAACTCCCGACGTGCCCCGCGCGGGCCGTCCCGGGAGCGGGCTCGGGCGGTGCGTCCCGGGATGGAGCGGGGGAAAGGACCTTAAAGACCATCTCATCCCACCGCCTGCAGTGGGCAGGGACACCTTCCGCTAGACCAGGGTGTTCCAAGCCTGTCTAGCCTGGCCTTGGACACTTCCAGGGATGGGGCAGCCACAGCTTCTCTGGACAACCTGTGCCAGGGCCTCACCACCCTTACAGCCAGGAATTCCTTACCAATATCCCGTCTAACCCTGCCCTCGGGCAGTGGGAAGCCATTCTCCCTTGTGCTGTCCCTTGAGGCCCTTGTCCAATGTCCCTCTCCAGCTCTCCTGGAGCCCCTTTAGGCTCCAGGACTCTCAGGTCTCCCTGGACTCTCCCGTTTTCCAGGTGAACCCCCCCAGTTCTCCCACCCTGGCTCCAGAGCAGAGGAGCTCCAGCCCTTGGAGCTTCTCTGTGGCCTCCTCTGGACTCACTCCAGCAGCTCCACATTATTCCTGTGCTGTGATCCCAGGGCTGGAGGCGGCTCTGCAGATGGGGTCTCACCTGAGGGGACAGAGGGGCAGAATCCCCCCCTTCCCTGCTGCCCACGCTGTGGGATCAGCCCAGGGCACATGGACAGGGCATGTCCAGCCTCACCCACCAGCACTCCCAAGTCGTTCCCCCCAGAGCTGCTCTCCATCCCTTCATCGCAGCCTGGATCGATCCCAGGAGTTGCCCCAGCCCAGGAGCAGCACCAGCACTTGGGTTTGTTGAACCCCATGAGGTTCCCATGGGCCACTGCTTGAGCTCGTCCAGATCCCTCTGGATGCCACCCTGTCCCTCAGGCATGACACAGGCGCACACAGAAGGCGAGTGAGTTGCTAGAGGTTCCACTGGAGCTCTGTGTGAAAGCCAAGAGCTGTTTTTGCCCTGCTGAGCATCTTGTTCTCTCCTCAGATCCCCAAGGATCCAGCACAGCGACAGCTCCGGGAACTCACCACGCTGAGCCAGCAGCTGCAGCGGGTTCACCCCAACGTCCTGGCCAAGATCCTCAAGCAGGAAACCGTGGTGATCAACAAACCCTATGGGCTCCCTGTGCATGGTGAGGGAGAGGGGGGAGTGGAAATGGCTCTGTGGTGCTGACAGGATCCTCTGTCTCTGTCCTCCCTGTGCTGGGGTTTCTCTTACCAGGGAGGGTTCCTGGGGGTTGATTACTGTCAGATCTCAGCCTTCCCCTCCCCAGGATACCTTGGGGGTGGTTTAGGGTGCATGGGGAGGTGACCACTCCCCTCACTGCCCTGCTGTGGGTCACACAGGTGGCCCTGGCATCAAGAACTGCATCGCTGATGTGCTGCCCATTTTGGCCAAGATGCTGGAGAACATGAGAGCTGAGCCCCTCCACCTCTGCCACCGGCTGGACAAGGAGACCACGGGTGTCATGGTGCTGGCACGGAACAGGGAGACAGCGGACAAGGTCCGGCTGCTCTTCAAAACCCGTCAGGTGGAGAAGATCTACTGGTAGGAAGGGTTTGGGTGGAGAAGGGGCTGCGAAGGGGGTTTGAGGAAGGGGCGAGGGGACAGTCCTCAGGATGTGGGGGCAGCAGCGTTTTATAGGGCTGCGTGGTGGGAGAGGCCTGAGGGGAGGGTTCCCTTCCTGCAGGAGTGAGACCTCACAGATTTGTGCTTTCCCTGCCTAGGGCAATTGTCCTGGGGGACCCAGACCCTGCTGAGGGCATCGTGGAGATCCCCATCGTGGAGAAGGAGGTGCAAAGCCACCAGTCGCACTTCAAGGTGAGCCCATTCCAGCCCGGTACCCCTGGCACTCCCTCCTGCCTCCCCTGGCTCACCCTCTCCCTGCCCTTCAGATGACATTGGCTCCCAACTACCGCCTGTGTCCGGAGGATGGGAAGGTGGTGAAAACCCGCAGGAACCGGAGCGCCGAGAGCGCGGTGACGCGGTACCGCCGGCTGGCCGGCGCCTCCGCCTGCTCGCTGCTGGAGCTCCAGCCCATCACCGGTGAGGGGGCCAGGAGCAGCACGGGGAAGTGGCAGCTCATCGTTAGACATGACTGGAATCCTTTCTGGGACAAGGCTCTGGGAATAAGCCCCACTGGGGCGATGGTTTGCTGCTGAGCTGCCGGCAATTTTGGCATAGCCTTGCCCAGCACTGAGGATGGTGGGTGGGAGGTGAGGCCTGGCACGGCTGGATGTCACTTTTCTCCTCTTTCTGTTTTCTCCTCAGGGGTGAAGCACCAGATCCGTGTTCACTTGGCCTATGGCTTGGGGTGCCCCATCCTGGGGGATCACAAATACTCACATTGGAGCAAGCTGGCACCCCAGGTAGGGCAGATCTTGCACTGGATCCAGCCCCTTGTGTCCCCCAGCTCCCTGTGGGCCAGGGATTTCGTGTCCCAGCTGAAGAGCTGGGGTTTTGAAGGGACGTTTTCATTCTTGCTGCAGAAGCTTCCTGTGCTCACCTTGAGGAGGCTGAAGCTGCAGCAGAGCAAGGCTCGGCACCTGCCCCTGCACCTGCACGCCCACCGGCTCTGCCTGCCCTTGGGCCAGCCCATAGACCTCGTCTGCAAACCACCCCACTTCTTCCAAAAAACGCTGAAGAAGCTGGAGCTGGACATTGCTAAGGACTGATGAGGAGTGGGACCGGTTATCTCCTCATGTCCAGCACGTGGCAGTGGCTGTGCCCACCTTGGAGCCAGCAGCAGGGTGATGCCTACGGTCTGTAGGCTGGTGTTGCTGGATTCAGAGCAGGTGCCTGCGTGTGCTTCTGGCACAGGAAAGCAGCTGGGCACACTGAAGAGCCTCTAGTTTAGACAAACGAGGCTGGATGGACATTGGGCTCTGCCTGATCCATGTTTTGGACTTGTCTCCGAGCAATAAAAGCTCCGGTTCCCTCGAGGGAAGGTGTTGTGTGTCTCTGTGCTCAGGCTGGGTGGGACTCAGTCCCTGGGCAGGTTTGAGCACACCTGGGTGCAACCTCTCCTGAATTGGAACCATCAGTTTTCCCTTTAGAGCTGTTTAGCTCAGATTTGGAAAGTCCCTTCATTGGAAAATCCATCGAAAGTGCGATTTGGCAGTGACTGTGGAGTTTTTTCACTGCTGAGAGACTGCATGGGGAGTTCCTTGGCTTGGCTGGGCTGAGCAGCTCCAGGACTGCCCCTGCTCTGTGCTGCCAGCAGTGTTAGCATGGATTTCTGGGCACTGACTGTGCTCCTGGGAGAAACTGCTCTGTCCCACCGCCCCTTCCAGTTACCCCATCCCTTGTTTCTAGATCCTCTTATTGGGATCTCTTGCCCTTGGGAGCTTTTCTTGGAGCCTCGAGAGGGAGGCCAGAGGGATTGACAATCTGGGGAATTGCAGCTGATGTTCTGCCTCAAAATTGCCTTGTTTTGTGACTCCTGGCCTGTGCCAGGACCTTAAGGTGGGGCAGCAGGTCCCCTCTAGCTGGTTTGGGTGCTGGAAAGGATTCTTTGTACCCCACGGGGCCACTGTGTATCTGGGACTTCTCCCTGGGGGAGTGCCCTGTCCCCTGCTTTCCCACTGAAAATAGCCAGGCACCCCCGTGCCCTCAGGCCACGGCACCAGAAATCCCTCAGCTGATGAGAGAGTGGTGTAAAACCGCGGGGAGCCGGGAATGGCCACAGCCGGGCGGGAACCCTGCCGGGGAGGAATGCTGTCGAGGAGGAACTCTGCCTCCCCAGCCCGCTGCCGTGGCTGCTGGGGTGGGATTTTCTATTTCTATTTGTGAAAAGGCTTCCCCTGTAATTACAGGGCGATTTAACGCCCTGTCTGAGCTGTCCTTCGCAGCCATCGGACGCAGTGCTCGGCAGGGACTCCTCAGCTCGGCCAACTCCCTCCTGAGCCGGTCACACCTCAGGCAACACCAGAGCTGCCAGGCACCAGCAGCACTTGCCAGCGTCTCCTCTTCCTCGCTTCAAAATGTCCCTCTCGCACACGGCTGCCGAGTACATGCTCTCCGACGCTCTGCTCCCGGATCCCGGCAGTTCCCGAGCCAAGGGCCTGCGGCTGGAGCTGCCGAGCGATCGCCTGCTGAAGTTTGTCACTGTGGGGCTGCCCCTCTGCCTTGTCTCGCTGGCCTTTGCCCGGGAGTTCTCTGCCGGTGAGTCGCAGCTTTTCCAAAGGGATCTTTGGGCTGAGGGCAATCGCCGGCGGGGGTTTGGTTGTCACGGCAAACCCCTCGTGTTCGTGCTGATGTCGTGATCCAAGACAGAGCAGCCTGGAAGTCCTGTTTTAGGAGCTGTTCTGCGTCATGGGTGTTTATTGATTGTTTTTAATGGATCACTGTTCACTGGGAAAGCCCGGGAACAGCCATGCTAGGCTGTTCAATGCGCCCCAGGAGCAGCGCTGAATCGATGCCCAGCCTCAGCTGCTCGTGCCCAGCACCTTCGGGCGCCGTGGGGTTGTTTAGGAGGAGGGTGCTGGCAGCACAGAGGGATGCATTGATGGTGTGTCATGGCTAAATCTGGCCTCGGCCAACATTCTGCTGCTTCCCCTGGGGATTTGGTTTTACTTCAGTCTGGCTGGTCTCTAATTCCCGGCACCGTGTACACACCACTGTGCACAAAGGGTTTGTGTTTGGGAAGAGATGGAAAAGTCCTTGCTGGAAATGCAGCAGTGAGGAAAAGCAGCTCCAAAATGACCATGAAAAAGGCTTTTTTAATTCAAAGCGATGCCTTAGATGTAATCACCCTCCTGGCTTTGGAATGCTCCTCCACCCTCCATGGCTGAGGTTCACTCCCCTCCTCCTCCTCACCCCAGGCTCCCAGATCAGCTGCTTCTCTCCCACCAACTTCACGGGGAAGCAGTCTGCCTACGCCGACACGGCTTGCTGGGACTCCCTCATCCACCACGGCTTCGATGCCGAGGGACACGCTGTCACCAAGTCCCTCTGGGCTCTCAAGGTAGGGTCAAAGTCACGTCTGGGTGCCCCCAAATGCCACCTGGGTGCACACTCCGCACCCTCAACGCCCTCTCATCCCCTTTGCCCAGGTCTTCCCCTACTCGCTGCTGGTGGTGGCGGTGCTGATGTACCTGCCGTACCTGCTGTGGCGTTACGCCGCCGCCCCCGCCCTGCACTCCGACCTGCTCTTCATCATCGACGAGCTGGATAAATCCTACAACCGCTCGGTGCGCCTGGTGCAGCACATGAGGAAGGTCCAGCAGGCCAGTGCCGAGCCAGAGCAATTCTGGGAGGAGTACGAGAGGTGAGGCCCTGCTGGGTCACTGTGGCCCTTGGAGTCCCTCCTCGGGGTGTTGTGGCTGTGGCTGTTCCAGGATGGACTTGGGTGAAGCAGTGAGGTTTGGGGGGTGGCTCTCACTCCCACTGTGTCCCTCTGCCCACAGGGCCCGCCGGGAGAGGTATTTTGAGTTCCCATTGCTGGAGCGGTACCTGACCTGCAAGCAGCACGCCCACGCCCTGACGTTCATCTACATCCTAAGGAACCTTCTGCTGCTCCTGTTCCTGGCTGCCACCTGCCTCTACCTGGTCTTCCTCCACCTCAACATCTTCTTTCAGGATGAGTTCAGCTGCTCCATCAAAACAGGGCTGCTCCAGGCAGAGCCCCACATCCCCCCACTCATCCCCTGCAAGTTGGTCTTCTTCTCCATCTTCCAGCTCATCAGCCTCTCAGTCGGCAGCGTCTACATCCTCCTTATCCCCGTCGTCATCTACAATGCCCTGCAGCTCTGCCAGTGGGACAAGGGGCTGCTCTCCGTCTACGAGATGCTGCCTGCCTTCGACCTGCTCAGCCGCAGGATGCTCACCTGCCCCCTCAACGACCTCAACGTCATCCTCCTCTTCCTCCGCGCCAACATCTCCGAGCTGACCTCCTTCGGCCGCCTCAACGCCGTCAGCGCCCTGAGGGAAACCACGGCCAACAAGGAGGACATCGACACCGTCATCGATTTCATGACGCTGCTGGCCGGGCTGGAGACCACCAAGCCCAAGCACCACGTTTGCACCCCCGAGGCCGAGGGTGGCACAGCCCTCTCCAATGGCACGGCCCTAGGTAGGCTCTTTGGGTAGAGACAACTTCCCTCTTCTTCTTGGTTCCTACACTGCCAGATCCCACCTCGGGAATGGGGCTGGATCCGTCCACCGCTGCCCTAAACCCTTTGCCAAGACATTGAGGTGTTTGGGGGGTAGTTGGGGGGCTGCTGGGGGTCACCGTGAGGGCTGACAGCTCTGGGAGAGGGTTCTGGCAGCTGGGATGTAACGTTACTGCAATCCCAGGCGTGGGCAGGAGTTGCTATAGGAACAGCAAGCAGAGAGCTTGCCACTTAAATCCAAGCTCTGGGCAAACTGCAGGGCCACGAGGGTCCCTGTTTTTGGCAGCTCAGCCTGCTGGAGTGGGATTGGGAGCTTTAAATCATGGGGGGCTGATACCAAGGATGCCGTGCCTGCTCCCTTCTCCCGTTTGCATGGCACTGGTGGGCACAGTGGGGCTGTGTGCAGAGAGGGAGCCAGGCTCCAAGGGAGAGCCACATCCCTGGGGCTTGCACTGCTCCCTCTCCCATGTGCTTTGGGTTCTGGGGAGGTGGGTGCCTCCTTTGGGATCTCACAGGGATCCCCGGTGCCCATGGCAGTGGTTTCCAGGCTGTGTAAGGCAGCCCATCCCTGCAGGCAGGAGCTGGGAGGCCTGGGCTCCGTTCCTGGCCCTGAACACACAGTCTGAGCTGTGGTTTAAAAAAACCACCCAGACTGAGCTGGATTTCACATCCTCGTTGCCATGGCAACCACAGGGCCAGCACACCTGGCTCATGGGCCAGTCACACGCTGCTGGAGAAAGCCCAGCTCCCAGTGTGCCATCACCCTGTTAAATAACTGCCTGCTCTTCCTGCCCTGTCTAGGACCGAAACCTGGAGTGGAAATGACAGGAAAACCCTCCCGGGACTCACTCGGCTCTGCCTGATCCAGGAGCAGGCAGGGATCCTGCGATCCCAGGATCCACTTTGATCCACATCCTTCTTTCCAGCATCGCTTGAGTGCATTACCCTGGTTCTAACAGCTGTGATGTGGCAGCTGGGCTGAGCCCACCTGCTTTTCCTGCAGCTGGGCTTTCCCTTCTTATGTATGTTTTTCCAGAAAAATAGGGTTAAACAATCAATGTTTTGCACAGAACCTCTTGGGTTCTCTTATTCCGAGCACTGGGTGCCACAATGTGCCTCTTCCACACAAATTTCCCTGCTGTTACAGCAGGAGGGGGAGGATGGAGGAATAAAGGGTACTCCTCTGAAGGAAAAAAGGATCCAGGAATAAAATAAGCTGGTTTATTAACTATTTACTATTTATTGTTTATTAACAGAGGGAGGTAGAAGGCACTCACACCCTTCACAGCTCCCTCTCCTAGCCCAGCCTTAGTCTTTGGCTGTGGGTTTTTGGCAGAGCTCCTCTCTCCCCACTCTACCCTGCAGCTGGAAGCTGATCCCTGGATCCCACAAGCACCCTGCTGTGGGGGTGAGCAGTCCATGCCCTGAGAAATGGGGTGTCCTGGGGAGCCAGGACCAGCTCCACGGGCAGAGGGAGAAGCAGTGAGAGGTTTGGCTCCCATCAGTGTGTCCTACTGCTTCTCTTAAAATCATTTTTCATAAATTTAATTGTAAATTGGCTTTTTTTTTTCCCCCCGCAGCCTTGGCTTGAAGCCAAAGAGGAGCTGGAAAGTTGTTTAATTAGTAGGACAGTAATCGAGCCCATTGCCTCCCAGGATTGGAAAGGGACCCAGAAGCCTGAGCTCCCTCCTCTCCCCTAAATCCCTCAGGAGAACCCAGAGCCAGGGAGGAGAAGCAGCTCCCTCTCTCCATCGGTGCTGCCTGTGGGGAGGGTGTCCAGCAGGAAGGGGGGTGCAGGCAGCCCCTGGGGGTTGTAGAGGGGGCAGGACTGGTACTCACAGGGCCACTCGGCCCAGGCGTAGCGCAGGCCCAGCACCAGAGTCCCACAGCCACCCAGGGCCAGTGTCACCGTGCGGGACCCCACGGCCACCACCGGTGCCGGCAGCCACCGGCACGGGGACGCCTGGCTGGAGCAGCACACCTGGGGAGGGGAGAAACCCTCATCAGCGTGGCTTTCCCCTCTCCCAGCCCCTCGGGGAGGATTTCCTACCCCTCACCTCGAATGACCGTGCGTCCCTCTGACGGCAGATGAGCTCCTGGCTGTAGGTGACGTTCAGCAGCCCCCTGGTCACCTCCAGGACGGCCCGGGTGGGATACGGCCCCTGGAAAACCAGGTCTTTGTCCCCGTAGGCCACAGCCCTGGCGCCCAGCAGCAGCCGGTGTGCCACGTTCTGCTTGTCCCGAGGGTGGATGCTGCCAAGGAAGAGGAAGGAGATGGGGTTGGTACCCAAAAGCTTCATCCCTACACCCTCACCCCGGCCCGGGACTCGCCTGCCGTAGGGAGAGTGCTCATCGCCCAGATCCATGGCTACGGCCATGAAGGTGCCGGGCATCCTGGCATTGGGAACAACCCCCAGGTCGGCTGTTTGGTGCCAGCGGAGCCGGGCAAAGCTGTCGTCGGGGCTCTCACGGCGGTAGGTGGACAGCTGCAAGGCAGGGGAAGAACAGAGGAGTGGCTTAGCCATCACTCCCAAAAATGGCCATTCTGGCCCCTGCCCAGGATTCAGCACCCAGCAGGACCTGCCCGTGTTTACAGCATCCTCTCCCTGCTGCCAGCTTGGATGTGGCCTCCAGTCTGGGAAAGGGTGGGTAAAACCTTCCTGGACAACCCCATGGGGGTCCTGTCTCTCACGCCCCCAACCTGCACGAAGCCGAAGGGGAGGAGTGGGTCCGTCTGTCCGGCTGATCCAGCGTGGAAAGCGCGGCGCCAGTCGGCGATGAGTGCAGGGAAGGTGCAGTTGTACTGGTCCGTGTGCAGGAAGGCATTGGCCTCACCTGTCCCACAGAGAGAAGGGTCGGTAAGAGCCCCGTGGGATAGCAGGGGCTGCTGAACCCCAGGGGGATGGAAACAGGCTCACCCTGGTACCAAGCGATGCCCCGCAGGGTCATGTTGAGCAGCGGGTGGATCATGGCGTTCCAGAGCACGGATGGTGTTTGTGGGCCGGAGAGATGCCAGTGTGGGGAGGTGCTGGAAGACAGAGCTGAGCTTAAAGGGATTGCAAAGCACAAGGGGAGCTTAAAGCAAGCACTGTGCCAAAGGGGAGCTCTGGGGGCCTCATCTTCCCCCTCCACCCACCTAGATTTGCCCTATGCTCTTGGCATGGGAAGGGATTTTATCCAGAGGGGGACAAACGACGCACAGAGGGGACAGCAGGAGAGGAGGTGGGGTGGGAAGGGATGCGGATACTCCCCAAAAGCAGTGTGGTGCAAGGCAAGAGGTGTTTCCACAGCACCTTCTCTCACCTCCCCGTGTCCTCCAGAAGCCCACACGCCTGCAGAGCCTGGCGGGAGGACCAGGCCTCGATGGGTGTTCCCCCCCAGGCCGCCTCCACCAGCCCGACAGGGGACCCCAGAGCCTCGTACAGGGAGCGCCCCAACAGCCAGCACACGGCCGAGAAGTAGGTGAAATTCCCGTGGCCCAGGTTTTCTGCTCAAGAAACAGTGGGCTGCAAGGGGAAAAAGGAGGGGGAAAGCCGTTTCCAGGCTTTCTTTTGGAGGCACGTTGCACTCACCAGCCGTGGGGATGGACCATGGCAAGGCAATCCGCTCCAGGTCCTCCAGCTCCACGTCGGAGCGGGCGGGCGCCGCGGCAAAGATGCGGACGTAGGGATAGCGAGCGGCGGCGGCGAGTTCCTGGCTGGCGTTGGCCACCTGGGGAAGGGGAGGGAGCGTGCGAGGTGCTTCCCTGCCTGATCCCTGCCTGATCCCTACCTGATCCTGCCTGATCCATGCCGTGGGGCCTTACCTGCAGGACTGTCATTGCCATGTTGCTCTGCCCACTGCAAAGCCACACGTCCCCAAAGTAGATGTCCCGCAGTGTCACGTTCTCTGAGCCCTGCTCGGCCGTCAGTGCGTAGGGACCACCCTGATCCATCGGGTCCAGGACAGTTGTCCATGTCCCAGAAGGTCCTGAAGGAAGAGGATGGTGCTTAGCTTCTACCAGCCCTATAAAGATCTCAAGACCTTCACAGGGATATTGGATGAGCGGCCAACAACCAGTGGGGATGGACAAGCTTCCCCACCACAAAGCTAGGCTGGGGAAATGGATTTTGGAAGCTCTCTGCCATCAGAGGGTCTTTCCTCCTGGAGGAATTTAGGGGTTAAAAAAGAAAATCCAGAAAACAAATGTGTGTCAGAGCAGAAGCTGCTGGGAGGAACCGGGACTACAGGAGCAGCTTGGTGTGTGTGACACCGAGATGTCTCTGGCTAATTTTAGAGGTGCCGAATTGAGGCATGAAGATATTCTGCTGGAGCTTAGCATGGATTTTTGGGCCAGATCCTGCAGATCTCCTGGAATCATTGCTCTCCTATAAGACATCTCCAGGCTCTCCAGCTTGTGGAGGTGCCCTTGGGTAGCAGTTTTACCCCCTCAAAGGTGATGAGCAGCCCCCCAACTCTCTAAGCAGGGAAGCAGCTGGGATTTGAGGTGCTCCTGAGCCCTCTCAGCCCCCAGGAAGTCTCTGCCTGCACGGGCGACATCCTTCAGGGCTTAGAGATCCCAAGAGGGCACAGATAGAAAAAGAAGCCAGGAGTGCTCTGGAGATTCCCCAGAGATGGTTTTGATGGGGAGAGGAGCTGGATCCCCCTCTCCCCTCGGCAGCCTCGCCGCTCGGCTCCAGCCTGTGCGGTGCCACCCACTCCAGCGGCAGCTCGGCTCCCGCTGGGCGCCCACGGGATCTGCTGCTGGGAACCAAAGTGAGCAAAGGCTGGTGCTGGCAGGGATGGCTGAACCCCCCCAGATCTCCTGCAGAGGGGAAAGCATGATGTGGAGAAGTCACCATCGCCTCTGCACCCCCAGAAGACAAACCCGGGGTGGTGACAAACCCCACTGGCTGCTCCGGTTTGGGCTCGGACGAGCTCCTCGGCCACCACAACCAACGGCCCCCAGTCCTTGGTGAGGGGCCAGGACTGACCTTTAACCTGTGCTGTTTTCTTCATGATGACAAGGCCCTCAGTCCCCGAGAGAGTCACGGTCACCACAGCCCCCGGCTCCCCGTGGCCCCACACCACGGCCCCCGCCGGCTCCCTCTGCAGCACCATGTGGTCGCCGTAGTAGGAGGCAAAGCTGAGCATCCCCCCTGGAATCACCAGACAGGGCAAACATCAGCTCCAAGAAGAAAACAGCCTCTTAAATATTTCCTCTTAAACACAGATTATATGAGAATCCGCTCAATTTACAGCTTCCTGGACAGCTGTAAGTGGTTAAAATCACCCCAGAGATGAGGAAGCGACAGGATTTGAAGTCCCCAGGAGAGAATTCATCTCCCAAAGCACAGAGAGTGTGTTACATCTTGTGTTATACAGATTTAGACACAGATTTTGGTAAAAATTCCTCTAATAACAGCATGGGAGCGTCTCTGCCAGCCCAGCCTTGCTGATAGATATGTTCTGATGTATTTTTCCCTTGGGAAAAAAGTTTGGCAAGGGTGGGATGGGAAACACCAGGCATGTGGCACTGGCAAAGACACCTTCAGCAGGGAGGGAAGCAGAGGGCTAAGCCCTGGCAGCCCCAAAAGCTCCATTTTTGGGGCGTGAAAAGAAAATCATGTTTGAAAAGGGCTTGGGGCAATGTTTGAGGGGCAATTTGGGGCAGGGATCCCAGCTGGAGCTCACGGAGCCCCATCTCCTCCGCAGCCCATCCCAGGCTGGGGTTTAAGCAAGGAACAGAATTCCTCAGCCCCCCGGGAATCAGCTGCGTCGCCGGTCCCGCTGCCTCCTGCCACGAGGCTCCGGGAAGAACGAGTTATATAAAAAACAAGTCGGAGGAGAAAAAAAAAGAAAAAAAAATTAGAACTGAGACGCCAGGGAAGTGAGTGGAGGCTATAAAAAGCAGCTGGGAGGAGGGAAGGGAGGAGGGAAGGGAGGAAAGCCCACGAGACACGGCCGAGGAGCCGCATGTGGCTCCCACCTTACGTAAAGCACCGTCCCACGGCGGCAGCTCCGGGCCAAGGGCACCGGGGAGGGGGTGCGGCGTGAACGGTGTCAAAGTGGGGCCCAGAGGGTGCAAAGGGCGTCGAACTGGGGCTCTGGGAGTGCACCGGGCACTGAAACAGCGCTTGGGGGTGCAAAGGGTGTCAAAGAGGGGCTGGGGGGCCGGCAAGGGCATCAAAGCTGGGCTAAGCAGGGGTGCCAAAGGCATGGAAGAGCGGCTGGGAGGGCACCAGAGGGGGGCTCGGGGTGGCGGCAAAGTCACCGAAGGGGGTCTGGGGGTGCACTGGGCGTCAAAGCGGGGCTGGGGGGGTGCCAAGGTCCCCGAAGCGAGGCTCGGGGGGTGTGCAATGGGCACCAAAGCTGGCCCGGGGGGGGAGGTTAGGAAACGCCAAGGGCATGGAGGCCGGAATGCTGGGGTGCCAAAGTGCCCCGAAGTGGGGTTCGGGGGGGTTCCGCTGCAGGGGCTGCCCGCGGGGCTGGGAGGGGGGCGGAGGGTGAACCCCCCCAGCCCTTTACCTGCCGCCGCCGGAGCCTGAGCCAGCAGCGCCAGCAGCACCAGCAGCGCCCACGCCGCCATCCCGGGGGCACGACGGGCTGTGAGGGCGCCGGTGCCCCCCGGTACCCCCCGGTGGCCCCGGACCCTCCGGTGGCCCCGGACCCTCCGGTGGCCCCGCCCCTCGCCCCGCCCCGAGGGCGGGGCCACCGCATAGGGGGCGTGGCCTGTGTGCGGTTGCCAAGCGACGGCGTCCGCACCCACGGCCTGAGGCGGCGTCGCGGCCCGGGCCGGGTCTGACAGCAGAGGCCGAGGGAGGAAACTGGGAGCGCGGGGGGACCCGAGGGACCCAGGCGGGCACTGGGGACACTGTGGGGACACCGAGGGGACATCGGGGGGACATCGGGGGGACATCGGGGGGACATCGTGGGGACATCGGGGGCCTCCCCGCGCTCGCCCCCCCACCCTCCCCGTGCCCTGCGCGCTGCGCGTGCGCAGAGGGGATCGCCCCCTAGCGGCGGCGCTGCCCCCCTTCCTCAGCGCTCCCCGCACCCCCTCGGCCCGCGGGTTCGAGTCCCGGCGCTGCCCGGTGGCACCGGGGGCTGCGGGCTGGGGTTAATCCCGGGTTGTTTTGCCGCAGGGAGTCCAGGAGAGCGGCCATGTCCGTCCCCTTCTCCACCACCAGCGTGAGGGTGCCTGCCGGCTTCCAGAACCTGCTGGAGGGGCTGGTGCGGGAAGTGCTGCGGGAGCAGCCCGGAAACGTGGTGGCCTTTGCGGCTCAGCACTTCCAAAGGCTGCTGGAGCAGAGAGAGGGTGAGTGGCCCGGCCCAGCACCCATCCCCACACTGCCCCACGCTGCACTGCCTGCCCAGCCTGTGTGGCATCACGCCTGCCCCACGTGCCCATCACCAGAGTGTCAGTCCTGCCCCACGTGCCCATCATCAGGCCTCTCCTGAGGCCCAGCACCCACGGCATCACACCTGCCCCATGTGCCCATCACCCATGGCGTTGTGCCTGCCCCAAATGTCCATTTCCTGTGGCATCAGGCCTTCCATTTGTGCCCATCACCCGTGTTGTTGTGCCTGCCCATGTGCCCATCAAGCCTCCTCTTTCCCCAGCTGGTGCTGTTGACCCGGTGGCGTGGGGAGCCCTGCTGGAGGACCACCGCCTCACCTGGCCCCCTTCCCAGGTAGGAAGGCCACTCTCCCTTCCAGGCCCCTCCAGAGAAATCCGGGTGCCGAGGGCTGCACTGGCTCCCTGCCCCCACCCCATTCCCACCGCCCTTGTCCCGTACCACCTAAATTTCCCACTTTTCTTCCAGGAACCAAAGGAGGCCAAGGACACGGGGGCAGCACCAGGGGGAGCAGAGAGTACCCAGGGCACCGACACGCCGTGATTCCACCTCAAAATGCCCAGAGAGACACCCAGGGTGTGCACGTTCCCATAACCCTCATGAACCAGGACACCTCCCCAGGGACACGACCCCAGTGCTTGCCCCAAATATCCCATTTCCTACCATCCGACCCCAAAACCAAAAAAAACCCTTGATCCCACCCTGGCTCCTGCCCTTCTCCTGAGTGCTCCCATCCCACCCCTGCGGCGCTGTTTTAATGAGGACTTTTATTAATGAGGTCCTGACCATTATTAGCGCTGCTCACCTGAGATTTCTCCCCAAAAACTCCCGGGTTTGGGGCTGAGCTGAGCACGGGTTGATATTTTTAGCCTCTATATTTAGGCCCCTGCATCCCTGGAGGTTGGAAGAAACTTAATAACATCCCGGCGTGAAGAAACGATGTGACATTGCTCCTCTCCTACCCACCTCCAAGAGCTCAGATGCCTCTGTGGAATTTTGGGGTGCGTGCAGGGCTCCCCTAGTCTCACTCCAACCGGTGAACTTCACGTTTTCCCACCTGAAGTGGTTCCAAAATCCCCCCCCCCCCGCAATTAGTGATGGGGTTTGTGTTCTATTTTTGGGGGTGGTCTGAGCCCCCCATCCGTGCTCACCCTGTTTTTCCCCCCTCTTCCCTGTTTTCTCCGGCCGTACGCGGCGCTCGCCCACGGCACGGGGCACCATGGCAGCTCCCCTGGGAAAAACAGGAAGGAGGGATGAGGAAAAAAAGCTGGCGGGGACCCCGTGCCGGGGCTGATGCCAACCAGCTACGCCTTGACCCCCACTCCGGCACCGCCTCGCCGGCTGCCGGCTCCTGCTTCGGCAGCCGGCAACGCTGCCCGCCCAGGGCATCTTTCCAGCATCCAATTCCCATTTTGTTTTTAAGGATTCTTTCCTTTTTATTTTTTTTTTAAAGGATTTTTTAACACCTCAGTGCCAACCATCTCAAACCACAGCGGCGGGATGTTCCCGGCAGGTCTTGCCCAGCTGCGGTTTCCCGTCCTCCTCCCCTCCCGAAATCTGAGTTGTTCCCTCTGGAATTCATGTTTTGGAGGTGCTGGAGCACCTGGAAAAGCATCACCCGGATGAAGGGGCCCGGGGAGGAAAAATGCAGAGCCTGGAATGGGCTCAAACCCCGCCGTTAATGATTAGAAATGTTCTGGCATTTCACGTCCCTCCTCCGCAGCCGCAGCCTGCGGGAGACGGCGGCGCTCGGTGGCTCTGCCAGGACCGGGGGGCCACGGCTGGAGCGGATTTTGGGGACTAATTGAGGGACTAATCCTAATTTTGGGGCTAACTTCCCAGATCCTTGATGGATGAATCACCCCAAAAACCCTTCCCGCTTCGCTCCCCCAAACGCGCTGTCTCCTCTGATCGGAGCAGGCAGCGATGGACCTGCACGGTCTAAGAAAACAGGGAAAAGGATCCCAGAAGAGCTGCCGAGGCTTCTTCTGGAAGCTGGAGCGGGGTTTTCTGGAGCAGAGCTATTCCCCACACGCCCAGCCACGCTGGTGGGAAGAGGTGGCGGTGGAAAAGCGTCTCCAGCAGGGAGAGTAGGGTGCCAACAGCTGGTGGAAGAATTGAGGGATGCTTGGGAGCATGTCCTGGAGGGGGATTTGTGTGCCTGGGTGATGCAAGGTGGGGGTGACCCCCATCAGCCTCCAAGTGTGGGTCACGATGGGGGGCAGGGGTGGGATGTTCCTGGGGTGAGATGGAATGGGATGGAGTGGGATGGGGAGTGGGATGTCTGGGTGTTCTGGGGAGCTTGGGGTGTCAGGGCACAAGGGGTGCCACCACCTGCATCCATCTGGAATGGCCCTGGGGACAGAGATGGAGATGGGATGGGAAAGGGACAGGGCTAAGGATAGGGACAGGGATGAGGGTGATGATGGGGATGGGGAAAGGGATGGGGATGGGGACAGAAATGATGGGGTTGAAGCTGGAAATCGGGACAGCGATGGGGATTTATGAGGGGGATGGGGACAAGAATGATGATGGGGACAAGAATGGAGATGGTGACAAGAATCGAATCGGGATGGGGACAGGGGAGGGGACAGGAATGGAGATGGAGACAGAGGAGGGGACAAGGAATGGGGATGGAGATCATGACAGGGATGGTGATGGAGATGGGGACAGGCAAAATGGTGGGGATGGAGAAGGTGATGGAGGTGATGGGGATGAGGTCAGGGATGGGGACAGGGTTGGTGACAGCAGCGGTGACAGTGGCAGGAACAGTGACAGTGATGTCAGTGGGACAGGGACGAGATGATGGCAAAGAGGAAGGTCAGTGCCACCAGGCCCCCAAGAACAACGACCCCAGGGTGAGCAAACCCACCCTGGGAGCACTGGCTGTGCTGGGCTGTGCGGGTGGGCCGGGGGTGCTGGTGCCCGTCTGGGGGGGCCACGCCGTGTTTTGGGGGCCGGCCGGAGCGGCATCGGCGCCGAGCCCACGGGCGACTTATGCAGTTGCTTAGCAACTCCCAAACCCGGATTAGAGGAGAGCGAGGCGGGCGATGGGGGGGCTGCAGGCTGCAGCCCCCCGCATTGCCCTGGAGGTCCCTCCTCTTTCCTGGGCTGCCCCGGCTCACCCTGCCAGTCCCAGCACCTCAGCGCGGTCTGAGGCTGGAAGCAGGGTCTGCAGGCAGCACCAAGGGCCAGGAGAGCAGCTGGAGGTGCAGCTCTGGTTGGAGAGCACCCCAAATGTGGGGGTTTGGATACTCCTGTGAGTGGGGAAGGGACCCTAGACCCCAAGAGTGGAGCCCACTCCTCTGTGTGGAGCCTGGAGTTGGGCACATCACCCCTGGGCTTAAGGGGATGCTCGCTGGGACGTGGTGTCCCACCATGCCCACCCTTCCTCACCATTTTCATCCTCGCCATCCTCATCCACACTCTTCTTTGGGACCAAGTCCTAAGTAGGTCAAGAACGATTTTCCCCCTGTGCAAACGAACCCGGGGGGGGCAAAACCTCCCTCCAGCATCACTGCGGGCCAAGTGTCCCCCTCAAAAAATGCACACGTAGCCCCCATTTACTGCAGCTTTGTCCCCTCTCTCAAAAAAACCCCCCAAAAACCCTCCACGCCGAGGGCGAGCCCCGTCAGATCTTGGCTCGCGTCCTCCGCATGTGATGTTGTGTTCCACGAAACTCCGAGGCGAGCTGCCGGCTCCTTTAAGTGTTAGGAGGGAGTTGGAGGCTGCGAAATAAAATTGGAGGAGGGAAAAAAAAAAAAAAAAAAAAAAATAAGACACCCCCCCTTTTCCCCCCCAAAAGCCTGGCAGGGGTGTCGGGCTGATAGGCTCGCCCGGAGGAAAGCGCATTACGTAGGCAAGCGGCTCCGCTCAACTTGCCACCTGCGCCGGGAGAGCTGCCGGGGAAGCGAGATCCTGCCGGAGCCCCTCGCCCGCCGCTGGCCGCCCACCCGCCCTCCGCCATGGACTGCTGCAATGTAGGTCCCCCCTTCCCCCTCTCCCCCCCACCCAGCACCCGCTTTTCCGCCTTTAATCCGTTATTAGTGGTGAGGTCCGGGGGCGGCCGAGGGGGTTTGGGGTGGCGGGGGCAGGGGGTGCGATGGGTGCTGCACCCAGGAGCTCGAACAACTCCACGTCTCCCCCCGACCCCAGCGCTGCTGCAGCCCCCCAGGCCCATCTCCCCCCAGCCCCCCCGCCCCAAACCCCCCTCCTGCTTCGCACCAGTTCAGGGTTCATCCCGCCGGGGCCACAGCACGGTCAGCATCCTGCGTCCCACAGCCCGCTCGGGAAAATCACCCCCGTCCCCAAATCCAGCTTTTTTTTTAAGCTTTTTCTTCCCCCTCCTCCACCCCCTAAATTACTGTCCAGGTGGGATCGGGGGTTGCCTGTGGATGAAGGGATCAACTGGAGCTGCACCCCTGGCTCCTCACCCGAGGGTGAGCTCCCCTTGCTGCTGGCCGGCTCGGGGAGCTGATCCGGCACAAACCCACATCCTTTTCCCCCTCTCTCCTTGTTTTCCCTGACTTTTCCTGCCCCTCTCCCCCTTTCTTCCCCCTTTTCCTCTTTTTTTTTTCCCCTTTCCACACTTTTTCCCCCTCTTTCCCCCCTCCTGCTCAGGTGGCAGCACCGGGAAAAGCCCCCATCCCTCCTCCTGGGCACCTCCAAACAGGCAAAACCCACCCTGGGTATAGGATTTCTCCTCTCTGGATATGGAATTTCTCCCCGACATATAGGATTTTTCCCTCATATATAGGATTTCTCCCTCTGAATATAGGATTTCTCCCCTAGATACAAGTTTTCATTCCCTGTGTAGAGGTTTTTATCCCATGGATATGGTATTTGTCCCCTGAATATGGGATTTCTGCCCTGAATATAGGGTTCCTCCACCTATATAAAAGATTCCTCCAACTAGACATAGGATTTCTCCTGTGGATTTAGGATATGTCCCCCTGGATATGTTTTTTTTCCCCTGAATATAGGATGTCTCCCCTGGATATGGTTGTTTTTTTCTCCTGAATATACATCTCCCCCACCTATATATAGGATTTCTCAACCTGGATATAGGTTTTCACCACCTGTATGTAGGATTTCTCCCCTGAATATAGGATCTCTCCCCTGGGTATAGGAAATTCCCCCGCATATATAGGTTTCCTCCACCTGTATATGGTATTTCTCCCCTGGATGCAGCATTTCCTCTCTCTGAATATAAGATTTCACCCTTGGATATAGGATTTCTCCCATGGATATAGGATTTTTCCCATGGATATAGGATATTTTTCGCTGTATATAGGTTTTCTCCCCCGACTGTAGGATTCCCTCCCCCGGATATAGTATTTCTTCCCTGGATATAGGTTTCTTCCCCTGTATATAGGATTTCTTCCCTGGATATAGGATTTCCTCCCTCTGGATATAGGATTTCTCCCCTGGATATAGGATTTCTCCCCTGGATATGGCTTCCCTCTCCTCCTCCCATATATAGGATTTCTCTCCTGAATGGAAGATTTCTTTCCTAGCTATAGGATTTCCTTCTCCTGGCTATAGGATTTCTCCCCTGGCTATAGGATTTCTCCTCTGGCTATAACATTTCCACCCTGGACATATCACTTCCACCTTGGAGCCGTCACTTGAGCCGCTGCTCCTTTGCTCCCCTCACCTTTGGCAATGGTAAAACAACCTGAGCAACTCTGTGGAGCCGTGGCCGCTCTCCGGCAGGATGAACACCCTCCCCCCTCCCAAAATCTACAGCTTCCAAATAGCCCCCCCCCAAAAAAACTCCTTTAAGTACTTTTGAGCCCCTCTGGGGGGACAAAAAAGCTTCACTCCCTGCCCAGCATCCAAGGCTGGCTCATTTCCAGCTCATTTCTTTTTCCTGTGGTTTTTTTTTTCCCTCTTGGTCTCGGTGCTGCGTCCAACTGCTCCAGTGGGATGTGGCAGGAGGGGACTGGGCTGTAGTGATGTATCCCTGGGGGGGCTTTTCCTCCCCTCGAGCATCAATCCCTTCCCAAATTTCCCGGTGTTTTCAACCAAAGCCCTGGGGAGGGATACAGGAGGATGCAACAGGTTGCGAGGGAAGGGGAAACTGAGGCACGACCAGCTTGGTTTGTGCAGCGCGGCCCCCCCACCCTGCAAAAAATCCCCCCCAGAGCCCATCCTCTGCTCCCTGTGTCAGAACCCCCAGGAATCAGGATCAACCTGGCTGGGGTCTGGCTTCTTGCAGCTGGGTGGCCCAGGGTGGGATTTAGGGGTGGGCAGGGGGTGAAGCACTTTCCCTTGCTGCACCTTCGGTTGCAAAGCCCCCAAGGCTCCTGCAAGAGACCCCGATTTTTAGCAAACTCCCTTATTTTTAGCAAAGGACCCTCATTTTTAACAAATAGACCTAATTTTTAGGAATCCCCCCCCCCTAATTTTTAGCACAGGGGCTAATTGAGGACCTTCTGGAATGGATCCCTTTGGGGAGGGGGATGCCCTGTTTGAGGTCCCACCAGCTGTAACCCTCGCCTTGCCACCGCCAGGAGGGAGCCTGCACAAAGCTGGACGAGGACATCCTGGACATCCCTTTGGACGATCCCGATGCCAACGCGGCGGCCGCCAAGATCCAGGCTAGTTTCCGTGGCCATATGACCCGCAAGAAGATCAAAGGGGGAGAAATCGATCGGAAAACCAAGGACGCCGAGTGCGCCAACAGCACCCGCGGCGGCGACCTCCGCAACGGAGACTAGGTACGGTCCCAAAGCCCGCTTCCGCCCCCCAGAACGGGACCACTCGACAAGGATGCCGCTCTGAGCATCCTTTGCTGTGTTGATTTGGGATGGAGCATCCTTCCCCATGCTGATACGGGATGGAGCATCCTTCTCTGCACAGTTTTGGGATGGAGCATCCTTCCCCATGCAGATATGGGATGGAGCATCCTTCCCCATGCTGATTTGGGATGGAGCATCCTTCCCCATGCAGATATGGGATGGAGCATCCTTCCCCATGCTGATACGGGATGGAGCATCCTTCCCCATGCAGATATGGGATGGAGCATCCTTCCCCATGCTGATACGGGATGGAGCATCCTTCCC
>NW_016690207.1:5309796-5347096 GCF_001604755.1 Lepidothrix coronata | reverse complement strand
AGATTTAACAAGGATGCAGTGGGGATGTGGTGGGAAGGAACTGAGGATGCAGTGGAGATTTAACAAGGATGCAGTGGGGATGTGGTGGGAAGGAACTGAGGATGCAGTGGGGGTTCAACAAGGATGCAATGGGGGAGCAACGGGAATGAACTGAGGCTGTAGTGGGGGTGGAACTGGAATGCAGCTGGGATGCAGTGGGGATGAACTCAGGATGGAGCGGGGATGGAACTGGGATGCAGAAGGGATAAAGTGAGGATGCAATGGGAATTGAACTGGGATGTAGTGCAGTGGCAGTGGGGATGCAGTGAGGATGCAGTGGGAACTCACTGGAGATGCAGGGAGATGCAGTGGGGATGTGCTGATGAATGGGAATTCAGTGGGGCTGTGGTGGGAACAAACTGAGGATGCAGTGGGGATTTAGGGAAGATCCAGTGGGGACACAGTGGAAACACAGTGAGGACACAGCAGGGATGCAATGGGGAAGGAGTGGGGATGTGGTGGGGATGCAGTGTGAAAGCAATGGGGATTTAGTGGGAATGCAATGGGAAGGAACTGAGGATGCAACAGGGATTCAGTGAGGGTGTGATGGGAATGAACTGAGAATGCAGTGGGAATTCAGTGGGGCTGCAGTGAGGACTCGGTGAGGATGCCCTGGGGCTGCAGTGGGGAAGCAGCTGCCAAGTGCAGGTGCTGTGCAGCTCCTTAGGGCCCGGAGGTTCCTCAGGGCTGCCTCGTTAGGGGGGCTGAGCAGGCTGGCAGCAGGGGGACGGGCTCTCCCCCTCTGCCCCCCTCTGCCGGGGTGCTCTGCCCAGGGAGGTGCAGGCTGGGGGTCCCCCCATGCTCCCAGGCTGGGTGAGGGCAGAGTGCAGGCAACAGTGGAGCCAGGACAAGGGTGCAGGCAGGGTGTGGGTGGGCTGCAAGTAGGGCACGGAGAGAGTGTGGGCAGGGGGAGGGCACAGAGAGGGTGCAGGCTGCAGGAGCAGTGCGTGGGCAGGGTGCAGGCAGGGTGCAGCTGCAGGGCACAGGGTGCAGGCAGGGTGTGCAGAAGGTGCAGGCAGGGCACCGGCAGGGTGCAGGCAGGGCTCAGGGTGTAGGGTGCAGGCAGGGTGCAAGTAGGGCACAGGGTGCAGGCAGGGCTCAGAGTGCAGGGTACAGGAAGGGTGCAAGAAGGGCACAGGGTGCAGGCAGGGTGCAGGCAGGGCACCGGGTGCAGGCAGGGCACAGAGTGCAGGCAGGGCTCAGGGCACAGGCAGAGCTCAGAGTGTAGGGTGCAGGCAGGGAGCAAGCAGGGCTCAGGGTTCAGGGTGTAGGGTGCAGGTAGGGAGCAGGCAGGGCACAGGGAGCAGGCAGGGCACAGAGTGCAGGCAGGGCACAGGGAGCAGGCAGGGCACAGGGAGCAGGCAGGGCACAGAGAGCAGGCAGGGCACAGAGTGCAGGCAGGGCTCAGGGCACAGGCAGGGCTCAGGGTGTGGGGTGCAGGCAGGGCCAGGCCCAGGGCTGACTGCTCTCTCCTTGTTGCAGGGGCCGCCAGCCGCTCCCCGGACCCCCCTCGCCACCGGCCCCCCCCGCCGCCGCCCGCCGAGGCCCAGGAGCCCCCGCTTTGCCCCATCGCCCCCCGCATGCGACCCCCGGAGCCCCGCAGCAGCCAGGCCCTGCCCCCACCCCCGGCTGCCCCGCCCCGCCCCGGAGACCCCCCACCCCAATAAACGCCCCTGCCAGAGCCCCGGGCTGTCCTTGGTGCCGTTCCATGTCCCCGGCGGAGGGTGAGGGCACCGCGGGGCACAGCGGGGAGGGGCAGGGGCTGGTGGTGCCCAGCAGTGATGTCACACGTGCGTGTGGGACATCGTGCGGGCACATGTGACATCACTGCCAGCCCTGTGACGGCGGGAGTGACATCACGCAGCTGCACAGGGCGTGGTGTGACGTCGCTGGTGGGTGGGAGAACACTCGTGGGGTGCTCCTGCCCCGAGGTGGGTGGTGACATCACTGCTGGACGTGTGACAGCTGCTGTGACACCACAGAGGTCTGTGTGATGTCACTGCTGGATGTGTGACACCATACAAGGGTGTGTGACGTCAGTGTGGGATGTGTGACACCATAGACGTGTGTGTGATGTCACTGTGGGATGTGTGACACCACAAAGGTCTCTGATGTCACTGTGGGATGTTTGACACCATAAAGGGATGTGTGACACCACAGAGGCATCTGATGTCACTGTGGGATGTGTGACACCATAAAGGGATATGTGATGTCACTGTGGGATGTGTGACACCACAGAGGTCTGTGTGATGTCACTGTGGGATGTGTGACACCATAGAGGTGTGTGTGATGTCACTGTGGGATGTGTGACACCACAAAGGTCTCTGATGTCACTGTGGGATATGTGACACCACAAAGTTCTGTGTGATGTCACTGTGGGATGTGTGACACCATACAAGGGTGTGTGATGTCACTGTGGGATGTGTGACAGCACAGAGCTGTGTGACATCACTGCTGGATGTGTGACAGCACAGAGGTGTGTGTGATGTCACTGTGGGACGTGTGACAACATCCAGGGGTGTGTGATGTCAATGTGGGATGTATGACACCATAGAGGTGTGTGATGTCACGTGGGATGTGTGACAACATCCAGGGGTGTGTGATGTGTGGGATGTGTGACACCGTACAGGCATGTGTCACGTCACCACTGGCTGTCTGATGCTGGGTGTGACATCATGCAGGCCTGCACGACATCACTCATGGACGTGTGACATGCCTGTATGGCATCAAACAGGCATGACTTGAAAGCCGTGATGTCACACACTCGTGGTGACATCGTGGTGACAGACAGGTCACAGGGTGTGAAAACACACGTGCACCACAGTGTCACCTCACCCCGAGGACCTTGGCTGGTGCTGTGACGTCACCCCGCCCTGTGACATCACCCAGAAGGCTGTGGGACCCCCCCCAACCCCGAAATCCCCACAAACTCACCCAAAGCGCCGGTGCTGGGCAGCACAGCAGCTTTTAATCAGAAAACTCCTAAAAAAAGTGTGTCCCCCACCCGCCTGTCACCCCCCACCCCCCACTTTTAATGCTCTTTTATGAAAAATCCTCCTTTCCACTGATATATAGATATATAAAAAAAAATAAGAAGCCCCACACCCCCCTTGCTGGGGCAGGGCCAGGGCTGGTTTGGGGGGTGATATTTACGGGGAGACTCAGCCCCCCCAAACCCAGGGGGCCCCTGCACCCATTAAACATCCCCACGACGAGTCCAGCTGCTCGAGGCATGTGTTAAAAAGAAAAGGAACCCAAAAAGGGACAAAACCACCCCGGAAAACGGGGGTGTGTGGGGTTGAGGGGTGTGTGTGTGTGTGTGTGTGCTGGCTCTGGGCACCCCCGGTGTTCGAGGGGAGGTGCTCACACCAAGGAGCCGGCTCGGCTCTGCGCCGGCACCATGACCGGGACGGCGCCCGCCCGGGCCAGGCTGGAGGGGGGCAACGCCCCCGGGGGGGCGGCCGGGTCCTGGTGGCGCCGGGGGGTCCCGTTAACGGCGGGGGGCGGCAGGTTGGGGGGGCGGCCCCCTCCCCGGGGCGGGGGTCCCCGGTAGCTGCCGGTGGCGGTGAGGATGGAGGCGGTGTCAGAGGGGGGTCTGGCCGCGTAGAGTTTGTCCCGGGGGCCGGCGATGGAGGACAGGGTGCTGGTTTTGGAGATGGTGTCCGAAGCCGGTCTCCTCGCCCACGACGGGGTTTTGGGCGCCACAGCGTCCTCCCTGCCAAGAGGGGAGACTGTCGGAGAGAGTGGCACCGGGAACCCCGACATTCCCCGCCCTGGCGTCCCCTCCCCGAGCAGCGGGGCCGCCCAGGTTGAGTAGAGTTCCTGGACCCCCAAAGAGGGGGACAAAAGGGAATGGGGGGAAAACAGAGGTGGAAAACGCCCTCGTTAACTCTGAAACCTAATGATAACTCGACAGAGGTGGAACCCTCATCCCCCCCTTGTTAACTCTGAAGCCTAATGATAACTGGCCAGAGATCAGTAACTCCCTCCCCACTAATTCTGAAATTTAGAAAAGATTGGCCCGAGGTGGGAACCTCCTCCTCCCCCATTAACGCTGAAACCCAGCGAGGGCGATTTGAACCTCCCCCACGAGAGGAGCCTCACTTGATCTCGTTGGCTCCCTCCTCCTGGCTGTCACGTTTCTTCCTCCTGTAGCCAACAACCCGCTGGGCAAAGAAGATGATGGTGGCGAGGGCGCCCAGGGAGCCCAGCACGGCGCCGGCGATGACTGCTTTAGTGCTCGCTGCCAGAGAGACGCGGACAGGTCCCTTAATCCCACAGGGATCCCACGGGGACCTCATGGGGACCGTGTCCCCCTCTCCCCGACCCTGCGGACACGTACTCACTTGACTGCACCTCCAGGACGATTCTGCACTTCTCAAAACCCGCTCGGTTTTCGGCTGTGCAGACGTAGAGACCCGACATTTCCAGGGAGAGGTTGGTCAGCCTGAGGGTGCCCCTGGCCAGGTCTGCGGGCGGAAAATTTGGGTTCTGCCGCACAGTCCCCCCCCCTCACCGCCCCCTCCTCGTGCAGGCAGTGGGCAGGAATCCCCCAGCTGAAGCTTCAGGGGATATTCCAGCCCGGCCGGTCCCCCCAGAGGTGCCCCCTTACCCTGGGCCGGGGGGAAGAAGACCTGCGGGGTGGGGTCCGTGCGCTCCCACTGGTACGTGGGCGAGGGTTTCCCCTTCTTGGAGGAGCAGCTCAGGGTCACGTTGGCGCCCACGGTGGGGGTGCCGTGCAGTTGGCAGGCGGGGACGGCCGGCGGCACTGCGGGTACCAACGTTAGTCCCGAGGGTCGCCACGGGGAGGCCGAGGGGAGCCGCGGAGTCCGGCGGAGCCTTACCCAGGACGGTGAGGTTGATGACGCCGACATCCCTGCCCTCGGGGGCACCGTCATCCACCACGTTGACGGTGCACATGTACTGCCCCGAGTCGCGCTCCCGGGTGGCGTTGATGACCAATGAGATGTTGTGGCTGAGGACTGGGTACAGGAACCCCACCCGGGACTTCAGGTCCGTCTCCCCCACCTTCACCGTGCCGTCCAGGTACTTCAGGATCTGCACGGGGGAAAACACCCCCTTGGTCCCCTTGGCCCCTCCGGAGAAGGCGAGAAAAGCCCCACAAATCCCATATTCTGTGGAGCAGCAGCTGCTGCAGGAGCCCCCTCCAAGCCTCATTTGCCCTGAGCATCCTGAACGTGGGGACTGTGGGAACATGGGAACATCTCCCCACCATGGGCACCAAAACCATCCCCCCCCCATCGTGGGCATCTCCCCCTCGTGGGCACCACAAGTGTCCCCCCATTGTGGGCATTTCCCCATTGTTGTGGGCACTATGAGCATCCTCCAAGGGCATTTCCCCATCCTGGGCATGACAAGCACCTCCCTACGCAGGCATCCTGGGCATGCCCCCAGTGTGGGTGTCTCCCTTCATGGGCCCAATGATCACCTCCCTATCCTGGGCACCTCCAGATCATGAGGAACATGGTCATCTCCCCCTGAAAGTATTTCCTGCTGTGGACACCACAAGCAGCTCCCTGCTGCAGGCACTGTGGGCATGACCTCATTATGGGCATCTACAGATCACCATGGGCACTCCCCCTCAAGGGCACTGTGCCATGGTGGGCACCACGGTTATCACCCCATGGGGGGCCCTGTGAGCTTCACCCCATCATGGCCACTACCTCATCATGGGCAACATGAGCTTCCCCTCGTCCTGGACACCACCCCATCACGAGCACCACAGGCAGCTCCCCACTGTAGGCACCATGGGTTCATCTCCATCAGGAGCATCCACCTGTCGTAGGTACCATGGGCACCAGGAGCATCTCCCCCACCACAGGAATCTCCCCATGGTGGTCACCATGAGCTTCATCCCATCATGGGCAACTCCTCACCACGGGCACCGCGGTGGGAACCACACGAACCTCCCAATGAGCATCCCCCCACTGTGGGCATCTCCCCATCATGGGCACCATGTCCTCATCATGGACACCTTCCCATGGTGGGCATCTCCCCATCATGGACACCATGAGGTTCCCTCCATCGTGGGCACCTTCCCAGGGCGGGCACCATGAGCATTCCCCCATCACAGTCACCTCCTCATCCCGGGCATCCTCCCACCATGGGCACCGTGGCCACCACTCCGTGGTGGGCACCATAAGCTTTCCCCCCATCGTGAGCACCACTGTATCACCACGAGGACACCACGAGGCCCCCCCTCTATGGCCACCTCCCAGCTTGTCCCCTCTGTCCCCACCCCCGTCTCACCTGGAAGGGGCCGGCATTCCCCTTGTGCAGCAGCCAGAGGATGTAGGGTTTCTCCTGGGAGTGGCTGGTGTACCAGACGGGCAGCACCGCCTGCTGCCCCTCCACGGCGAACACCGAGTCCGTCCCCACGTGCACCTCCAGCACGGCTGAGGAGACACCTGCCCGTGGGAAATCGGGATGTGACTCAACCCCAGGTGCCACTTGTCCATAGAACCTCCTCACTCGCAACGGAAAACCCAACAACCTCAGGTTATCACCAGGAAGCTGGGCCAGGAGGACATTTTGCCTCCTTCCCCAGCATGGGAAGGGCTTTCCGGCTGCTCCAGAGGATGCAAGACAATGCTGTTTCCTCCCATCCCACTTCCCCCTGTTGCCCAGGATGGGAAAAACATCCAGCAGTGGCCAGACACCCCCTTTACCTCAGTATTGGGGCATCCCCAACCCTCCCATGATGTTGCACCACATCCCATGGGATTTATTTAGAGCAGGGGCCCCCATATCCACCCCACAAGCCTTCCCCAGCATCCCCCCTTTTTGCTGCCAGTGCTAAACTGGGATGATTCATGGGTGGTCTTCCCTGACCTCGATCCCGTTCCATCCCAAATATCCCATCCCAATCCCCCCATCCCCGTGTCCCCTGCACCCCAGCATCCCCCCAAACTCCACTGGATGGAGGTGATGGGATGTGAGTGGGTACCACGGGCCGGAGAGGGATGCTTGGGATTATTCCCCAGCTTTGCCTGGGAGGCTCAGCCAGAAAATTAATCGGCTCAGGGAGGCTGAGTTTGTGCCGGGGTTGCTTTGTTTTTCCCGGGGGCACATCGAGGCCCCGCATCCCGGCGGCTCCATCCCTGCATCCCGCCCATCGATCTGTGTCCCCGGCTGGCCCCGCTCCCGCCAGAGCCCCAGGGATGCTCCCGACTGGGACGCAGGGTGGGAAGGATGATGCTACCCCCTCATCCCAAATCCTGGCTTCGGAGGGAAAACCCCCTGGGTCTGAGGGATTTCGGGAGCCTCCAAAGGCCTCGCACTTTTCCCTAAGAGCTCAGAGGTTGTAATTGGATTTTTCCAGGGTGGGAAGAGGAAAACAAGGCACTGTGGAGTATTTTTAGCCTCCTCCCGCATCCGTTCATCCCCCCACCCGGCAAGGCATCGGCGCTGCTTCCTGACGGAGCCTTCCAGCTCCGGGCAGGAAACTCTGCTCCGGCTGATAAGTCTTCTCAGGAATTAAAAAAAAAAAAATAATTAAATTTCCCTTTCTCTGGTGAAAAACCGGGAGAAATCAGGCCTGGTCTGGTGAGGATGCGTAAAAATAGCTCACCCGGGCTAAGAACATAAACCCTTAAGTCCTGGAGGGGGTGGGGGGGATGCCCGAGGCACCTGCGGGTCCCAAATCATCGATATATTATTAGTATTATTAATTACATCAAGCTGTGGTATCGAATCCGACAGGCAGCGTGGAAAAATAATGCTAATTACAGTGTATTTATATGTAGCTATACAGATAACTGTATTAAATTTAGGGAGTGCGGAAGGAAACATGAGATGGCGACTCATTAAATTGGAATTTCCAGAATAAAATAGATCTTCGAGAACATATAATTTATAGCAATTATAAAATAGGTAGATTTTTGTGAGAATAGGGATAATAGTGGTGATGTGAGAGTTATAATGGTGCTCAGAATAATGAGAGTAATGATCAAAGTGAGAATAATAATTAGAAAGGTGATAATAATAACGATAAAAGTGATATTAATAATGATAAGAGTGATAATGATAATAATAATTGTAATTTCAATAGCGATTATAATAATTACAACAGTGATTACAACAATTATAAATCATAATAATAATTATAACAGTGATAATAATGATTAAAATAATAATTATATTAATAATTATGAACACGGTTATATAGTTCATTAATTTTGCAGCTGGAATCATTAAATGATGCCACAGCCCCTAAACATTCCCAACAGCTGGGAAAATCCAGGTGTTTTCAGCCTGGCTCATCCATTTTTAGGGATAAAATTGTGTTAAACTGGGATAATCTAAAGGAAAATAGATGATATCCAACAATTATATCGTGATTTCTACTGGAAAAGAGATAACAGGTTATACACACCTTGTGGAATAATTACGAATTTGATTGTAGTTTAATGAAAATAATTATAATAGTTTTAATATTTATAGTTATAGATTATATTATAATAATTATTATAACAGTTATGATGATGATATTTGTTTATATTATAATAGTTATAAGTAATAGCTATTATAATGATAATAATGATAATAAAATAGTGAAAATAGAGGAGATTATGATGATGATGATGATGACGATGATGAAGATAATAATAATAATAATAATAGTAATAATAATAATAATAATAACAATAAAGAGGTTAATTAATGATGTAGATGCCATTGATAAGTGACTCCTAAACCCCTGTGCATCCCCAACACCTGGGAAAATCCAGGCTTTTCATCCCAGTCCCTCCATCAGGAGCAGTTTTGGCCCCGATGCTGGGCCAAGGGGCGCCGAGGATCCCCCAGTGCACTGGGGAGGGGTGGATGGAGCTGGATCCCAAGGCCGCTCCCTCCCCCAAATCCCCTTTTTCGAGCCGCATTCGCCCCAAATTCCCCATCTCAGGCAGATGTGACCCTAAAGAGGGCTGGGAGAGCCGGGGCTGGAGCTGCAGGCACGGGAGGGACCGAACCCTCTGGCACAGCCCCAGCTTTGGCCACCTCGACGCTCCAAATCCTCTAATGCTTTAACCAGATCGAAAAAATTAAGCCGCTCTCGGCGCTCATACGTGTTTGGGGGGGCACCTCCTGCCTGCTCTCTGCGCTCAAAAACCTGGATTCTGATCCAGCTGCCCTGAGCTAAACACCTGCCCGGCTGCCTTCCCTCCGCTCCAGCCCATCTGCTGGGATTTTTTTTTTCCATACGGAAAACCCAAATGAATTTAAATTTACCTTTAAAAATACCTTTACTTGTTTCGTTTTGTTTTTTTTACCCATGGAATAAATATCTTTTAAATTACCGTGGCAAACACTTTAAAAAAGTTTTTTTTTCCCCTATTGAAAGAAAAAAAAAAAAAAACCACAAACACTTTAAATTTGCCTTTGAATTTTTTCCCTATGGGGGGAAAAAAAAAAATCACATTTAAATCCCTGCAACCTCGATATTAATCCCAGTGCTGATATCGACCACCCCATTCTCATCCAAAATCTCATCATTTCAACCCCAAAAAAGCTGTTTCCTGGTTCACAGTGCAGCCTGAACCCCTCAAAAAAGCAACACCCCCAGGCCCCCCCAAGCCTCTGAGCCATTTACTGTACGGGGGAATTAAATCCCGGAGGCGGTTGGGGTTTGATGACCCCGGTTGATAGGATTAAGGCGCCGGAGTCATGTGAAACCCAGACCCAAATTAAATCCCAAAAGACCAAGCTCGGGATTTAAAATACACAGCGGGAATCTGGCCGGAAAAAGGACCCCTAGAAAAGCTTGGAAAAAAGGTCAAGGAGCATCTCGGCGCTGCGACGCAGCCACTCGCCTCCCTTTTTCTTTTTATTTTTTTTTTTTTCTCAATTATTTTTGGGGATTTTTTTTTTCCTCTTCTTCCCTTAAACTCCAACTATTTATAAACGGGCAGATAGGAGATGCCTGACTGCGGAGCAGTGTCCGTTGGGAAAATCCACAACGGCATTTCTCACGACCCCGGGGGTGGGGGGGGCAGGAGGAGCCGTATCCTCCGGAGAGACCAAATTTGGGGAAAAAAAATTAAATAAAGCAATAATCATACGTGACTTTGCTATAGATGGAAACACGCTTCAACCCCTGCTGGGGGAGATGGAGGCGGGGATGGGATGGGAATGGGAATGGAATAGGATTAGGAATGGGATAGGGATGGGATTGGGATGGGTTGGGGATGAGATTGGGGGTGGGATTGGGGATGGAGCGGGTCAGGGAAAGGGATTGGGGATGGGATTGAGGGTGGGATAGGATAGAGAAAGGGATTTGGGATAGGGTTGGGGATGGGATTGGAAAGGAAAAGGGGTTGGGAATGGAACTGGGGATAGGGTGGGACGGAATTGGGATGAGGACAGGGATGCCAAACATCACCCCTCATTTTGCTTTTCCCCATCACGATCCCATGCAGATCCCACAGGATGAGGATGGATTGTTTGAGAGCAAATTTAAAGGAATCCCACACATTTGGGGTTCAAAAGTGACTTTTTGCTGCATTTTTGGGCTCTTGGTCCCCATAACGTCGCATCCCAGGGCTCGGGCATGACTCGTTTTGGGGTAATCCATCACGACTCCATGCAAAAAACACCGTTGGGATGTGGCAAAGGAACACCCTGGTGGGATTTAAGGACTAAGTGACCCTGTGCCTCGTCCCAACACCCTCCAATTAATTTTTATCAGGGAAGAAAACCTTCAAGGAGGGACAAGTGGCGGCTCCGGGACCCCCACCCAGCACCCCGCTGGGAGGAAATGCTGCTGCCATTGTTTTTGGGGCCGTTTCCTTTCCCCAAAGGCCTTTCCTTGGCTGGGAACGCCAAAGGACATTTCCCTTTGGAGCAACTGTGGCGTTTCAAAAAAAAACTCAAATAGGGTGGGAAAAATAGGGAAGGGAAGGAGGGAAAAACTCGTGAACAGAGAAGGGTTGAGACCCCTCACCTCAAAACCAGCTGGGGTGGCTGTGGAGCACCAGTAAACAAGGGAAAAGGAAAGCAAATGGATTTTTTTGCAGCTCGACGCCGGAGGGGAATTATCGGCTCCGACACATCGGAGTCCCCGGGGTGTCCCTGCATGGCTTTGGGTTTGGGGGTGCTGGAAGGTGCCATTTGGCAGCTTCAAGGTAAAAAATTGCTTTTCCCAGGGGGATCCAGATTTTCCCCACTCGGGACACCCCTAGATTGGGCCCCCCCACCTCCCAACCTGCCTGCTGGGGTGGGGGGACTGGGGCCACAGACAGGGGCAGGTGGGTGCTGTGACCCCCCCCGGTACCCCCGGGTCCTGCCCGATGCCACCCTAAAGCTTTCCAGGGTCCTATCCTGTGGTCCCGGGCTCCCGTGCGTCTTGCAGGATGTCCCGGGTTGCTCCACACCCTGCCCCGGTGACCCCCGCGGTACCCCCGGGTCCTGCCCGATGACCCCGCAAAAGCTTTCCCATGTCCTTCCTTGTGCATCCCGCGCCTCCCGACTCCTGCCGGGTGCTCCCCCGCGGTACCACCGGGTCCTGCCCCGTACCCGCCGCGTCCTGCGCGGTGCCACCGCTCCTCCCGCGTCTCGCCGAGCGCGGCCCCGGCACCGCCCGGCTCCTGCCCGGTGCGCTCCGGGTGCCGCGTCTTGGCCGGTGCATCCCCCGCTACCCCCGCGTCCCGCTCGGTGCGCCCCGAAAGCTCTCCCGCGTCCTGCCCGGCGCCCCCCGGTTCTCCCGCATCTTGTCGGGTGCCCCTCCCGGTACCCGCCGCGTCCCGCCCGGTGCCCCCCGGTGCCCGCGGGGCTCACCCAGCAGCGCCGCCAGCGCCAGCGCCGCCCGCCGCAGAGCGCCCATGGCCGGAGCCGCCGCCGCAGCAGGTGCCGGGGGGGGACCGGGAGGGACCGGGGGGGACCGGGAGGGGCCGCGGGGCGGGGCCCGCAGGTGGGGGAGGTGCCTGACGGAGAGGGCGGGGTGTATCCCCACCCCACCCCATTGGGGTGTCCCATCCCAGGCAGTGACAATCCCCCCCGCTCCCCCCAGCCCACCCCTCCCCGAGGTCCAACCCCGTCTCCACCGTCTTTGCACCGATTAATTAATTATATGGGTTATTATTTATTACATTAGGGTTAAAGGGGACGTGGTGCAACGTGGCACATCAATGTCACACAGCCCCCCCCGGAAGGACACAGGGACCCCCAAACCCCCCGCATCCCCATCCCCATCCCCATCCCTCCCACACCGGCAGGGCGGAGCATCCCATCCTGCATCCCTCACCCTCATCCCACCACCACCCTTCGGAGAAACGCATCGCTCCCGAAAAATAAATAAAATGCCAAAAAAAGGGCAATTTTGACACCCTGGTTTACAGGAGCCCCAGGGTGGATCCTCCCTGGCTCAGCCAGGGTTATCCCGGTCCTCGATCCGAGCAGGGTCAGACCTCGAAGCCCCAGTGGAGATTAGACACCGGCGGAGGAGGAGGAGGAGGCGGTGGGGGCAGAATTAATCCCTTCTCGCCCTCTCCTCCCCCCGTAAATCCAGGCTGGCCGCCGGGATTGCAGGATTTGGGGAGCGAGGAGGCTTTGGGGGATCGACCTGGCTTGATCCCACTGGGAACCAACCTCTCCCTGCTGACATTCTCACCTTCTGCTCCATCCAACGCTTCCGACTTGGCAGCGGCTCTTTGGGGCAACTCTCCCTGTGAGGGGGTGATTCCCTCTATTTTGAGGACTGGGAGGGTGGGTAACCTACCTCCTCCCCTTCCTCACTCCATCTCAGGCCTCAGCCACATCCAAAGGCAACGTCGGCTTCAAGTCAGGCAGTGATCCTCACTTTTTCAAGGATTCTGAGCATCTCTGCAGGGAAAGGAACTGGCTCTGGCGGCACCAAAATAAATAAATAAATAAACACCTCCTGCAATAATGAACGAAGCCCTCATGGGAATATCCACAGGGAAGAGCACGGCACCTCCCCAGACTCCCCCTCGGAGGAGGAGAAGGATGTGTGGAAGCCCATAAGTGTTTGCTTGATTTTATTAGGACCGACACATTCATCGTATGTCACAACGTCACCGATGGATGAGCTCCAGGAAATAAAACCCCCCGGCCCCGGCGGCTCCGCGCGGGGCTGGACCAGGAACACGCTGCAAAGGCATAAATGCGTCCTCCCCCCACCCCCCTCCCGCCCCGTCCCCCTCCCCACCTTCCCCTTCTCACAGCTTTGATTGTATCCATAAGCAATGGGTCGACAAAAAAACAAATAATAAAAAATAACCATCACGTTTTCCCAGCTGCCAGGTTATTCTCACAGAGAGTTATGGAACTCCATAAGGGAAAAAAAAAAAAAGGGGAGCCAAAAGGAGAAGAAGAAAGAAAAAAGAAAGAAAAAAAGAAAGGAAAAAAGAAAGGAAAAAGAAAGAAAAAAGAAAAACAAAATGAAAGGGAAAAAAGAAAGAAAAATAGAAAGGAAAAAAGAAAGAAAAAAAGAAAGAAAAAAAGAAAAACAAAANAAATAGAAAGGAAAAAAGAAAGAAAAAAAGAAAGAAAAAAAGAAAAACAAAATGAAAGGAAAAAAAGAAAGAAAAATAGAAAGGAAAAAAGAAAGGAAAAAGAAAGAAAAAAAGAAAAACAAAATGAAAGGAAAAAAAAGAAAGAAAAAAAGAAAGGAAAAAAAAGAAAGAAAAAAAAAGAAAGAAAAAAAGGGAAAATAAAAATAATAAAAATCCCCCAAAATTAAAAGAAACAAAAGAAAAAGAAAATATCAAAATGAAAAGGAAATTAAAAAAAAAAAGATAAAAAAGAAAAAAGGAAAGAAGATAAAAAAAGAAAAAAGAAAAAGTTAAACAAAAGAAGATAAAAAAGAGGAAAGGAAAAGAGATAAAAAAGAGAAAAGGAAAGAAATAAAAAAGAAAAGAGAAAGGAAAAAAGAGGAACAGAGAAAGAAGAAAAATAATGAGAAAAAAGAGAAACAAGGTATAAATAAGAGGAAAATAGTGTTTAAAAAAAAGAGAATAATAAGAGAAAAATAAAGCGAAAAATAAAAGAGAAAAAAATACGGAGAAAAAATTAAAAAGGCCAGGAATTATTTTAATGTTTAAAAAAATAAAATAAAATAAAAGCAGATATGGCAACGCTACTGAGGAAGTGGAATACGTCACGGAACCCAAAGTCTTTGCAGGCAACACTGTTCAGAGAGAGGAGAACACTCGATGGTGAAAAAAGTGAAGTTCTAAATTATATACAAGATATCTAAGGGTGGCTTTGAAAAACAGTCCCCGGGCCGTCGGGGGTTCCCTCGCCGTTATCTATTGCTTATTGATTCAGATCCAGAATAACACTTAGAGACGGATGCGTCCGGATGAGACACCGTGGAATAAAGGAAAGACCAAACCCCCAGTTTCCGTACGAAAACGCCGCGTGCGCGAGCTCGTCCCGTGTGGAATGTACCGACCGCCGTCTCACGGGCCGGGGGCTCCTCCTTGCCGCGCCGCTCCCGCGGGAAACCGGCCGGCGCGGGGAGAGCCGGGCCCGGCGCGTGGGAAGCGCCGCGCGAGCCTCCGCGCACCCCAACGCGCGGGGAAGTCCGACGCGCCCGGCTGTGAACGGACAGGATCCGAGTGAGATGGAAAATGGGGCGGAAAAGCCCTGATCCTTATGAAGGACGAGACTCAGTTGTTAAATTTTAAGGGGTACCCGATGGCTTTTTCCAGGCACTCTACCAAAGAGCCGGCGGACAGAAAATCCCTCTCCACTTCCACAAATTTGATGTAGATGGATTTGGGCGAGACGCCGGGCTCTACGACGCAGTTCTGAGATAAAAAGGCGTTGATCCCGACCCAATCTTTGCTGAAGGTTTTGGTGTTTGCCTGGAAGTGTAAAAACAGGCACTGCTGGAGAGTCCGGACCTCAGCGATGCCAAGGTAACAATAGATAATCCGGGCGGATTCCATATCCACCCGGAGGGAGGCCTGCGGAGAGGGGACCTCCAGCTCCCCTGGAGTCTCATTGCTGGGGTCAGGCGCCCGGTGCTCGGCCAGAGGGGAGGGGGGCTTCTCGTGGCACTCCTCGTATCCGATGGCGTACAGGCCAGGGCTTTTGGGGATCCCTCCCGGCAATAAATACTGCACCACGTTCCCCCCGGTGGGTTTGGAGTGAGCGATGGGAATCCAGTCGATCTCCATGTGCAGCTCCAAGCATCGGGCTTCGCTGATGGTGATCTCCAGGAATTTGTAGTAAACGTTTTTCCAGTTCATTTTCTGCACTCGGGTCATGATCACCCGACCCTCGGGTTTTTCCGAGTTGAAGTATTCCCGGAGCCGCTTGCCGAGGGGGACCTGGGAGCTGATCTCTGCGTAGTGGTAACGGATATCCTCCTTCCAGCGGGTGTTGTACCCGATGCCAAAAATGGCCAGTTTGTTAGAAAGATGGAGCCTGGAGAAGTCCGTCCAGCTCTGAAACAGCTCCCACTTCAACTGGACCGACTCCAAGATTTGCATAATGTTCTGCATGACGTCACGCTTCCTGGAGATTAAGGAAGAGGGAGAGAAGGATAAAGGCGTCAGAGCTGGAAAACCATCCCGGCAAAAACACCGATCTTTGGAAAACATTAATCTCAATCGGCTTTCTCAGCTGATTTTTACGATTACTATAAATATTGCTGGGGGAGTTTATGGACTAAAATAACCCCCTGATGGGTTTGGGGGATTTTTTTAATTAATCTTGGCAAAATCAAAACAAGCCCAACCCAAACTCCTCCCAACATCAAGGCAGCTCCAAGGAAACATGTGTCTGGCATTGCTGAATAAAACCACACCTAATTACTGGGTCATTCTTTCCATTGCCACGTGGTCCATGTGCTGCATCCCCAATTTACAACTGCCACTCCAAAGGCTTCCACCTCATTGTTATCCCAAGAGTAATGCCAGCAAACAGGACTATTAATTGTAAAAACCCCCATGGAAGCATCAAGCTGCTCCAAAGGGCTCGGTCCCAGTGCTGGGATGGAAACATGGCTCAAGTGACCAACACCCTGGAGTAGAAGATACACCCAGACACATTCTCGATCCTGTGGGATCAACAGTGGGAATTCCTCTGGATAGGCAATTAAAAAATCCCCATGCTCCCAAAGAGCTATTTGCACTCCCAGTAGTGAGGTTCCATGGAGTGGCTGACACTGGCAGAGAGCATCCACGTGCACCTGTGGTGAGCTGGAGCAGCTTCCTCTGGGATGAATGAGACCATCAGGGTGTAATTAGCTGGCAGGGAGAACTCCTAATCTGAGGAGTTATTGTCCTATGACCAAAGGTGTAGGAAGATAATGCAACTTGTTTGCTATCAGAGAAGCCTCTCTTGGTCCAACAAACAGAACGTCCATGCAAGTCTCCTTCCTTTTATCCATTGTGCCACGTCTGGAAACCAGAACTGGGGGGTCACCACATTCCCAAGAGGACTTTTGCTCCTCCCAAACCCCACCAGGAATACAAACTGTACCAGGCAACAATGCTTTTCTTCTGTGGGGCAGAAACTTCCCTCTGCCCTGGGAGTTCCTCAAGAATTTGCAGCACCAACCACGCCAGAAGATTCCTGGATAGACCTTAAAAGGCATTTTGGGAAGCACATCTCTGCCATGGCTAGCGCATAACTGAGTTTCTAGAGAACAGAGGAGGGACAGGCTGGGCAAGCAGAGCTGTGTTTGGGCCAGAGGTTCTCAAAAATGCCTGTTCCATTGCCACCAAAATCCTGTTTCTTACTGCAAGTTATTCCTGAGGAATCAGTTCCACTGCCTGGCAGCAACGGAGAAAAATCCCGGGCAAGAAGAACACGTGTTCACCCCAAATCCACTTCCATTTACACACAGACACTGCGGCAACACTGATTTGAGGCTTCCCTGTTGCTCTGCCACCCTTGAAAAATGTCTTTTGGAGGTGCAAATTCACCTTCTGGGCACAAGGGGACGGGACAGACAAGGGGACAGGGCAGTGCCGGAGCCCAGCGCGGTGCCTCACCGCCGGCACGCGCGCGCTCGACTCCCGATGGCAGCTGAGCTCCAGCTGCACACGGATTCCCATCCCAGGCAGAGCCAGGAGAGCACGGCGTGGGCAGGTTTTCATTCAACAGCGGAGGAACAGAGCGAGGAACCGAAAGCAAAGCCCCCACCTTTATTAATTGCACTATAAATATTCAGTTTAGCTCGGCACAATCCGGAGCTGGAGCTCCGGTGCATTAGTCACTCCGACTGCTCCTGTGGGGAACAGGAGCCTTTCCATGAGAGGGGATCTCAGGCAGCAGAGAAAGGCTTTCCACAGGGAACTCACCGCTTCCAGCATAGAGGAAACCAGGGAAAGAGGAATTTTAAGGAGTTTTGCCTTTCAGTTATAACATCTCCTCCCTTACGCTGGGACCCGACGGCTCAGCTGAGCTTCACATTCCAGGCTCTATCCGGGACCTCCACGTCAAGCAGAGGTATCATAAGCAGTAACTTATTTATTTATTTATTTGTTTGTTTGTTTATTTATTTAGTATTAAATTTTAATTGTCAATTGTTGAACTATTTTATTTCTTTAATATGCATTTATGTATTTGTTTTATTTATATCGCTAATATTATTCACTTTTCATGATAAAAACGGGAGGAGAGCAGAGGGTTTGCCCTGTCGTGTATCTCAGGGCAATCTCACTTGTCAGCTGCACTCACTTGTCAGCTGCAGAAGGTGCCCTAGAGCTGGATTTTCCCCTGTCCTCAAACCACCACCTCCCTGCTGGAGTCTGGGATCTGTGTTTCTTCCTCCGTGGAAGCTTCTGCAATTCAAATGAGGAAAAGACTGGAGACAAGAGTCGGGGCAAGTTTGTTCCAAGGCGCTGTTCCCAAACCAAGCAGACTTCAAAGGGGTCAGAACAGCTGCTTTCAGTGGAGTTCCACGAGCTTTTCATCCTCCCAATGCCCGCAGTGAATCAAACTGCTCCTCAAATCAACTCAAAACAGTGGAACAGTCTTGAAGCAGCATTTCACTTTTCAAAACAGTTTATCTGGAGGCAGCAGTGTGCCAAGGGGAGGCAACAGCAAAGCTACTGCAGGGAAGGAGCATCTTGATGGAGCATGGGATGTGGACATGGGTTACCTATTGCCCTTTGCTTCCTACACCGCCAAAAATAAGGTGAGACTGGAAAGATGGGAAGTCCTCGTATGTCACAGACTCATAGAACAGTTTAGGCTGGAAAGGACCTTAAAGCCCATCTCATTCCAAATCCCTGCCATAGGCAGGGACACCTTCCACTAGCCCAGGTTGCTCCAAGCCCTGTCCAACCTGGCCTTGGACACTTCCAGGGATGGGGCAGCCACAGCTTCTCTGGGCAACCTGTGCCAGGGCCTCCCCACCCTCCCAGAGAACAATTTCTTCCCAATATCCCATCCAAGCCCGCCCATTTCCCCTTGTCCTGTTCCTCCATCCCTTGTCCCAAGTCCCTTTCCAGCTCTCTTGGAGCCCCTTCAGGCACTGGAAGGGGCTTCAAGGTCTCCCCAGAGTCTTCTCTTCTCCAGGCTGGGAGTGTTCACCCAGAAAAGGTTGCTGGGAGACCTTAGAGCCCCTTCCAGTGCCTGAAGGGGCTCCAGGAGAGCTGGAGAGAAACTTGGGACAAGGGTGTGGAGGGACAGGACACAGGGAATGGCTTCCCACTGCAGGAGGGCAGGGTTAGATGGGATATTGGGAAGGGATTGTTCTCTGTGAGGGTGGTGAGGCCCTGGCACAGGTTGCCCAGAGAAGCTGTGGCTGCCTCAGCCCTGGAAGTGTCCAAGGCCAGGTTGGACAGGACTTGGAGCAACCTGGTCCAGTGGAAAGTGTCCCTGCCCATGGCTGGGGGGTGGAATTGGATGAACTTTAAGGTCCCTTCCAATCCAAATCATTCTGTGATTCTGATTCCCCATGTCCAAAAGCACAGCACAAGGTTCATCAGATAATTTGAACAATTTTATGGAGGTTATTTCTGCTGAAAATCTGCACTTGACCAAGACTGCAGATGAACCAAAGTCCCCCAACTTTGAACTAAGTTATCTACATTTTAAAATGTACACAAAGAGGTAAAAAGTCAGGCAACTATTTATCTTCTGTGGCTTTTAGATGCAAATCTATTTTCTGAAGATAACAAATAAGTATCTTATCTTTGTATCAGCCTTACTACTCCTGGCTGCTTTTAACCTACGAAGTCAGAGTCTAGAAGTTCCTTCCCCTCACAGACAAGAGGAAAATCAGCTTTCAGCAAATCTGTGGGTTGGAAGATGCTTTGAGCTTCCACTGAGCACGTAGGACTGTCACACTCCACAAAATGTTCCAGAGTTCAGAGACTCCAGTGCATTTTAGGGGGAATTTGAGGGGAAAAAATGACCATAAAACTCTGAAAGGTCTAATTTATCAGAATCTAATCCAGCCGTCCATGTACAAAACTTCAAAGAGAAGTTTCAGGTAGTCCAAGCCTTCACCTCAGAAAATTCATGATTAATTTGCTATGCAGCTCCCTAAAGGCAAAATTACTCCAGAGCAGCACCAAGAAACTGTTCAATAACAACATTTATGCTGAAAAACGTTATTCTTCTCCAGGTTGTCCCGGAGTTGCTAAACTGAATTTGCTCCACGTGAAGAAAAAAGTCACCTTTGGGCACGTGAAAATCCACCTGAAGAGAGAAGTTTGATGAAGCTACGGCACTACAACGAAAGCTTCTTGTTAATTATTTTTATTATTTTCTTTTTAAATTATTTTATTTTTATTCGTATTTTAACGTCGGGGGTTTTTTGCAGGTTTTGGAGGACTTTTTTTTCCGTTGAGTTACAGCACAAAGCCTGTGTTGTGTGACTCACCAGGGACGCTCAGCTGCTGTTCCCAGTGCTGGTGACCTCCTACGCTACAGGAGCTCGTTTTCCACCATGGAAAACCCCCGACTGACTCCAGATGACTACAAGTCATCTCGGTGGGGGAGCTCACGTGTGGAACACGCCCTGAAGGGTCTGTGAGCCCGGCTGCTGTGGCTCACTACCCCCACAGATGGATCCACAACCTCCCCGCGGGTTTTACAACCCTAAAGACTGGCAGAAAGCAGCACTGGATGGAGTAAATCCAGCACAATTCCTTTCATTTTTGGGAATGCTCCGTGTTATTGTTGGCGAGGGGGATCCGCGTGCTCAAAGCGCCCAGAACGCTCCAGTGTTTGCTACATTAAACCCAGCCAAAAGGTTACAAATAAGGTCTGGAAAGTTATAAAAATGAAAATAAAAGGCTCCCAAGCTTTGGCATGCCTTCCCACCGAGGAAGGGAGCTTTTCTTGTGGATTTTATCCGTGGTTTAAGTCCTTGCATCCACGTAGTAAGCCTCGTTTCGTGTGCTGAACGGCAAAGCCAAGGAGAAACAGAGCTGCGAAGCTTTTCAGCTGTTCTGAGGTAACGGGAATAATGCATAAAGCAGATTCAACTGTATGAATAGTCTTGCACAATGTATTTATAATTATAATCAGAAGTTTCAAATATCCTCCCCTCCTGCACAACGTCCCCAGGGAAACACATTCCAGGGTAAAACATTCATAAACTACTTACTGCGCGTCTTCTGAAGACTCCTGTTTTATCTTTAATGTTCTTTTTGTGGTAGGCATTTCATCTGAAAGGTAAAATTCCAACACATAATTATATTTTAAATAATGCACTTAGGGCTTTTTTTTTTTCTTTTTTTTCCAGAGGCTGAAATTAAATAAAAAACAAATCAGAGTTGCTTCCTAAGCCAGGCGGTCTGCTGGAGTTCTGCACGAGACAGTTCCAGATCCTAAACCCTCTGTAATTGATTTGGTTTTTCTTTAACTTGGAAGGGATGCTGTCAGTTAAGATCTGAATCTCTCCCTGCAAGTGCAAAACCTTTCAAGGACAAGGCTCCAACCCCTGCTGTTAAATCACAAATCGACTGAATCGCAAACTGCATTGTTTAAAGAAACAGGGAAAAAAAATAGGAAAAAAACTAGGAAAAAGAGAGAAAAAAGGCAATTCTGCTTCCAATGGCACAGCTGAAGACAGGCAGCAGCAGAACTGCATCTGTGTTGCATTCAGATGCTGCGTGCCAAGTGCTTTGCTCACAGCTTCTGAGCACGAAGGACATCGTCAGCCCCGGCGCACGCAAACGGCCCCGAGAGCGGTGACAAACCAGGAGATCCCGCTTTGACTCACCAAAACAAGGCAAACCAGACAGGACTGGCCGTCATTTACATACGGTTTGTAACGTTTTCTTCTGCCCACCGTTTCTCTCCCACGTATTTCTGATTTTTAAATCCCCCAGGGAAGAAGTCTGAGGCACCGGAATGCACTCAACAGCCAACTTGAAAATTTTAATGTTAAACTGTGATTTAAGGCTCTTTCAAAGCATCCTGACTCACCAGTCCCTTAAACACAGATGTGAACACATACCCGACTGCATCTCCTCTCCCTCTTTCATCCTACAAATGTGGGGGGAAAAAAGCCTTTATCTAATTCACCTTCTTCACTTGCAACTCCATTGAATTTGATCAACTTAAAGTTTCCTGTGCTCAGGCAAGGGAGGAACACACACACATAAGAGCAGTGGCTCAAGAGGGAAAAATAAGCCTAAAGAAAGCCACTTCTTCCCAGAACTGCTCAGACTGGTGTGCATTTTCCATTGGGAATGTGGCACCTCGCTCTGTTTAACAAAGTTCAATAACCCACAAGCAAAAACTAAACCTCCAAATTAATTAATAGACTGATTCTTATGCAGAGACAGCAATAATTCAGGCAAGAAAAGCATGTGGAAGAGTTTGGTTTAGGTCTCAATCCTCAAGTGTGAGCTTGCTTGCTATTTTTGTATTTAAGAAAGGCCACATGCCTGGATATAAACATGTTTAATTTCAATATATCAGGGTATAGAGGAAGGAACAACACTTTTTTATAGTTGTTGGTGTCACCAGCAGCAGGTTGAAGCCCTATTCACAATTTAAGCAGATGGTGTTTGAGTGATAACACTCAGGTACCACTGAAAGGGAATTTTACTTCCCTTGACGGGAAGTAAAACTGAGAGAGGAAGGAATGACAGGGAAGGTGTCACCTCCTCCACCATTTCTGGCCACACAGCCCTTCTTTCCTCCTGCCAAGCTCTTTGAACTCCAGTCCTGACCCTAAAATGCTTCAAGAACCACGTGTTGCTTTTGACTGACCGGGGGATTTCTGCCCCTTTTCTCCCCAGGGATGTGTTTGGCACCCTGAGGACATCACACACAAGAGATGAAAGCTGGTACTGAGACACATTTGTGTGAGACAGGCACGAGCACAGGTAAAATCCAAGGCTGGAGATGTGCCAGGCTGGGATTTCTTACCCAATTCCTGCTCGCCGGTCTGGTAGCAGTGAAGGTCCTGACTGTGGTTTCCCCAGTCCTCCTGGGAATACTCCTCCATCGTGCTGCCATCCGACTCCAGCTCCTGGTACAAGCCGCTGCTGTTGATGAGGACGGGCTGGCAGGGCTGGGAGTCCCATCCTCCCTGCCCAAACACCTGCTCCAGCTGCTCGAACGTGTAGCTGCTTTTCCTCTTCCCCACGCCGTGCTCCTTCACGCGGCTGTAGCACCTGCGGAGGGTCTGAGACAGGGAAAAGCAGGTTAAGCCACGGGGTGCTGGGCTGGATGACCACACAGGCACCTGCAGACAGTCACAGGGCTGCCAGGCAGAGTTTAGGGGCTTGGGGGTTATTTCTACTGGTCATATTTGCCCCACGCTCACGAGCAACGCTCCCAAATTAATCTACACCCACCAGGAAGCATCGTTATGTACCCGACGTTCCCGCTTGGCATTAACGTTACTACAACAGAGGACAAGTTGTGTAGCAGCTACAGGTTCCTTGGGTTTAACTTGGCTGATTTATTCTCTTTCCCACTTATAAAAAAAAAAAAAAATAAAATCCCCAGATGTGCTATGGGCGCAGGGAAAAAAATAAAATAAATCAAAATACCAAGAGCCCCCCAGTCAGAGACACCAACCAGCCAGGAAAATGCACACCTACTACAAGGAGGAGAAAGCAGAGCTGGTGTTGTGCCCACAGCTTGGAGAGGGGGAAGCAGGGAGGAGAGAGAAAGGAAAGAGAAAGATTTCCCCCAAAGCAAAGACAGTCCAACCTTCCTTACTCTGGTAAGAAGACACAAGGTACAAAATGGATATGCCTAAGCTTTTCAGCTAGAAAAATATATATTACTTACACATTTTTGCATTCCTTACTAACTCACTCTGTCTCTTGTGAAGCTGCTGAAATTTAAAAGAGGTCAAATCAATAATGCTCCCAATTCCCAGACTTCCATATCAAGCATTAAGTAAGAAACAGCACTGAGGTGGCTCGGTCTGAGCAGCCTCTCAAACAGTGCTGGGGCCAAACCTCCCACACAGATGCAAAGGGCTCATCTGCCTTTGGTGATCCCTTTGACATCCCACACCAACGGCTGAGCTGCTCCACAAGTTCCATCCACCTTTTCCCCCCTAATCCAGAGCAACATACAACTATTTGGGGGCAAAAAAACTAAAGCTTAATACGCAGGTCTCGACATGGTTTTAATTCTAATGCTGCTCTACTTTTGAAAGGCCCCAGGTTTGCTGGAACTTGATGGCTTTTGGATTGGTAAAGTGCTAGAAAACATTAATTTTTTAAAATGAAATGTATTAGATTGTTGGGGTTCTAACCTGAATGGCAAAGCTGCCTCTGGAATTCAAGAGAGGCAATAATTTGGGAAGAGCTAGTACTGTTGCTTTCTGGAGGAGGACTGTAACAGACACATCATTACAAAAAAACACTAGTTTTATTCCCCAAAAAGGAACTTTTACGACTCCAGAAAGCTGGAACCTACCTAATGCTCCTCATATGCTGGTTTAACAGCATCAGCAGGAAAGGGATACATTTCTAACCAGTTTCCTCCTGAGATTCAGAGCCCTGGGAGCAGAAGCAAAACTGCTAAGCAGCAAGTCAGTATTACCCTGCTGTTTTAAACAAAAACACACAAAAATTAACACAAAACAAAAACCAACCCATATAAACACACAGGCAGCAACAGGCACCAGTGGTTTACAGTGGTTTGAGGTGGAACCCTTCCCACTTTTGCCTTTGCTACCTCAGGATAAACAGACAGATCCTCTTTGGATGGACACCAGCACATTTTAAGCTTCTGTCTGTGAGCTGGGGGGAAAACAACTGGCTACAGCAACCTGGAACCAAAACCTGGCCTTGAAACCTGTCAGCACCCACTAGGTGTAAAGTGGTTTCCCTCAGGCTGTAGGTACAGCTATATTTGCTTGCTAAAATTCAGTTTCCTCACTCCAATTTCTCTCCTTTCAGCTCAAATCTCACCAAGTGATATCTCAAACTGCCCGAGCGATAAGAGCAAACTCTTGTTTCACTCACAGACTCCTTCTAAAATCCACCCCAAGTCAGATCTTCTTAAAAATATATTTCCCAAATCCCAGTTCTTGCGTCTGCCCTGGCTTATCCACCAGAGTTAAACACAGATTTAGAGCCTCTAGCTGAATTTATTAGCAGCCTTTAAGCGACACAAACTGTCTCCTAAACACCCCTACTCCTGGCCAAGCCCTCTGGGAACGCTCGACACCCACAGCCACTCTATTTTCACACTCTATTTTCAGCCTCTGCTTCCAACACCGATGGGGCTATGGAGGATCTCACACTGGGTTGTAGCCCAGTAGTAATTAATTATTTCAGTCAGGCTGCAAACTGGCTTATTTTACTATGAAAATAATTTAGCAGCAAGTCAATGAAGGCTAGTGGAATAACTAAAGGGAGCAAAGCAGAAAGGGGGGACAAAACTAAATGAGCAATAGTGTCACTGCTCATTACTCCTGCAGGTCCAGAGTACTTTTGGGGATACTGCCCAGATGCTCACCTGGGTGTGTTACCTCTGCTTCTGCCAGCAGATAACCAAAAATTTGAGGGAGATAATCTCAAATTTGGGGCTTTCCAAAGCACCAAAAGGCCTATGGCCAAGCAGCTGGTGGCTCCTTGGTCTTGTCTGCTGGAGAATCGAGATTCCTGCTAACTCTTTCTTCTTGGAGATTCTTCCCAGTGTCTCCAACAGGCAGTCCCTACTAATTTTTCTGATGTTCCCTCCCAGTGCCACAGGTCAGCCTCGTTTCACATAAGCCCCACAGCCTTCTCTTCTACAGAGACTCTGGAAAGACCTAAATAATTGCTCAGACTTCAGGAAACCTGGAGAGTTTTTAGCCCTTAACCTTTCTCCCACCGGGTTATTCTGATCTCCAAGATCTAGGATCTGGTTTTGTCTTACGCACCTCCTCTACTCCTCCCGGTGTCCAGCTCAACTCCTGCTCCGTGGTTCCTAAAGTGCACATACACATATTGATACAGATACACAAGAAACCAGGAAATGTAGGACAAGTAACTGAAAACAGACCTGATCACTGCCCAGTGACTGCCCAGACTGGAAGAGATCGAGGCTTTTGCTTATTGTTCTGCAACACTGCCTGCAACACGAAGACAGATTATCCCCACTTAATTTATAATTAGGAAAACCAAAGGAGGAGACAGTCACAAAGCTCAATGTGGATTTTCTCACCATTTCTAACTCATGAGTCCTCATCTCTACGAGTGAAGCCACCGGAGAACCTGGACCTCTGCAGGAACTGCAGGATGAGGATCAGAGAAGCCTTAGGGAGTGACTTTAGGAAGGCTGATATCACAGTCCTCCCTCCAGCAAAAAATGAGGGAGAACCACACCACAGTGAGCTTTTTATACATAACCTGAGGTGGTCTAACACAAGGAACTCCAGATCCCTGAGCTGAGACATGCTCTTACTCAGGGAGACACCACAGGCTCTGCAGAGCAATTTTGGTGGCCTGTGGCTGTGTCCACAATCATCTCTTTAAGCTGAATAACAGCAGCCTAAAGGGGTCCCTATGGCCCTGAGCACCGCTCAGCAAAACACTCAGCTCCAAAGATGCTCTTTTACTTAATGGGAGAGAGGAGCTCTCAGCTCTATATCCCAAAATAAGAACAGCAGTATCAAACAGCTCCCTCCCTCACCATGCCAGGATACTCACAGGCAACATGAGATGAAACTACACTGGGACAAAAGAAATGGCTTTTGAAGCCTGGAGTGGTTGTAGGGGACAGTGAAAGGTCTTGAACTCTCCATTCCTGAGTTCCCGGGAGCAGAAGGAAACAGAAGTGGTGACAGCAGTCTGATAGCTCCAGCTCAAGAGCTTTTAGATTAAAAGCTGTGTGCAAAGCAGGAGAACACAAGGCACACACTGGGTATCACCACAAGAAGCCCTGTTTGTGTGGTTTATCCAAAATACAAACAGAACAGCAGCACCCCAAACTCTCAAGTCACACAGCACTGCAAAATGCAGCTGGACAGCCTCGACACATCTCCAGCAGGAGGAACCAAGCTGGAATGCTCCTCTGCAGAACACGAGAGCCCTGCACACACACAGCCCCCTGAGAGCTCAGCGTGGGCCCCAGGAGCTGCTGCAGCCTTGTCTGCAAAGGCTCCAGCCCCACAGCTGGAGCACATCTGCCCCAGCACAGCACTGGGGTCACACCAGCCGTCACAGTGGACCATGCTCTGCACCACAGAGCGAGGCCTCAGCTGTATCCCCACATACCTGAACACACAGGGACTTCCTGAAGGATTTGGTTCTCGGACAGAAAAAGAAAAGTGACAGGAAAGAACCTTTTCCTGACATCCAGCCTAAATGGATGAGATGCCTGAGTAAGGTTCAACCTGCTCCTGGCAGAACCTGTTCAAACACTTACTTTGGAGTGATGAAGGCCACATCTGACCAAGTTATCTTGCCTTTGGAAACAAGCTCATTCCTAAAATCAAACCTGAAGTTTCGTGCATCCACTGTGATCAGGACAAGCATCTTCACACCACCCACAAAACCAGATTTTTATGGAAAACCCAAAACTACAGCAGCCTGGATCAAAAGAGGTCCGAGAAGCACTCAAGAGGTCACATTTGTGCAAGTCACGAGAGACCACAGACTCAAAGCCTTGCTGGTCCTTGCTCTCAAATGAATGGAGTGAGGCCACAAGCCTGTCCAGAAGAGGAAGAGCAGCACAAACCATTCCACAGGTGAGAGGGAAAATGCTCCTCTCCAAAACAAGCTGCAGTCAAGTGGCTGAAAGCATCAACATGGGCAGCACCACGAGGGAGACACCTCACGTAGTTCAGAAGGCTAAAACCTTTGCCATCCCACCCGGTCCTAGCAGTGTGTTGTGCCCATCCTGGGGCTCAGGGTCTCTAGAGGAAGGTCCATGCCACTTCAGCTCTGCTGTTATCAGGGGAGAGCAATCCCTAAATCCACAGGAACAGCTGGAAGTGAAATACCAAAGAGGGCTTGAACCCCAGTGTTCACCAGGACCAGTGGTCAAGGGTTGGTAACAGGTGAGACCACAGCAGTCCAGAAAGCATCATCTGCTTGGCCCCAAATGATACACTCAGCAGGAGGGAGGTTCTGCTGGTGTGCCAGTGCTTGAAGCTGTGTGCAAAAATCAGGAGGATTTTTAACACCTTCCCAAGTCCTCCATAGTCAAAGAGCATGACAGGAAAAAATTGTGTGCGCCCAATCTAGGATTTAATGTTCAAAAATCTCAAAAATGAGACTTAATGCTCAAGCTTAGCAAATTTGTCCTTCTGCAACAATTTCCTGACCATCAACTGTTTCTGTCTCAACAAGATAAATCCACCAGCTCGCTCCCAGCTTCCTCAGGGAATCATTCTGCACCCATGGAACGAGCAGTGGATGACCCAGGTGTACCAGAATGACCAGACCAGACTATTACAGACACACAACATGGCTACACAAGCCACTGGATTGTAAAGACACTCATCCTGCCTGTGCAATTCCAGCCAGATTCTTACGGGCACGACAGTGCTCCACAAATACCCCGACTGAGGAGAGCGGGTCCAAGAGGGTTTGCTCCAGATGATGCTCATCTCCCTGAGATCCTCCTCTGCCACAGCCCCACAAATGAGTAAAACAACTAAATCTGCTCTTTGTCACTGGAGAGTTTATTTTTCCTGGCTATAAATGTCAACAGAAAGTTGCTCCCACCTACGGGGGCCCGTGAGATCCTCCAGCGAGAAGCTGGGCTGTGGGAAAGGATTCAAGGGAAGAAACAACCTAGCCTGGAAAACACAGTGCATCTGCATCTATCTAAGCCAAGGAAAGAACCAAAGGTAACTTAAACATCTGCATGTGCTGTAGCCCAGGGAGCTACTGGGACAGTGACTGAGACAAACTCAAGATGAAGACAGACCACATTCACAAGAAATACAATCATAGAATGAGCTGGGTTGGAAGGGACCTTAAAGCTCATCTCATTCCAAATCCCTGCCATGGGATCCACTACACCAGGTTGCTCCAAGCCCTGTCCAACCTGGCCTTGGACACTTCCAGGGATGGGGCAGTCACAGCTTCTCTGGGCAACCTGTGCCAGGGTCTCACCAGGGAGAGTTTTGTCTTAATATACAATCTAACCCTACTGCTGACACTGTGGAGCCATCCCCCCTTCTCCTGTCACTATATGCCCTTGTAAAAAGTCCTTTTCCATCTTTCTTGTAGGCTCAAACCAAAGGCAAAGCTGCTTTGAAGGTGGATGGTTGGCTGGTTGCTACAAAACGCACCAGTGCTCCACCAGTTGAGATCTTTTAATTTAAAGACAGCAGCTCCACTCAACCCTATTGGACCCAAGGATGGGATTCTGGGTGAAATCCAACCTCCTGTAACGTGCAGCAGGTCATACTAGATCACAGCAGGTGTTGCTTCTAAGATAGCCTCGTTAAAGCAGCTTTTCCTGCCTTAAAAATGGCTTCATGCAAGATTTACAAACAGACAGTTCACATGGTAAAGCAGCTAAAACCACAGCCCTGTTACAAATGAGCCCTCCACACGCTGCTTAAAGCAAGAAACACCAACAGCTGATAGCCAGGTGTAATTTTTCATTCCTTCCCCAGCATTCACGTGTAATTTTCCATCCCTTCCCGTTCCATGTGGGTTCGTAGCAGTCCCAGCTCCTCTTTGTTCCTATGTCCTTCCCGAGCTCTGCACCAGCCTCTTCAAGGTACAGAAAATCCAACAACAGGGCAAGTGGGACCAGCAGCAAGACTTGGGAATTCCTGCAGCTGGCAGTTAAGATGTTGGAGCTGCTTCTCTTTGAATCAATGGCTTGGCATCGACTCTGGGAAAGGCAAAGTGAAAGCAGAACTCGCATTTCCGCGGGAGCTGAAGAAAAACGACGTGTTGAAAATGCCCCCAAATTAGTTTTAATGGCAACTTTTAAGGAGGGATTTGTCTTTGCTCAGGAAAGGCTCTCCAGCTGCACCCACAGCCAGAGGACTTCCAGCCCTGAAACACTTTCCCATCTCAGCTAAGCAAAGTGCCATCAGGAGGGTGAGTCTTTGATTCCGTGAAGATGGGAGCAACAGAAGCAGAAATCCTTCCATGGGTTTAAAAAAATGCCTAAAATTCAGTTCTGAAAACACATCCGGAGCCCATTATTTTAAGAACACTCCTTTAAAACAAAACAAGTCTTTATTGCCTGAAAATGCCCCTTGTGCAGCTCCAACTGCACCACCCGAGCTCACCTGAGCTCATTTTCTCATAGTTAAGCTCCCAGCAAACCTCCTGCTGCCTGTGCCCGGCTGAAACAGCACCATCAGGTGCAGGGCACAGGATCCTGGCAAGGGTTTGGCCAAATACTCCATCACCTGCCTGAAAACCCCGGCCCAAAGGTCAAACCTGAAAACTACAGGGCTCTCCATGAGCTGCTGTGGGGAGGTGATGAGTTTCAGGATAGACAAACCAGGGTAAATCCTTGCTCAGGAACACAGGGAGGAGGGCTGGATGAAAAGCATGTGTGAATGGCTCCTCAACATGAGCTCCGTGTCATAGGGACAGTCAGGGCGTGCTGCTGAACAAGCAAGGATTAAGGATACGGTGTGACACGAAACTGTGGTGCACAGGACAGCTTTTCTGGGAGTGCAACAGGCAGAAATCAAGATGTTTCACTTCTCCTGTGGCTCCTGATTGCTGAGCTCACCAAGCCACCGACCTCGGAGCCACCAAGTCGCACTCAAGGTCTCTTTCTGAAGGAAGAGCTGCTGGAATGGTTACATGTGAATCCCTAAATTTGAAACAGACCCTTCCAGAGCAGCTCCAACCCAACAGCAGCCTCGTTCCAGCGGCTGATGTGCAGAAAAACACATGCAGATGGTGAGGGATGGGTGAAAATCTGCAGTGGGACCTTCCTGCTCACCCTGTTTGAATTAGGAGGGAACATATCCACGCCATACAACTGGAAAACTCTCTGCTTCTAAGCTGACTTGTTCCTTTCCAGCTAAACTTGCTCCTCAAGACTTGGCTGTGGCCAGGGAAGGCAGGTATCCCAAAGGAACCCAGTGTCAAGCCCTTATCTAAAATGCATTTATAATGTCAGCTGAACAGGGTATGTCTGAAGCACCATTTACATTTATAATCCAGCAGCAAAGCCTCACACTGCCCTTCTCTGACAGGCATTAAGTATCCCATAAAATCATGGAAATACAGAACATTATGGATAAGGAAGGGATGGAACATGGATAACTCCCAGCCAGGCATCACGGTGTTGAAGGAGAGCCCACCCTGACGTACTGTGGTCTACAAACATCCAACAGGTCTGCCAAGAGCTGCTCCCGGTGATAAACATCACCCTGTGCCCTTTCACTGCTGTTTGACTGGTGGTTTCTTTCAAGCTGGAACATTTCAGTAGTAAGGACCTGTTCAAGCCTCACTTTTGAAGGGAAGGGGGGAGAATCCTCAGCTGCAAGGAGCTCCAACTGCTGGGAGTCACCCAAACACTCGCTCCAGCCACAAGGCAGCCACAACCAGCTCCATCCAACAGCGTCCTCCCAACCCAAACAGCCGGTTCTGGGCTGTCCTAACAACGAGACGTCTCCTCACAGCCTGCTCAGCATCCCCCCGAGCATTAATGCTGTGACCAAAACTGGGGCAGGGGTCTGTCCTTGACAGATGCTGCATCGACTCCCACCACAGCCCAAAACCATCAGGCAAAGCCAAACCACCCCAGGGAACTCTTCCATCACACACTGACGAAACAAGCACCTTGAAAACCGCCAGGAAATCGAGGCACTCCGAGACAGTCTGCAGTGCAGCAACATTCCTCTCCAAAAATATTTGGTTGTGTTGGAGGGAAATAGATCCCTGAGCAGCAAATTCGTGGACATGAGGAAACACACTGAGAAATCAAAGCTTCTGTAGGAAGGGGGTTTGGTTTGAGCACCTGCTTCCAGGGACAGGTTGTTCTGATCAACAGGGGGAATCTCTCACTTATTCCCAGGCATTCCTGATGCTGTAGCACCCCTTATTCCATGTATTTTGCAAACCAAAGGCAGACCGGGTGTACACATCTGGAGAGGCCCAGCCCAGCTGGGCTGGCACAGGTGTATTTAAGGGATGGGAAAAGGAAGGAAGAAACAATGGGCTCTGCTGAGCCCCAGCAATAACAACACGTTACTTTTTCAATCCACTGGCATTTTTAGGTGGCTGCAGGGGGATCCCGGGTCAGGAAAGGGGAAATAAAAGCCAGAGGGAGCTTGGAGAGTTTAATTCACCCTCCTAAACATCATCCATGTTTACAAACTCAAACCCTCCCCACAGTGATTCCCACCCCATCCATGATCCCTCTCTCTGTAAAAGCAGGATGTGGCTGCTCCCAAACCGGGCACCAAACCCAGCCCCTCTTTCCCCAGGGAATGACGGAACTGGAAAGATCCCTCTGTGAAACGCAGCCCAGGGGGCTGTTCATCAATTACTCAAGGGGTCTGTGAAGACTCAGCACACTCCAGGAGAGCTGGGGAAGCCTTTGGTCCCTGCAAAGCAACTCCAAAGCAAAGGAGGGACCAGAGCCCGAGCCACTCCTCCTGACTGGGGGAACTGGGAGCTCCTTTTTCTCCAGGGAGCCTCAGGGAGCAGCCAATGCCAGCCTCTCATGGACAGAAGATTCTGGGGGATACGTGAGGGGACAGAGTCAACCACGGTGCCCACCATGATCAGGGCCAAAGGAGGCGACCCAGGGCTGCCCCAAAAAAACAGGGGAAGGGTCCTATTGGGGCTGTCCCCATGAGCAGGGACACGAATGACTGGGACACTGTATCCACCCATGAGAGGGGAATTCTGCCACAGCCCACCCATGCCAGAGGAACTGAGGGGCTGAACCCAGTGCCCAGGTCCCAAGGGTGCTGCTGGAGGCTGCGGGTGCAAGGGGTGAACCCAGGGGATGTGACACCCAGCAGATGGGAAGTGGCACCCAGGAGATGCCAGCCAGGAACTGCAGGGAGCCAGGCAGCTAAAGCAGGGAATGTGGTGCCCTGCACCCAGGGCAAGGACTGGGCTGAGCTGAGCCCTGGGGACACCCACGCCAGGCCCAGAGGATGCTTGGGAAAACTGCAGCACGGAGAGACTCCAAAAAGCTGAGCCCCGGGGACACGGTGCCTCCAAACCCAAGGCCAGAGGATGCCCACAGCCAGGGCCAAAGGATGCTGCGGGAGAGATCCCGACAGGATTGAACCCCCAGGACACAGCGGTCCACGCTCAGGGCCAAGGGCTGGGCTGAGCCCTGGGGACACAGTGCCCCACACCAGGGCCAAAGGATGCTCAGGAAAACCCCTCTTCCAGGGGAGCCCCTGAGGGACGATCCCTCGGCGGGGTGACCCCAGAGCTCACCCACCCGCGGGGGGGCCGAGCCCAGGGACCCGCGGCCCGCCCCCCCCTCCCGGGCCGCGCCCCCCCGGGGTACCTTGATGCGCTCCCGGCACTGGGACGGGGTGCGCTCGTAGCCCAGCTCGGCCAGGGCGCGGGAGACGCGCTCGTACATGGCGGGCCCGGGCGCTTTGCTGCCGAACACGGTGCCCGCGCCCTCCAGCTGCTGGTACCGCGCCTCCACCAGCCGCTCGTTGCCCCACACGGCGATCAGCGCGTTGGTCTCCGCCGGCGTCCAGGACATCCCGCGGCAGGCGGCGGCCGCGGCGGCGGCGGCGGCGCCGCCCGGCGAGAAAGAAACGGAGGGCGAGGCCCCGCCGCGGGCGCCCAGCGCGGCCCCGCCGGCCGCCGGCCCTGCGCCCAGCGGGGAGGCGCCGCTGGGCGTGGAGGGGTCGGACAGGCTGGGGTTGCCGTCGCTGAGCGCGCCCGGCGAGCCCGGGGACAGCACCTCCATCTTGGGGATGCGGAGCGGCGGCTCGGCCGGCGAGAGCTGCGAGGAGCCGCAGGGCGCCGCCATGATGGGGGTGCGCACCGAGCGGGCGGAAGTGACGCCCCGCCCGAGAGGCGGGGCTTCCGGCAGCGCAGGGCCGAGGGCGTGGTCAAAGCAGGGAGGGGGCGTGTCCGCGGGCGGGAGGCGGGGCTGCAACAGGGGGCGTGGTCATAGAAATAGGGGAGGAGGCTGGGGGCGTGGTTTGTTGTGGGCGTGGTAGTGAGAGAGGGCGTGGCGTGGATGGGCGGGACCTGGTTGGCAGTGGGCGGGGTTGCGCGATGGGCGGGGCCACACGAGTGGGCGCGTACGTAATGGGCGTGATCACATGTATAGGCGTGGCCTCATTGTAGGCGTGGCCTCATTGATGGGCGTGGCCTGGTCCCCACCCGGGTAGGGACCCCAGAGACCCCCAAGGACTGGGACCCCAAAAGCCTTCCCTGCAGTGCCTGGGGCTGAGCACCCCCAAATGTGGGGCCGAACATCCCAAATGTGGGGCTGAATATCCCAAATCTGGGGCTAAGCACCCTGAAATCTGGGGCTGAGCATCCTCCAGTCCAGTGGCTGAACATCCCAAGTGCGCGGCTGAGCATTCCCGTCGTACCGGAGCTGACTTCCCTCTCCCGGGCTGAGTATCCCCGAATTCTGCAGCTGAGCAGCCACAAAAGTGGGAGCCGAGCAGCCCCAAATTCTAGGTCTGAGCATCAACCCTTCCCCCCTCCCCCCCGATCTGGGCACCCCTTAACCCCGGGGTCGAGCACCCCTGAAGCGTGGGGGCTGAGCATCCCGAAGCACCGCGGCTCCCCCCGTTTTCGGGGGGGGCCAGGGACCCCTCTTCCCCCACAGCTTGCTGCCCCCGGTCCCGCTGCCCCCGCACCTCAATTAACGGTGGCCGTGATTGATGAGCCGAGGGGCAGCTCGCGGAGGGAGGGGGACACACCCCAGCTGCGCCCCAACTCTTCGTTAAGCCAAGACTAACGAGCGTCGGGGAGATTCGACCTCCCCAGACCCCCCCAAAAGCTCCCATCATCCAAGGGGGGTGGTTAAGAGGGGTCCTTAGGGATCCCCGCCTGGGCTGGTTAATTAAACGCTTTAATTAGGGCCGTGTTGGTTAAACAAATGGGGTGGGGGTGGGGGCGGCAGGATTTGGAGCGGGGACATCCCCCTGCCTCTGCCTGTCCCTGTCCCTGCCCGTCTCTGCCCGCAGCGCGGCGCGGAGCGATCAGGACTGTAATTATCCCCCTCTAATTAGCGGGATTAGGGGCTGGCTGCGGCGCGAGGCTGCGGGGGGTGGGGTAGGGGGAGCATTGACCCCCCCACACACACCCCGACCGGGCGGGGGGCGTGGGGCCGGCGGGCTCTTTGTCCCCGGCTGCTGTCCCCAGGGAGCGTCCGCAAGAGAGGTCCCCAATGCCGGCATGTCCGCACAGGGGTGTCCCCACCGCTGGCGTGTCCCTGCCGCCACCACAACCCCAAGGGGTTGTCGCTGCTGCCAGCATGTCTCCAAAGTACTGTACCCACCGTCACCGCTGTGGCACGTACCCACTGCTGGTGTGTCCCCAAAGGGGTGTCCCCACTGCCAGCGCGTCCCCAAAGGGACGTCCCAAATGTCAGCCCCATATCACGTCCCCAAAAGGATACATCTGCTGCCACCATGTCCCGAAAGGCATGTCCCCGAGGGGATGTCCCTGCTGTGACCTCGTCCCCAAAGGTTTGCTTGCACCCACTGCCAGTCCTGTGGAGTGTCCCCAAAGTGATGTCACCGCTGCCACTGTGTCCCCAAAGGGATGTATCCCCACTGCCGCCCCTGTGGCACGTCCCCAAAGGGATGTCTCCGCTGCCAGCCCTGCTGTGTGTCCCCAGGGGGCTGCACCCACCACTGGCCGTGCCAAAAGGGTCCCCAAAGTGTCCCCAAAGCAGGGTCCCCAGGGAGGTGTTCCCACTGCTGGGGTGTCCCCCAGATTGCCACACCCTCTGCCAGCGCTCCCGCTCACCCCCATCCCCGAGCCCCGCGGAGCTGACCAGACCACAATTAGAGGCCTGGGAGGGGGGGGTGGCGGGACGGATGCAAATGAGGGTGGCGGTTAATTAGGGCCTGAACACCCATTAGGGCCCTGGAGCAGCTGATTGCGATGCGGCCCCGCGTCCCGGCAGCGCCATTTGACCGCGGGCTAATGGCACGGGGGGCGTGCAGGGGGGGCCCCCCTCACCCCACCCCGCATCACATCGCCTCTGCAGTCATTCCTGCAGAGAGCTGGGCCCGTGCTCAGCCGAGGCTCATCCCTGCCATGAGCTGTGCCTGTGCTCAGCTCAGACTCATCCCTGCCATGAGCTGTGCCTGTGCTCAGCCGAGGCTCATCCCTGCCATGAGCTGTGCCTGTGCTCAGCCGAGGCTCAGCCCTGCCATGAGCTGTGCCTGTGCTCAGCTCAGACTCATCCCTGCCATGAGCTGTGCCTGTGCTCAGCTCAGACTCAGCCCTGCCATGAGCTGTGCCTGTGCTCAGCTCAGACTCATCCCTGCCATGAGCTGTGCCTGTGCTCAGCTCAGACTCATCCCTGCCATGAGCTGTGCCTGTGCTCAGCCGAGGCTCATCCCTGCCATGAGCTGTGGCAGTTCTCAGTCAGGATCGCCCCATGCGATGAGTTGTAGACGTTCTCAGCTGGGGCTCTCCTGTGAGATGAATTGTGGGTGTTCTCAGCCGGGATCACCAATGCGATGAGTTGTGGGTGTTCTCAGCTGAGAGTTAACTGTGCGACGAATTGTGTCCGTTCTCAGCCAAGACTGCCCCGTGCAATGAGTTGGGGTCGTTCTCAGCCAAGACTCACCTGTGTAACGAGTTACGGGCGTTCTCAACCAGAGCTCATCCATGAAATGGTTTGTGGTCGTTCTCAGTCAGGGCTCACCCATGCAATGAGTTGTGGCCGTTCTCAGCTCACCGGGGGACGCGCGGACGGCAGGACAAGGAGCTTGGGGCAGCAGTGGGGAAACACCACCCTGGTCCCCAACACTCCCCCACCACCTTGTTCCAGTCAACCTTCCAATTCAATAGAGATAATTAAAACTCCGCCAAAAAGCCGAGCGGCCGGGTCGTTAGAGCCAGAGCAGTGTGCTCTGCAATTTACTGACCTGCTCGTAATTAACCTCCTGCCGCCAAAATACGCTGCTGAAAAGAAGTATAAACTTATTAATGGCGACGGTGGCTAATTAAAGCCAAAGCTGCAATTATCCTGAGACGTGGCCGTGGGCAGGAAACTGATGAAAGGCGAGAAAAGACGCTCGATGCAATATTGGGGAGGACGCGGGGATGCCGAGCGAGGCAGCGCCCTGCTGCCGTGCGCCGGTGCCCATCAGCATCCTGAGCGCCTGCATCCCGATCCAGCTGCCCTGCCCGCTGCACAAAGGGGACCCAGGCGGGCTGATTCGGCGCGGGGGTTACCGGCACGCCCCCCTCTTTGTCTCCCTTTCAAAGCCAATATCCCGACCCCAGATGGGTTAATACATAATGCAGACAAGCAAGTAATTGCCTGCCTTTGTGAGGCCGTCAGCGCTGGGTCCCCGGCCCTCTGATCCCCCATTAGCGGCCATGCAAACAAGCCTTCCACCCAATTAAGCCCAGCTTTGATAGAGCCTTTCCCAATGATGTGGCGGTCCCAAACTAGCGATTCGCACATGAGCCACTACCTGTTAAACCCGGAGCCGGCTTCCTTCGGGGATGAGCATCCCTCGCCTCTCGCCGTGACCCAGCTGCCGAGCTCTGCCCGGCTTCCCCTGGCCCTGAAGGGAGGCTCGGCTGATAAATGATCTCGACAAACTCTATATTAAAGAGGTGGAAATGGGATGTTAATATACCCCAAGCCGCTCATCTCGAGAATACACGGGCTCCAGCTTCCCGAAGATGCCGGTAATGAGGCGGGCTGGGATGCCCGCGAGGAGACCTCGACCCACTGGCCTCCTGCGCCTGCCAGGTGTGGAGGACAGACA
>NW_016690207.1:5307016-5308256 GCF_001604755.1 Lepidothrix coronata | reverse complement strand
CCCTAAAAAACCCTGGCATCATCCCCTAGAACATCCTGGCATCATCCCCTACAGCCTCCCAGTGTCATCCCCTAAATCATCCCAATAAGCTCTCCTAAAGCATCCCAGCATCATCCCCTAAAAAACCCTGGCATCATCCCCTAGAACATCCTGGCATCATCCCCTACAGCCTCCCAGTGTCATCCCCTAAATCATCCCAATAAGCTCTCCTAAAGCATCCCAGCATCATCCCCTAAAAAACCCTGGCATCATCCCCTAGAACATCCTGGCATCATCCCCTACAGCCTCCCAGTGTCATCCCCTAAATCATCCCAATAAGCTCTCCTAAAGCATCCCAGCATCATCCCCTAAAAAACCCTGGCATCATCCCCTAGAACATCCTGGCATCATCCCCTACAGCCTCCCAGTGTCATCCCCTAAATCATCCCAGTGTGTTCCCCTGAAACAGCATTATTCCTTTGCACGCCCTGGCATTGTCCCCTAAAGCATCTCACTGTCTTCCTCTAAAGCATTCCAGTGCACTCCCCCAAAACTTCCCAGGATCATTCCCCTGAAGGATCCCAATGACATTCCCCACAGCATCCCAGTATCGTTCCCTACAGCATCCTGGTGTTCTCCACTGTAGTGTCTCACTATCATCCTCTAACACATCCTGTCATCCCTCCATGTATCCCAGACTCATCCCCTAAAGCATCCCAGTGACATTCCCTAAAGCAAGTCAGTTTGCTCCCCTACAGCATCCCAGCATCATCCCCTAAAATGTCCCTATACAGTCCCCTCAAATATCCCAGCATACCTCCTTCATTCATCCCACCATCATCTCCTAAAGCATTCCAGTATGGTCCCTGAAAAAATCCCAGCACCATCCTGTAAAGCATGCCAGCATCATCCCCTATGGCATCTCAGAGTCATTCCCTGCAGCATCCCAGTGCTATCCCTTTATGCATCCCAGTGTCATTCCCTGCAGCATCCCAATGTCACCCCTTAATGCATCCCCGTGTCGTTAACTACACCATAGCAGTATCATTCCATAGAGCATCCCAGTGCCATTCCCTACAGCATTCCAGTGCCATTCCCTACAGCATCCCAGTGCCATTCCCTACACCATCCCGCTGTCATCCCCTAGGTCATTTCAGGGGCGTCACCTACACCATTTTAGTATCATTTCCTAAAGGATCCCAGTGCCATTCCCTACAGCGTTCCAGTATCCTCTCCTACAGCATCCCAGCATCATTCCTTA
>NW_016690207.1:5300563-5305571 GCF_001604755.1 Lepidothrix coronata | reverse complement strand
ATCCCAGTCTCATTCCTTAGGGATCCCAGTCTCATTCCTTAGGGATCCCAGTCTCATTCCTTAGGGATCCCAGCATCATTCCTTAGGGATCCCAGTCTCATTCCTTAGGGATCCCAGCATCATTCCTTAGGGATCCCAGACTCATTCCTTAGGGATCCCAGCATCATTCCTTAGGTCATACCAGCATTATGCACTAAAGAATCCAGGTGACAATTCCCTAAAACACCCCAGTGACACCCCGTAAAGCATTCCAGTTTACTCCCCTACATCATTCCAGTGCCATCCCCTACAGACCCCCAGTATCATTCCCTACAACACCCCAAACCATTCCAGCCCCATCCCCTCCATCTCCGCTGTTCCCAGTCCCCAGCATTGCTTCTCCCCACCCCCCAGCAGACCCTGTTCCCCCCTTCCCCCCCTTCCCCATGTGCCGCCACAACCTCTATAAATATTCAAAAAGCCGCGTTTTCCGGCCAAGCGCCCAGCTCGGGGTGGGGGCTCCCGAGGGAAATGGTAATAACGGGGCTGCCAGGGATTCCCCCCGGGCAGCGGGAAGGGGGGGCTCAGCCACTCATTTGCCCAGACAAATATCTTGTCGCTCCTCATTACGGTCTTCGTGCCTCAGTTTCCCCACCCGCTGCTGCCCGGCGAGGGTCGAGAAGATTCAGGAGGAGTAAGGAAGCAGCAAAAATAGGGAGGGATAATGAGGACAACGAAGTGTGGAGGAAGCCTCTCCCCCACCTAAAAAGTTTGGGGGGGGCGGTGATTTGGGCAAAGCCTGGGCAAACAACCACTAATCGCCGAATCAAGCGGCAATTAAACGCCGCGGCGGCGAGAATAAATCTGCTAACAAGGAGGCAATGCCCCCGCGCTCGGTGTTTGCCCAGCTGATTAACGGGGATGAATCTGAGGGGGATTATCCATCGGGATGAGGCGGCTCCTTTGTCTCCATTCCCCATCCCGAGCTGTCTCAGAGGAGGTATTGGGTGCGCGTGTGTCACCCCCGGGAGCCCATCGATGCAGCCGCAGGACTCATAGCGGGATTAATACAGAGGTGCTTTAATCCCTGGGGCTCCCAAAACCTCCAGGATCCCCATTAAAAACTCTCCCGTCTTCCAGGCACTCCATGAAAAGGGGCCCAAAAGCTGTCCAGGGATTAACATCCTTTTCCATCCTGTAGTCCCGTGTCGAAGATGTCCCATCCCTTGGCTCAGCTCTCCAAAGCGAGAAGGTGGGGAAACAGAGCAGCTTTTAATATTCCAGCGTTGCCATCAACTCCCATCCCGGAGAATTATTCAGATAATAGTTGGATAAACCTGTTATTCTACGGATAATTTATTTCTCCTTTTTTTTTTCTTTACTTTTTTTTTTTTTTTTTTGATCCTACTGAGAAATCCCTGGGCTGCTGCATCCCCAGCAGGAGAAACGGAAAAGCTTTGTGCTCCTATTAAATTAATATTTATTTACTTTCTCCGTGCCCAGCTCTGAGAGGGATGGATGAATAATGCATCACCCCCTGGACACCCAGATAGGAGCTTTGGATCTGACAGATTCGGTGGGATATGGAGAGCCCAGAGGGTGCTGGTGGCTGAATGGTCCCAGATGTGCACAGGAGTCCAGATGTGTGCCTGTCTGAGGCCCCAGCACAGCTGAGAGAGAAGCAAGCCTGTGCAAGCTCTCCAGATGTGCAAGCTGTCCAGATGTGCACTCACCTACCTCCTACTTATGCCTCCAGATGTGCACAAATAGAAACCACCCGTCTCTCCAGATGTGCTTGAGCATCGCTGTGCCTTCAGCTGTGTGCCCAGCTGTGACCCTGGGGAGCCCTCCAGCTGTTTGCCCAAACGTATGTGCATCCCCCAGACCATCCAGCCCTCCCAGATGTGAACATCACAGAGATCCTTGGTGCCCCAGATGTTCGTGGAAAAGCCTCCCCTCTCCCCAGCTGTGTCCCAAGAGTCCTCCAGATGTGAACTCCCTTTGGGGCACCTTTGCCTCCCCCCGCCCAGATGTGCAAACGTGCTTGGGCCCATTTCCTCTGCTGCTGTGCATCCAGATGTGAAGTGCCTTCTCCCTCGCCCTGTCCCAGATGTGTACACCCAGATGTGTGTCCCCCATCCTTCCCCATCACCCCTTCTCCTCCACACCTCCTCTCTCCCCCCAAGCCCCTCCGGGTTCCCCACACTCCCGACTCCCCCTTTTTCCCCACCTTTGCCCCATTCCAAGTGCCACTGTAACACCCCCCTTAACAAATCCCCCTAATAAAGCCTCCTATTAAAGAACACCCCTAAATAACAAACTCCCCTATAATGGACCTCCCCTAAACTCCCTCCCCCCTACAGAGGGCTCGCTGGAGGAGGCTCTTTGCTTCCCACATCAGCCCCAGCGCATTAATTAAGTGGCCAATTGCTAATTACGGATTCAATGGCATCATGTGCCGATTCCTGTGTGTTCCCTTCCTCCCCGCAAATTCAAGGCCACTGGTGCTCCCAGCACTCCCGAAGTGCCCTCACCCCTGCCAGCGCCCCCCGGGGTTGGGGTACGTGGCCCCCCCGAGCAGCCGCGGTTCCCCGTGGGGTGTGTGGGTGACGCTGCCTTTTGGGGTTCATTGAGGGGGGTCCCGAGTGGAGGGTGACAGCAGCCCTGTGTGGTGTCACCTAACCTGGTGTGAAGCCAGGGAGCTGCTCACCCTCTTCCTCCTTCTGCTCCCTCCAATCCGAGGATTCCCCTTTTCCTTTGCTCCCCCAAAAGTCACCCCCATTCCCCTCCACCGTGGAGTCCCCACCCCGTACGGGACACACCCCCTTCTGCCCTCATCCCGCTTCTCAGGGAGGAGGGGGGGACACAGGGACACCCCTATCTCCCCCCGCCCAGCACAGCCCTGGCCCGTCCCCCCACCCGGGAGGCGGTGCCGCAGGCTGAGCCGAGCCGAAGTGAGCCGAGCCGAGCCGGGCTGAGCCGCGCTGGGCTGAGCCGCGCTGGACTGAGCCGAGTCGGGCCGGGCTGAGCCGGGCTGGGCTGAGCCGAGTCGGGCCGGGCTGAGCCGCGCTGGACTGAGCCGAGTCGGGCCGGGCTGAGCCGGGCTGGGCTGAGCCGAGTCGGGCCGGGCTGAGCCGGGCTGGGCTGAGCCGAGTCGGGCCGGGCTGAGCCGCGCTGAACTGAGCCGAGTCGGACCGGGCTGAGCCGGGCTGGGCTGAGCCGACCCGAGCCCAGCCAAGCAGAGTCGAGCTAAGCTGAACCGGACCGGGCTGAGCCGGTCTGGGCTGAGCCGAGCTGAGCTGAGCTGGTCTTAGCCGTGCCGGGTCGTGTGGTGCTGAGCCAAGCCCAGCCGAGCCGAGCCGAGCCTTGGCAGGATGCTGCGGTACCTGCTGAAGACGCTGCTGCAGATGAACCTGTTCGCCGACTCGCTGGGGGCCGAAGGCTCCAACTCTTCCTCCTCACTCCTGCTCGGCATCAACCGCTCCATCGCTGCGCTCCACCTGCCCGATCTCACCCCCGGTAATGGTACGTGGCCCCCGGTCCCGCTGTCCTCCCGTCCCGGGGTTCCCACTTCTGGTCCAGACAGAATGCTGGAAGTCCCGCGGCCCCCCCGCCCCAGCCGGGACCCCGCCGGCACCGACACTGGGCTCCCAACCTGGTCCCGTGGCCCCAAACCGGGACCTGCCCCATGTCCCCAAACCGGGACCTGCCCCATGTCCCAACTTCGGGATGGAGCTGATGCCCCCAAACCGTCCCTGTGTCCCCAAACTGGGACCTGCCCCGTGTCCCGAGTCCAGGACTGACCCTGCCTTCCCACACCAGCCCCACGTCCCCATTCCGGGACCGGCTCCTTGTCTCCAGACCAACTCCCCGGGAGTGATGCTATGTCCCCAGATAGTGTCCATGGCCCCAAACCGAGACCAGACTGCTGTCCCCAAGTCAGGACTGACCCAGTGTCCCCAGACTAGCTCTGTGTTCCCAATTCTGATGCAGGAGAAGTCCCTATTCCCAAACTGTCCCTGTGTTCCTACATCAATGCCCAGACTGCGAGCTGGGACAGACATGTCATTCCCAAATTGGTCCTATGTCCCCGAACCAATCTCCAGACTCCAAAGTGGGGGTGACTCAGTATACTCAAACAGTCCCTCTGTCCCCACGCCCATCCTCAGTCTCTGAACCAGGACCAGTCCCATGTCCCCAGGCTGCCCCTGTGTCCCCAAACCAACTCCCAGACACCGAATTGGGAGAGACTCCATGTCCTCAAACCACCCCTGTGTCCCCAAACTATTTCTACATTCCTAAACCATCCCAGTGTCCCCCCACCAGGTCCGCGTCCCCTAATTCTCTCCGTGTCCCCAAACCAGCCCCGTGTCCCCTAGCTGGGACAGAGCAGCGGTGGGGGGAGGAGATGAGGGAGGGGCGTCTGCCTGAATTTTAACCCCATTTTGGGCTTTTTCCCTCTTTTTTGGTCTGAACGTCCCCCTCCATCTGGCTCTGGGTGGCTGGTGAGGGAGGGGGTGTCCCCAAACCCCCCGGGACCCCCCGCCCCCGCACAGCCGGCTGGGCACAGGAGGGGGTCTGGCCTGACCCCCCGCTCATCCCAATTAGCCACCGGGCCCAGCTGCGGCCCCCTCAGTCCCCGCTGTGCCCCCCGGGGGTACCCGGTACCCCGCAGCATCCCTCCCGTCCCCATGGCAGCCACATCCTGTCCCCATGGCAACCCCGCGGGCTCCCCAAATTGCAGCCCCCCCCCCCTTACATCCCGCCACAAGACTCTCGGGACAGGAGCAGGGGAAAGTAGACACACCTGTGCATGCGTGTGCATGTATGTGCAGGCATGTGTGTATGTATGTGCATGTATGTGTGGTGTGCATGTATGTGCGTGTATGTGAATGTGTGTGTATGTATGTGCATGTATGTGTGGTGTGCATGTATGTGCGTGTATGTGAATGTGTGTGTATGTATGTGCATGTATGTGTGGTGTGCATGTATGTGCGTGTATGTGAATGTGTGTGCATGATGTGCATGT
>NW_016690207.1:5273713-5298900 GCF_001604755.1 Lepidothrix coronata | reverse complement strand
GTGTGTGCATGTATGTGCAGTGTGCATTTATGTGCATGCATGTGCAGTGGGCATGTGTGTGCATGTATGTGCAGTGTGCATTTGTGTGCACGCATGTGCAGTGTGCATGTATGCACGAGTATGTGCATACATACGTGTGTGTGTCCCTCTGCATGCCTACACATGCGTGTGCATGTGTAAGGACACACACGCCCCTGCCTGAATGCACACGTGTGCCGGTGTGTGTCTGTAACTACATACACACGTGTGTGCAGGCGTGTGTGTGTGCATGTATGTGCGTGCAGTGGCGTGTGCCTGTGCTCACGGTGACACGCAGTGACACTCGGGGACCGACCTGCCGAGCCAGCCCGGGCAGCGCTGGGGACACGCGGGGTTCAGCCCAGCCGGCCCAAGCATTAACGAGCATTAATTATGCCGGCATTAATGAGCATCCATTAATTCCCATGCCCCAGTGGGGGGGAATTTTCCTGCAACGGCCCCACAGACCCAATATGGGGCTTTTTTTAAACTTGAATTTAAGTGTTTCCTGCAGCCTGAAGTTACTGTCTCTGCTACGGAAAATGAGCACTTGCAGATGATGGAAAAATCCCTGCTTGGGGGAGAATTTAGCCACAACTCCATTTCCACAGGGATTGCCCAGTCGGAAACTGGGTGGAAAAGGGCCATTACTGGCAGCGGAGCTGCTTTGTCCCACTGTCCCTGCCTGAGCCTGCTCCCTCCCCACCGGCACCCACCCTGGGATGGGGCAGAGGGGGATACACGGGGCTGAGACCTCGCCACACTTCATCTCATCTCCTGCTCTCCAAGCAAAGCAGGGGCTGGAGCCAGGAAAGCGCCGCACAAGCCAGCGGAGGATGCTCAGCCCTCACAAGCCCCACCTCCCCACGCCCCTAATTTTTCCCGCAGGGTCCCACTCTCAGCTGGAGGACACGGCCCCCCGCATCGTGGAGCACCCCACGGATCTCCTGGTCTCCAAGGGGGAACCGGCCACGCTGAGCTGCAAGGCCGAGGGGCGCCCGGCCCCGGCCGTGGAGTGGTACAAAGACGGGGAGCGGGTGGAGACGGACCGGGAGGATCCCCGCTCCCACCGCACCCTCCTGCCCGGCGGCTCCCTCTTCTTCCTCCGCATCCTGCACGGGCGGCGGGGCAAGCCCGACGAGGGGGTCTATGTCTGCGTGGCCAGGAATTACCTGGGGGAGGCCACAAGCCGGAACGCTTCCCTGGCGGTGGCCGGTGAGTCCTGGGGAGAGGGAGAGGGGCTGAGGGGTGATTTGGGTGGGGGTTTAGGGGTCTGGTGTCACCAACCCGCTCTGGTGGCTGTGGGACCAGGGGCTCTCACATCCCCGGGCGTGGCGCTGCCGAGGGAAAAGAGGGGGAAAGAGATAAAAGCAAGGAAAATAAATGGAAAGAAGGGAAAATGAAGTATTTGGCGATAAATAAAATAAGTGAAGAGCAATGGAAAGAAATTTCAGTGAGTTCGAAAGAAGCGAAAAACATTGGAAATAAATGAAACCGAGGGGAAAGAAATGAAAAAAAAAAAAAAAAAAAAGGAAATGAGTGAAAGTAGATGGAAAGAGCAGAGTGAAAGTAGAGGGAAAGAGTAAAATGAAAGTAAGTGAAAATGAATGAAAGTAGGAGAAAAGACATTAAAACGTGGGGGAAAAAAAGAAATGAAATGAAGTGACAAGAAGTGAAAATAGATGAAAAAATAAAATAAGTGAAAATAAGTGAAGAAGAACAAAAATAATGAAAAAATCAAAATAATTGGAAATAGATGAAAAGAAGTGAAGATTACTGAAAAGAAGTGAAAATAAGTAAAAATAACAACAAAAGAACACAAAAGAAATTAAAAGAAGTTAAAATACTTGAAAACAAATGAAAATGAGAATAAACAAAAATAATTGCAACAAAATAAAACAAAATGAAAATAACTGAAAACGTTCGAAAATCAAGTAAAATCAATGAAGATAAACTAAAATCAGCTAAAGCCAATGCAGACGGTGTCCCAGGCGCCACTCCCAGGGCTGGGGAGCTGAGGCCGGGCTGGTGTGTCCCCCCAGTGCTGCGGGACGATTTTCGGCAGCCCCCCGGGGATGTGGTGGTGGCGGCGGGAGAACCGGCCGTGCTGGAGTGTGTCCCGCCCCGCGGCCATCCCGAGCCCAGCGTCTCCTGGAAGAAGAACGGAGTCCGGCTCAGCGACAAGGACGAGCACCTGACCGTGAGGGACGGGGCGGGGGGCACAAACCCGGGGCGGGGGTGTTGCAATGGGGGGGTGGGATAAGGTAGGGATAGAGGATGCAGTAGGAGCGTGGGATGTGAGAGGGGTACAGGATGGGGATGTGGAATGCGGGATTCGATGGGGATGCAGGGTGCAAACGGAGATTAAGGTTGCAATGAGGGTGTGGAATGTGATGGGGGTGCCTGATTCGATGGGGATGCGAAGGGGATTGGGGATGCGATGGGGATGTGGGATGTGGTGGGAATGTGGGTGCAGTGAGGATACAGAACGTGATGGGGAGGCGATGGAGAAGTGGAATGTGATGGGGATGGGGGATGCAACAGAGATCTGTGATTCAATGGAGATACAGGACGTGATGGGGATGGGGGATGCAATGAGGATGCAATGGGAACGTATGACGTGATGAGGGTGTGATGCAGTGAGGATGTGGGAAATGATGGGGATGTGAGGGGCATGTGGGATGCAGCGGAGAGTTCGGATGCAATGAGGATGTGGGATGTGACTGGGATGCAGGATGAGATGGGGATGTGGGAATGGGGATGTGGGATGCAATGGAGATATGGGATGTGATGAGGGTGTAACTGAAATGGGAATGTGAGATGCAGTGAGGATGCGGGATGTGATGGAGATACGGAATGCAGTCAGGACGGGAGGTGCAATAAGGATTTGGGATGCAGTGGGAGTATGAGATACAGTGGAGATGCAGGATGCAATGGGGATGCTGGATTTGATGGGGATGGGGGATGTGATGTGCTTCCCCCAGATCCGTGGAGGGAAGCTGATGGTGGCGAGTACCCGCAAGAGCGACGCCGGTGTCTACGTCTGCGTGGCCACCAACGTGGTGGGGGAGAGGGACAGCGAGCCGGCCGAGCTGGTGGTCTTTGGTGCGTGGGGTGCAATGTTTGGGGTGCTGAGGGGTGGATGACATCCCGGCGGGACTGACGGCTGCCCCACAGAGCGCCCGGCGTTCGGCAAGAGGCCCCTGAACCAGGCAGTGCTGGTGGAGGGGACGGCAGAGTTCGCCTGCGAGGCGGTGGGGGATCCCCAGCCAGCGGCACGGTGGCACAAGGAGGAGGGCGAGATGCCACTGGGAAGGTGAGTAGGGGGTGAGGGGGCTGATGCAGGGCACCAGGGCCATCGGTGCAGGGCTCTGCAGTGCAGCTGGGTGGCATTAGTGTGTGCCAGCCTGGCATCCCCATGACATCAAGTATCCCATCACATCCTATATCCCCGGTGCACCCTCCATCCTCAGCACATCCTGCATCCCTATTGCACCTCAAGTCCTCATTGCATCCTGCTTCTCCATTGCATCCCATATCCCCATCACATCCCACATCCTCACCACATTTCACATCCCCAATGCATCCCTCATTTTCCTTGCATCCCAGATGCCTGTTGTGCCCACATCCTCATCACATCCCACATCCTCACTGCATCCCAACCCCTTGGCACCCCACGCTGTCCTGGTGCCCCAGCACTCTGCTGGTGCTACATCCTCACGGGGTTCCCCCAGGTGGGAGGTGCTGCCAGACAACACCCTGCGGATCAGCCGGCTGCGAGCAGAGGACGAGGGCACCTACACCTGCGTGGCCGATAACAGCGTGGGCAGGTCAGAGGCATCCGGCACCCTCACTGTGCATGGTAAGGGGGGCCCTGGGGAGCACCCTTGGGTGCTGGTGGAGTGCCTGGGCAAGCCCTTGTCTCTCCCCACACTGTGGCAGTGCCCCCCCAGCTCGTCACTGGGCCCCGTGACCAGGCTGTCACCCCTGGCCAGAGCGTGACCTTCCAGTGCCAGAGCAAGGGCAACCCACCGCCCGCTGTCTTCTGGCAGAAGGAGGGGAGCCAGGTCTGTGACCATCTCTGTCCACAACCCTGTCCCCATCCTTGACCCCAGACCCAGCTGTAGCCTCATCCTCATCCCAGTTCCCACCTCATCCCTGTCCCCATTCCATCCTCATCCCAATCCCATCACCGTCCCTATTCCATTTCCATTCCACCTCATTATCATCACCATCCCCATCCCAATTCTCAGCCTGTCAGTATCTCATCCCCATCGCAATCTCATCCCATCTCATCCTAATCTCACCTCATCCCCACCCAGTCCCCATCACCATCCCATCCCAGTCCTTATCCCATCCCTGACCCTGTTTCACCCCAATCCCAATCCTTACCCCATTCCATTCCATTCCACCTCATCTCTTCACATCCCATCCCATTCTTGTCCCCATGCCCATCCCTGTCCCCACCGTGTCCCAACCCACCTCCCCTCCCTCCCCAGACCCTGCTGTTCCCGGGCCAGCCCCCGCTCCCCTCCAGCCGTGTTTGGGTGAGCCCCGGAGGTGCCATGACCATCGCCGACGTCCAGCCCAGTGACGCTGGCCACTACCTGTGCCAGGCCATCAGCGTGGCTGGCAGCGTCCTGGCCAGGGCACGCCTGGAGGTGATGGGGGGTAAGTCTGGCACCAGCAGAGAACTGGCGCATTCGGTGCACGAGTGGCACCCACCACACCACCCAGCAATTCCCGGTTTCCCCCCGTAGCACCCACGGAGCTCCACCCGCCGGTGGTCAGCCCCATTCCCGCTAACCGGACGGTGCTGCCGGTGGGGGCCACGGCCCGGCTGCCTTGTGGGGTGTGGGGCGGTGACCCCTCGGGCAGCGTGGACTGGCTGAAGGATGGCAGTGCCCTGGTGGGTGCCCAGTCCCGTGCCAGCCTGCTGGAGAATGGCACCCTGCAGATCACCAGCCTCCGGGTGAGCCGGCCCCGGCAGGGGCACCCGTGGGGGCACTGCAGGGAGGGCAGGGGGGCAGTGGGTGTGGGAGGCGTGCAAAGGGAGGTGGGTGCTCAGGTTGGTGGGTACAAGCAGTGCTGGGGCTCAGGGTGATGGGTACAAAGGGTGGTGGGTGCTCAGGGTGGTGGGTACAAAGGGCAGTGGGTGCCCAGGGGGTGGGTGCTGAGGTGATGGGTGCTCAGGGTGATGGGGCAGGAGCTCTTCCCCCCCACAGGTGAGAGACTCTGGGCTCTATGAGTGCGTGGCCACCAGCCCAGCGGGCGAGACACGCTGGGGCAGCTCTCTGGAGGTGCAAGGTGGGTCACAAGGATGTCACTGCACCAGGGACACCATGGCACCGGGGACAAAGCAACCCCAGACCTCCACGCATCTCTCTGCAGGTGATGAATCTGACCTCTCCCCACCTTCCCCTGTGCCCGGAGTCCTCCCTGGGCCACCCTCCACCCCTGTGGTCACCAACATCACCAAAAGCAGTGTCACCCTGAGCTGGAAAGCGAACAAGGACAGCGATGCCACCCATGTCACCTCTTACATAGTGGAGGCTTTCAGGTATCACTCAAGCATCCTCTCTGGCTGCAGGGATGTTGTGGTGGCCCGGTACCACCCCATCACGGGTCACCCCTGTCCCTTGGCAGCCAGGCAGCGGGTGGCCCGTGGCGGACGGTGGCAGCTGATGTGGAGGGTGAGACCCACACGGTGAGCGGCCTCGTCCCTGACACCGTCTACCTGTTCCTGGTGCGGGCGGTCAACGCCTACGGGCTCAGTGACCCCAGCGGCGTCTCAGAGCCTGTGCACACCCAAGGTGAGACCCAGCGGTGACATCGGTGGAGGTGTTTGTGAACCCACCATCCACCTCCACTTGGTGACACACATGGAGGTGCCTGTGGCCCCAAAACCTTTGGGTCCATCCTTGCCCAGTGGTGCCGGTGGAGTTTCCCATGTACCCACCATGGGAACGTGGTGTCACCGTGGCCTCTCCACTCGGTGACGCCAGCGGGGATGTCCATGGGCCCTCCATTCTCTCGTGCTTCCAGCAGATGCCAGCCCCACGCAGCAAGGGCTGGACCCTGAGCAGGTGCAACGGGAGCTGGCCCAAGTGGCTGTGCACCTGCAGGAGCCCGTGGTGCTGCCGCTGGGCGCCGTCCGCCTCTCCTGGACCGTGAGTGCCGCACCCCGCTGCCAGCACGGGGCTCCCGGTGCCGAGCATCCCCCCATCCCACCCTCCCCTTGGCCTCGCAGGTGGAGCGCCCAGCACCCTTCCTTCAGGGCTACCGTGTGCTGTACCGGCGGCGTGGTGGGCGCTGGGAGGAGGCGCGGGCGGTGCGGGCACCGGAGGAGCGGGGGGCCCTGCTCACCGAGCTGCGCCGGGGCCAGGACTACGAGATCAAGGTCCGACCCTACTTCCGTCAGCTCCAGGGTCCAGACAGCGCCGTGCGCACTCTGCGCACCCCCGAGGCGGGTGAGTGTAGGAGTGCAGGGGGGGGGAGGAGGCCCGGGGGACAACCTGGAGGTGACACCCCGTGTGTCCCCTACCGGCAGCCCCCAGCGCCCCCCCGCGAGCTGTCAGCGTGGCTGGGAATGGCACCAGTGTCCGCATCTCGTGGCAGCCACCACCACTGGCCGAGCAGAACGGCGTCATCCGGGATTACCGGGTAAGGGTGGACAGCAACAGGGACGTAGCAGGTCCCCTCTGTCCACCCATGACATCATGTCATGGCGTCCCTCCTCTTTCCCTCCCCGCTCCCAGATTTGGTGCCTGGGCAACGAGAGCCGCTACCACATCAACCAGAGCGTGGAGGGGACGGTGCTGGCGACAGTGCTGCGGGGACTGGTCCCCGGGGTCCCTTACCACGCCGAAGTCGCCGCCGCCACTGGCGCCGGTGTGGGTGCCCGCAGCGCCCCTGTCCCCATCCGCGTCGGTGAGTCTCCTGTCACCGCCGCACCTACGGGTGGGGAGTGGCGGGGGTCACCCACTGTGGTGCTGCGGATGGCTCCTCGGCATCCCACCGGTGTGTCCCCCTTCCCCGTGTCACTCGCAGCCCCCCCGGTGGAGCGGGATGCGGAGCCAGCGGGCGGGAGCAGCATGACCGAGCGCTTGGCTGAGGTGGCCAGGCAGCCAGCCTTCATCGCCGGCGTCGGCAGCGCTTGCTGGGTCGTTCTCGCCGCCTTCGCCGCTTGGCTCTACAGCCGCCGCCGCAGGAAGAAGGAGCTCAGCCACTTCACCGGTACAGGGGGTGCTACCCCTGGGACTCCCCACCCCTCACCCATCGCCCACCAGCCACCTATTTCCCCTCTCTTTACAGCCTCCTTTGCCTACACACCCACCGGTAAGCCCACAGGTGGCGCGGGGTCCCGGCGCGGCCTCTCGCCGCCCTCACCCCGCTCTCTTTCCGCAGTCGCCTTCCCGACTCCAGCGCGCGGCAGCCCCAGGTAACCCCCCGGGTATCCCCCGCCCTCTCCAGGAGCCCCAGCGCTGACCACCAGCATCCCTTCCCCCCGTCTCCTTGCAGGGCAGCCGCCGGCAGTGGTTACCCGTGGCTGGCGGACGCGTGGCAGGGTGGCGGCACAGCCAGTGCTGCGGGTTGCTTGGGCACCGCTGAGAGATACTACAATGGTAAGGGGTCAGCACGGGGGCGGGTGCGTGGCTCTGACTGGGAAGGTCATAGTCAGCCCTGATGGCGGCAGCCGCCCTCTGCAGACGCCGGCATCACCCGTTACATCGCCCAGACGGAGCAGTTTGGGGCGGGGGCCGGCGAGGGGCCGGTTTACAGCACCATCGAGGCGGACAGTGAGGAGCTCTGCACCTTCCCCCGTCCCTTCTCGCAGTATGGGACCCCCTATCCCGGGGTGGGTCCTCAGCCGATGGATGCTGCAGCCGCCCAGGCACCCCGAGGATGGGCTGAGCACGGTAGGGTGGTGGGATGGGTGGGGGGACACAGGGGAGCCGGGGGTGCGGTCCCCTCCCCACAGCTCCCCCAGCATCCCGCCTTGCCGCAGGGGCCAAAGCAAAGCTGGGGCAAGCGGTGAAACTGCCAGCGGTGAGTTGGACGGAGCTGCTGCCCCCTCCACCCTCGGCCAGCGAGCTCAGCCAGTGCACCCAGGAGAAGGAGGAGGAGGAGGAGGAAGAGGAGGATGAAGAGGAAGAGGCAGCCAGAGGGTGAGTGTGGAGGCTTGGGGGGGCAGGGGCCTGCTGCCCCCAGCACGCACCCTGTGGTCTCCGCCCTGCAGGTTGGGGATGGAGGTGTGGTACCCTGGTGAGGACATCCCCTGTGCCACCGCTGCATCCTCGCCCACCACCTCCTCCGGTTGCCGGTCCATCACCACGCTGACGCCATCGCCCCGCACCACCGAGGACATTCCCCGCCTCCGGGACTTCGACAGCTCCCGCCTGCCCCGGTAGGAGATGGGCCTCGCTTGGTATGGCCGTGCCATTGGGGTTTGGATGTCCCATTGAGGTCCAGGTGTCCCACCACGGTCTGGGTGTTCCATTGTGATTCAGTCATGCTGTCACTATCCAGCCCCTGCTCTGCCATCATGGTCCAAATGTGTCATTGGGGTCCAGATGTTTCATAGGGGTCCAGATGTCCCACCATGGTCCAGGTGTTCCACCACAATCCATCCATCTTGTCACCATTCAGCCCTGCTGTGCTGTCATGGTCCAGCCATGCCATTGAGGTCCAGATGTGCCATCTGAGGTCCAGGTGTCCCACTGAGGTCTGGGTGTCCCACCGTGATCCAGCCATGTTGCCATGACCCAGTTCCACTGTTCCACCATGGTCTGGCCTTGCCACTGGAGTCAGGATGTCCCACCAGGGTCCGGATGACCCACCACAGTCTGGGTGTCCCATCACAACCCAACCATGTTGTCACAGTCTGGTCCTACCATGCCACCATGGTCTGGCCATGCCATGGGGGTCTGGATGTCCTGCTGGAGTCTGGATGTCCCATCATGGCCCAGGTGTCCCTTTGTGATAATTCCATGATGTCACCATCCATCTCTGCTCTCCAGCTGTGCCCCAGCCATGCTGTCAGGTCACATCCATGACAGTGTCAGCTGACTGGGGCATCACCATTCAGCTGGACCATCACAAGCCAGCTGGGACATCATCATCCAGCTGTGCTGTTGTGGCCCAGCTCTGCCATGATCCAGCGGTGCCATCGCAAGCCAGCAGTGCCATCACAATGCTGGCACGTCACTGCACTCCAGCTGTACTGTTGCAATCCAGCCATGTGGTTGCAATCCAGCTGTGCTGTGATCCAGCTGTGCAGCTGCAATCCAGCTGTGACATCCGGGGCCAGCTGCATCACTGCCATCCAACTGTGTGCTTGAAATCCAGCTGTGCTGTGACCCAGCTGTGCAGCTGAAAGCTGTGTGGTTATAATCCAGCTGAGCAGCCATTATCCAGCTGTTCTCCAGCTGTGCCATTGCAGGCTGGATACGTGTCATTACGACCTTGTCAGGCTGTGGCTTGTGATCCAGCTGTGCTCCTCCCCTCCGGCTGTACCACTGCACTCATCCATCTCCCCTTTGCCAGCCCAGCTGTGTGACTGCGATCCAGATGTGGCACTGCCATCCAACTGTGCTGCTTCAGCCCACCCACACCAGTGCCATCCAGCTGTGCCAACACCCCATGTCTTCCCCTGGCCCCAGCACAGTTCTGGAGGGATTGTGCCAGCCAGCACTGTGGTGGCCACCGAGCCCCCCATCCCACTTGCCCCACCTCGGCTTCATCCCACCCCCTCTTTGCCAGGAGACCCCCCCACAGCACCGGCACCCCCCCACAGGCACCCAGTCCCCCAGTGACTCCGGATGCCAGCGAGGGCCACCCACCCCGAGCCCGCTGCCCCCCCGGCGCAGGTGAGCCCTGGAGGGCCGGTTTGGGTGGGCGGGCACCGCACTGGCTGTGTGGGGAGGCTGACACTGCCATCCTCCCCCAGGGAAACACCGCGGGGCGGCCCCTAAAGGTCGCCTGAAGCCCAAATGCAGCCGTTACTGCCGGGAAAAGCAGACGGGAGGTGAGTGGGGGGGGAAAATTAGGGGCTCCAGGTGGGTCCAGGAGGGCTCAGCCCTCTCCTCCCTCTCCACCGCAGACCTGCCGCCACCGCCGCTGCCGCCACCGGGAGAGACCCGCGGCCCCTCTCCAGAGCGGGAGCCCAGCGGGGCCGAGCGCAGGGTCGCCCATCGCCCGCCCCGCGGCGGTAAGCCAGGGCCACCGGCTGCGAGACAAAGGGGTTGGGGGTGTCACTGCCGAAACCCAACCTTGTCCCGTCCCCTGCAGACGAGCTCGTCCCCTACAGCAAGCCCTCCTGCCTGCCCCGCGGGCAGGTGTCTGGCAGCTGCTCCACCACAGGCAGCGTCTCATCCCGCGGCTCCGCCAGCTCCCGGGACCACGGCTCGGGGCGCAGCCGGATCCCGGCGGAGCGCGGCCAAGGGAGCGGCCATCGCCGCCGCCCGGGGGCCGCATTGCCCGGCCCGTCGCAGGAGAAGCGATAAAGTGGAGGGCAAGCCGGTGACAGGGTTGGGGACACGGAGGGACGTTCTTTAATTTCTGGGTGGCGTCATGTAAATAGGGTTGCACAGAGCCAGCGGCCGGTGGGCGTCAGAGTGAGGGGGGACAGGGGTGCTCGGGGTGGGACAAGGATAATCACAAGGGATGAGGACCCTGGGGAGGGACAAAGATGCTCAGGGAAGGAGTAGGATACTTGGGGAGGGATGAGGACCCTTGGGACAAGGACGGTAGGGAAGCGCAGGGATATAATTCAGAGGATTAGGATGCTTAGGGAGACCAAGGACAGTCATGAGGAATGAGGACCCTGGGAAGGGATGAGGATGCTCAGGAGGGACAAGGAAGATGCTTGGGGAAGGAGGAGGAGCCTGGGGACAGAGACAGTTGTTCAGAGAGGGATGAGGACGTTGGGGAGGGATGAGGATGCTGGAGGGGGATAAGATTGATGCTTAAGCAGGGCAAACATCTTGGGGACAAGGACAGTTTGGAGGAACAAGGATGCTGCGAAAGGACAAGGACGACTGTGAGGGATAAGGATGATTGAAATGGATGGGGACAGTTGGGATGAGATTACAAGGGAGAGACAAGGACACTGCAGATGGTTTAGGGTGCTGGTGAGTGACAAGGAAGGCAGGGGGACAAGGATGCCTGGGAGCAAGAGGACACAGGGAGAGGACAAGGTTGCTTGAGAAGGACAAGGACTGTAGTAAGGGATGAGGAGGATAGTTGCTGGGGGATGAGGACAGTGGGAAGGGACAAGGACACTTGGTGCATAGGGCAAAAACAATTAGAGAAGGATGAGGACGCTCAGGAGGGCTGAGGACCCTGGGAATGAGGATGATTAGGAAAGACAAAGACACTCGGAGGAGGCACAGGTGCCTTGGGAAGGATGAGGATACTTGGGAGGGACAAGGATGGTTGAGGTGGGACAAGGATGCTGAGGAAGGACATGGACTTTTAGAAATGACAAGGACAGTTGGGAGAAATGGGAACGGTCAGCAGGCCTGGGGATGGTCAGGGGGACAACCCTGGGGAAAGACAAGGACACTTGGGATGGACAACAGTGCTTGGGCTGGACAAGGGTAGTTGGGGGGGATGAGGATGTTGGGGAAGGACGAGGGCACTGGGGAGGGACGAGGACACTGTGGAGGGATGTGGACACAGAGGGAATGTGGACTCTTGGGAAGAATGAGGATGCTGGGGAGGAATGAGGCATTTGGGAAAGTATGGGGACACTGAGGAGGGATGGGGACACTGCAGAAGGATGGAACACTTGGGAAGGGCAAGGACACTGGAGAAGGAGGGACACCCACCCCCCTTGGTGCCACCCACCCTTTGTGTGTGGCTTTTCCTAGTAAAGAGCCCCTTTTTGGGGAACTGCCTAATAAAACTGGATTTTAGCCGAGCCAAGGGGACTGGCCTTGCTGCATCCTGCACCCTGGGGACCTCCATGCTCCTGTCCCTCCTGTCCCCAGCTCGCCACCTGCCCTGGCCCAGGGGCTGCCACTCCCTGACCCCTGGCCACCTGGGAAGAAAAGGGGACATTTTCCAGCACCCCGCAACAGATGGCACTCCCTTCCACCCCCAGTGCCTGTCGCCCCAGCATCGGGGCACCGCTCACCGTTCTGTGTGATGCCCAGAGGTACCTCTGCCCTGACTCTCTGTGGGACCCCCAGTGCTGTCCCCCAGTCCCAGGTGGTGGTTGGGACCCCAGGTGAGAAGACCCGCTCCAAGGGTGATGGTGGCGGTGAGGGACCTGCAGGAGACGGTGGTGTCACCGTGGTGCCATGACAGAGACACCTTCCCCAGGGAGGTGACGATCCTTGGGGTCAGAATGGGCGTCAGGGACCCTTCACTCACCCCTGTAAGGCCCGTCAGTGTCCTCAAGGCTGTAGCAGAGGCCATCGACGGCCACGGCCAGCGCGCGGGCGAAGCTGGCGTCCAGGAGGAAGGAGCCGTCGCAGGAGCTCACGAGGCTGCAGCGGGCGCTGGCAAAGTTGTCCTCCGAGACGGACCCCCAGCCGTTCAGCAGAGACCCCCCTGGCGAGCCCCTCGTCGCTGTCCGCTCTTCCTCCTCCTCTTCTTCCTCCTCCTCCTCCCCCTCCTCCTCCTCCTCGCCCAGCTCAGAGGCTGGTGGCCCGTAGATGTAGCCGTAGGTGTGCAGTGGTGAGAAGGACTGTGCCGTGCTTGGTGCCGGGGGCCTGGGGGGGACATGGGGCAGACACTGATGGCACCGGGGGGCCCTGCCATGGTGGGAGTGTCCCACGGGGGTGGGGAATACCTGAGGCAGGTGGTGTCCTGGTCCATCTCCAGGTCCTCAGCCACCTGCTGCTGTGTGAGGACCCCGTCGCTGAAAGCTGGTGAGAGGCGTCCGGTGACTGGGGACCTGTCCCTTGGGTGCCTGGTGTCTGGGGACATGTCCTTGGGGTACCTGGTAGCCAGGAACATGTCCCTTGGGTGCCTGGTCTCCAGCAATGTGTCCCTGGTGTTGCTAGTGGCTGGGGACATGTCCTTGGGGTACCTGGTGCCCAAGAACATGTCCCTCCGGTGACCAGTTACTGAGGACACCTCTTCAGGATGCCTGGTGACTGGGGATGTGTCCCTCATGTGCCCAGTGTCTGGTGACATGTCCTCAGGGTACCTGGTGACCAGAAATATCATGAAGGGACATCCCTTGGGTGCCTGGTCACCAGTGATGGGTCCCTCGGGTGTCTGGTAGCTGAAGATGTGCCCTTGGGGTACCTGGTGCCCAAGAACTTGTCCCTGCGGTGCTCAGGGACTGGTGACATCTCCTCAGTGTGTCTGGTGACTGGGGATGTGTCCCTGGGGTGCCTCATGGCTGGTGACATGTTCTCATGGTACCTGCTGGACAGGAACATGTCACTTGGGTGCTTGGTCACCAGAGACGGGTCCTTGGAGTGCCTGTTGGCTGGGGACATGTCCTTGGCATACCTAGTGGCCAGGAACTTGTCCCTGCAGTGCCTGGTAGCTGGAGACATCTCCTTGGGGATCCTAGTCCCTGGGGACGTCTCCTGGGGCAGCCTCATGCCTGAGGATGTGTCCCTGCAGTGCCTGCTGGCTGGGGACATGTCCTTGGGGTGCTTAGTGGATGGTGACATGTCCCGCTGGCACTTGGTCCCTGGTAATGGGTCCCTGGGGCACCTGGTGACCAGGGATGTGTCCTCGGGGTGTCTGGTGGCCAAGACTGTGTCCCTCTGGTGCTTGGTGGCTGGTGACATGTCCCTGGGATTTCTGGGGACTGGGGACACATCCTTGGGGTGCCTGCTAGCCCAGAGCATGTCCTTGGGGTGCTCAGTGACCAGGGACAGGTCCTGGGGGTGCCTCGTGGCCAGTGACGCATCCTTGGGGCTCTCAGTGGTCGGGGATGTGTCCCTGGGGCGTTGGGTGAGTGGAGGTGTGTCCCTGGGGATCCCAGTGGACGGGGACAGGTCCTTGGGGCGCCTGGTGATCGGGGATGTGTCCCTGGGGCACACGGTGGCTGGGGACCTGCAAGTGCAAGCAACATGTTGGGTTTTGCAGCACGGGGTTTGGGTGCAGGGCACCCGTCTGGATGGGGACAGTCAGACTCACCGTGTCACCGGTGGGTGCCGGGCATGGGGTGGTCTCGGGGGTGTCGCTGGTGACCTGGTGACACCAGAGGCCAGCGAAGCACTGCCCCGACGTGGTTTTGGGGAGCTGAAGACTGGCAGCTGCCCGTTCCCTCCGTCCATCACGGAAGCAGTGGTGTCCCCCTCGTGTCCCCTTCGCTGAGGCCACCTGGCTGCTGGCCCAAAATCTGTCCCCCACTCGCCTCCACTTCCAGTGACAGGGACGTGGCCGGGACCAGCCGTGAGCACCGGGGTGCTGTGCACTTGATGCAGCTCTGCATGGGGGATGTGGGACACCGAGCCATGGGACACCTCCCCGGTGCCCCCATGTCCCCCCACATGTCCCCCATACCCACCTCTCTTGCGAATGTGCTCCCAGGGCGCTGGGTTCGGGGTGCTGGGCGAGGTGTGCACCCCGGGGTGCCCCCCACTGCAGCCCCCCGTGTCCCCGAGGGGCGGCGGGTGCCCCCCACAGGGGCTGCTGCGGTTGGGGGGCGTGGGGGGGCCAAGGCTCGGCGGCTCCAGGGAGAGGGCTGGGAGGGTAAGAGAGGTCATGGGTGCTGAGCTCTGTGCCCCTTGTCCCCTCTGCCCTCAGGTCTGTGTGTCCTCAAGTCCTTGCTGCCTGCAGACAGGCAGTGGGGACCACCCAGGTGGGGGTCCCATGGCACTGGGGTCCCAGGGAGAGGGTTGGGGTCTTGGGCATACTTTGCTGGTCCCATAGCACATTGTGAGGGTCCTAGGCCTTGGTGGGGGTTCCCATGGCATCAGGTCAGGGATCCCATGGTACCGGGTGGGGGGCCCAGAATACCCTGTGTGGGGGCTCCATGGCAGAGAGTGGGGTTTCTATGGCACCGGGTGGGGATCCCAACCCTGGGGTTCACTGCAGGGGTGATGGTCTCATGGCACTAGGTGGGGGTCCCAGCTCCCATAGGGTTCATTGAAGGGGTAGGGGTCCCATGGCACTGGGTGGGGGTCCCAGCTCCCGCAGGGCTGACTGGAGGGGTGGGGGTCCCATGGCACTAGGTGGGGGTCCCAGTTCCCACGGGGCTCACTGGAGGGGTGAGGGTCCCTGCTGTCACTGCCCAGCAGTCGGCTGCTGAGGCTGCTGCTGCTGCTGAGGTTTCGGGGGGCACAGCTGGGTTTCCAGGGGCCACCGAGCCACGGCGAGTCACCAGCCACCAGCCTGCAAGGCAAGGCGTGCTGTCAGGGCATCCCAATCCCACCACAGCAGGGATCCCCCACCCCAAGGCCTCTCACCTGCGGCGAGCTGCGGCATCCTGGCTGGCACGGCGCTGGCAGACGAGGAGGAGGAGGGCGAGTAAGGCCAACCAGAGCATGGAGCCGGCGGCTGCGATGACGGCAGGCTGCCGCAGTGCCTGGACCACCCCGCTGCTCCCCGCTGTCAGCCCTGCAAGGGTCCCACCGGTGTCACCTCGTGTTACAAACTTGACCCCCACCCGCTCCTCGCCTTGCTCCCTGTCCCCTACCCAGGACACCACAGGTGGTGTTGCTGGGGACCCCCAGCCCTGCGCCGTTGAAAGCTGCCACCTGGACACAGAATTCGACGCCGGGGTGTGGGAGGAGGGTTTCCAGGCGGCGGGTGCCTCCGTCCACTGTCCTGTTGGTGGGGCGCTGCCAGCCCTCGCCCACTGACCAGACCTGGCAGGCACCAAGGGGATGAGTCCCCTTAGATGATTACCCTTGATGGACCCCCTTTAATGGATCCCCCTGTGGATGGATCCCCTTGGATGGACCGCTTTGGATGGACCCCCTCAAATGAATGTCCCTGGATGGACTCCCATTGATGGACCCCCTTTGAATAGACTCACTTGGATGGGCTCCCTTGGATGAATCTCCTTGATGGATCCCCCTTGAATGGGCCCCTTTGGATGGGCTCCCTTGCATGCCACTAGGATGGATCCCCTTGGGTAAATGCCCCTGGGATGGACCCCCATTGATGGATCCCCCTTGGGTGGACCCCCTTGGATGACTCCCCTAGGCTGGACCCCTTTGGATGAGCTTCCTTGGATGAATGGCACTAGACAGATGCCCTGGGATTTACCTCCACCTGGATTAGCCCCTTTGGATGAACCCCCATGTTAAGATCCCTCCTGGATGGACCCCTTGGATGGATCCCCTTGGATGGACCCTCCTTGGTCAGAAGCCCCCCAAGCCCTGCCCCCTCACCCCGTCACCCCAAACCTGGTAGCCCCGGATGATGCCATTGTGGGCCTCAGGAGGAGGTGGCTCCCAGCTCACGACCACGGTGCCGTTCCCCGTCTCAGCCTGGCCTACGGTGACTTGCTGGGGTGCTGCACTGGGCACTGCCAGGACAGGGGTGCTGAGAACCCTGGGACCCCCAACCAACCTCCCTATCCTCCACCCAGGCATCCCTGGGGACATACAGCGCACCTTCCTCAGGTATCCAGAGGTGCCTGCTGTTGCTGTCCGAGCCCTGGGTCCCTCCAGTGTAGGGTCGGACCTTGAACTCGTACTTGTAGCCCCTGTGGAGCGCGGGGATGATGGTGCTGAGCTCCCTGCCTGCGTCGTGTTGGACCCAAGGGGTGGTGGCCGGGAGCAGGCTGCGGTACAGCACCATGTAGGACACCGGCACCGGCACCGGCATCAGCATCTGAAGGGGATGGGAAGGGTTCTGAGTCATGGTGGGACACGGGCATGTGTCTCCAGCCTCATCCCTGTGTCCCATCCCTGCCCTCCACTGGGGACATTCCGGCATGACACTGACCCTCCAGCGGAGCCGGACAGCAGCGGTGGGCAGCGCTGTGCCATTGTCCAGGTGCAGCCGCACAGCCAGCAGGTCCCGTGGGGCAGCGTCTCGCCGGCCCGTTGGCAGTCGATCTGTGGGGCAGAGGGAGGAAGGCTAATGACAGCTCCAGGCAGGAGTGGAGTCCCCTGGCACCTGCCCAGACACCCACCTCAGATACCTGTACCTGATGTCTCCCTAGATGGATCCACTCAGATGTACCCCTTGGGGGGGACCCCTTTGGACAGATACCTTTTGATGGGTCTGTCTTGGATGGACACATCTTGTATGGACCTCTTGGATGGGCCCCCTTTGATATGTTCCCTTTGTGGACATGGGATGGGCCCCCTGACACACCCCTATTGATGTGTACCTCTTAGATTGACCCTTTGGATGGATACCTCTTGTCCTATTCCCCTTTAATGGACCCCCACCTTGGACAGACTCCCTAAAATGGATACTCTCGTAGCAGCCAGTGTGGCTGGATCCCCTTTAGGTGGGCTCTCTTGAACGGATCCCCTTGGATGGACTCCCACCTCAGTGCGTCCCCTTAAGTGGATCCCCTTACACGGACTTGCTTGGATGGAGCCCTTAGGCGGATCCTGTTGGATGGATGCTTCTAGATGGACCCTCCCTTTGAATGGATCCCCTCAGCTGGATGGACCCTTTTTTGACGGACTCCCCTTGAATGAACCCCTTGGATGAACCCCATTAGATGGACCCTGTTAGATGGACCCCCAGATGGCCCTGGGCGCCTGTGAAGTCCCACCACTGACCCTCCACGTGGAGGAGGGCGGCGGCGGCGGCGGTGCCCAGCTGGCTCTGCGCTGTGCACACGTAGGTGCCGGCGTCGGCGGCTGTCACGGCGTAGATGCGCAAAGTGTGCTCCCGGTCCACCTCGTGCCTGTGGGTCACCAGCTCTCCATCAGCTCCATCCCCACCCCAGGGACTGGACACCTCCCCCCTGCCACCACGTACCTGCCCCAGGGCAGGTCCCCACGCTCCTTGTGCCACTGCACCCGCGGCGCCGGGTCACCTTGGGCGCCGCAGCCCAGCTCCACGGTGCTGCCGGCCACCGCCACGGCGTCGCTCGGGTGCCGCACAATGGTCGGCTTCTCTGCGGGGTGACATCGAGGATGTGGCACCACGGCCGGGTGTGACGTGCCCACCACCCACGGGAGACCCTTGGCTTACCCAGGACGGAGACGCGGGCACCCCGGCTCTCCCTCTTGCCTGCCGCGTTGGCTGCCACGCAGATGTAGAGCCCGGAGTCGCTCCGTTGCGCTGGTGCCACCCTCAGCTTCCCATTGGTGACAACATACCTGTCACCCACCAAGTCCAAGGTCACCCCGTCCTTCTTCCAGGTGACGCGGGGTTCGGGGTGCCCCGAGGGGGGGACGCAGTCCAGCTCCAGCGCTTGCCCTGCCGTGGTCACCAGATCGCCCGGCTGCAGGCGGAAATTGTCCCGCAGCACTGCCGTGGGGAGGGCACACCGTGGGTGAGTGGGACAGGATTTTCTTGGGGTCCTCCCACCCACATCACCCCCACCGAGCGTCCTTACCAGCCAGAATTTGTGGTGCCGTGGCTGCGCTGGGGGGGTGGCAGCCTGTGGGGTGACAAGGAGGTGGGAGGATGCCGGAGGGTGCCCCAGGCGGGCACAGTCTCAGCCCCAGGGTGGGCAGGGGGCAGAGTTAAGGGGATTTTGCCCCCCCATGGGCTGAACTCACCTCCACGGTGCAGAGCGGCGAGGCAGAGCCCCAGGCCCAGCGCCGTCGCCCAGCCGCCCGCCATGCCAGCCCCAGCCAGCCTTCCCGCTTCCTCCCAAAATCCCAGTCCCTCCCTGTCAGCACCGGGGCCGGATCTGCCTCCGGATGGGGGGGATACAATAGCCGGATGTGGGGGCCGGGAAATGCCGAGGGGAGAAGGAGGGCTGGTTGTGGTGAACAAAAACAGCTCAGTCCCGTCGTGGCAGTGGGGGCACCTGGGTGCGGTGGCACTGGCAGCACCTGGAGACAGTGGGGCTGGGGACACCAGCAGTTAATGAATTTAATTAGTCACAATAAATTCCCCCCATCCTCTGCCATGTTCAGAGGAAGAAATGAGTTCTCAGTTGAGGACACCATCAGTAGGGACCAGAGTGAACAGGCCAGGGTCTCCCAGGCTCTTCAAGCTGAAACTCGAGTGCCAGCCAGGAGCATCGGGCTCATGTGGTCTCAGCTGTCACCCACCTCTCATGTGTCCCCCCCACCCTGGGGAGGGTCCCTGTTCCACAAAGATACCCAAGGGTGCCGCCACTGGCCGGGTAGTATGTTTAGTTTATTGGTTAGTAGTGCACCCCAAGCACTCCAGGGTGCCTCGGCACCCACCCCGGGTGCCCCAGGGCCCGGCTCGCCTGGCCGGCTGCCCTCTGCTTTTCATCCTAAACCTATTTCCAGGGAAGGCCTGGGGGGAGATGACAGCGTGTGCCCCAAAACCGGGGTATTTTCACAGAAAACGCCGGTGCAGTGGAGGGGCAGCGCTCGGGCCAGGGCTTCCAGCCCACATTTAGGGGACGGTGCATCCGGGGAGCTGGGGGGCAGGAGAGAGCCCCTGTTTAGGCCTCCTCTGTGCATGTGTGCGCTTGGGCGAGGTTGTGTGCCGGTGCATGCCCTGCTCCACGCGTGGGGGGGTGTGCCACGGCAGGCAGGCACGGTGCTCTTCGACACGCATGTGCACAGGCGGTCGCTGGGTGTGCCATGCGTGTGCTCCCGTGTGCTCCTGCACACTCTGAGCACACTCAGCTGCACACGTCGTGCACAAACACCTTTCCACGCGTGCCAAGCGCACTCAGTGGCTGCTCCGTGCGAGTGCTGCATACACCCTTCTCTCCTCACACTCTTTGCACACTCGCTGCATTCTCCATGCAAATCCCGCGTGCACGCTCTCTCCACGTGCTCCATGTGCACTCTGCACGGGCTCTCTCTGCACACCCGTGGTCTCTGCGTGCTCTGTGCACGCTCAGAGAACACGCCCAGCGTTGGCATGCCTGGAAATGTCGTGCATGGTCTTACCTGCACACCCCGTGCACACTCCGCTCACACTCGGTGCAGTCTTAGCTGCACGCTCCGTGTGTGTTCTCTGCATGTGCTCCACACGCTCTCTTGCACACTCAGGGCATCCTCTCCCTGCACACCGTGTGCACACTCGCTGCCCACCCTCGTGCCTGCCCCCGTGCACCCCCTGTGTGCGCTCCGTGTGCTCTCCTGCACGCTCCATGCACGCTCTCTCCGTGCTCTGCCTGCACGCTCTCTCTGCACGCTCCGTGCACACCCTCCCTCGTGCTCTCTCTGTGCACTGCTCGCATGTTCTCTCTGCACACGCGTGTGCTTCCTGCACGCTCCCTGCACACTCATCCCGGCGAGAAAGCCATTAAAGCGACGCCCCAGGAAGACGGGGGACGGAAGAGGGGAGCTCCAGGTGGGATCAATAGGAAATTAGTGACTTTACGCCGAGTGGAATGATGCCCGGTGGCGGAAGCGGGGCCGTGCCAGTGTCCCCACTTGTCGCACGCCGCCGCCGAAGCGCGCACAGTCCCCCCTGCTCAGGCGCTGATCTCCACGGCGTTGGCCTCCTCCTGCTCCCGGATGACATGGACGCCCGCAGTCCGCAGCAGCCGCGGAGCGCCGCGGGAGCGCGCTGGCGAACCCGGTGGTGACCGGTGGGTCCGCGTGGAGGCGGGCGAGCGGGCTGGTGAGCGATGGTAGCGACGAGTCGAACGCCCCACCGGCCCCGGCGAGCGACCGGCCGCTGGTACCGGCGAGCTGGTGTAACCCGGTTCAACTGTGCCACGGGGTTCGGGTGGTGAATCCTCCTCTGCCTCCGGTGAGTCCTGCCAAAAGCCAACAATAGATGAGCGTGGTATGTGAGACCCTGTACCGGCACGATACCGGCACTACCGGCTGCTCACCTTATCCTTGAGGATGTACAAGGCCACTGGGTTTTTGCGCTCGTGGTCGCCGCTCCGTGGGATGCCCTCGGCTGCATGGAAGCAAGGTGTTGCTCACAGTGCCAGCGGCATTGGTGTTCCCCAACCCGCCACCGCCATGCCAAGACGGGCACTCACCCTCGTGCTTCAGGCGCTCCTCATCCTGCTCCGTGTAGTCGGAGGCCGGTTGCGTCTCCGCTTGTCGCTTCTCCCTGGGAAGGGAGAGGGGATGGGGCAGCACCGGCATCGCGGTGGGGGCAGTGGGGGGGCTGCCTGCGGCTCAGCCAGGGAAGGGCCCATTGCTGTTGGGAGGGAGAGATGGGATGGGGTGGAATGGAAGGAGGTAGAATGGGGTGGGATGGAATAGGACAAGATGGGATGGAGTGAGACGTGAACAGATGGAATAGAATAGAACACAATCGGAGAGATGGATCAAGGTGGGATGGCATGGGATGGGATGGTGTGGGACAGGACAGATAAGTGACGACAGGATGGGATAATATGGGTCAAGACAGGATGGGATGGGTCAGGTTGGGATGGGAAGAGATAGCATGGGATGGGACAGGACATATGAGTCAAGGCAGGATAGGATGAGGTGTGATGTGATGGGACAGGACATATGGGTCAAGGCAGGATGGGAGGAGGTATGATGTGGTGGGACAGGACAAGATAGGATGGGAAGAGATGAGACGGGACAAAACAGGATGGGACAAGACAGGGTGACCCCCTTTGGCTCCCGCGTTACCCCCAGCCGTACTTCTTGGAGGGTTTCCAGCAGGCGCAAACTGTCACCAGGGTGACGAGAAGGAAGATGCCTCCTGTGGACAGGATGATGTAGAGAGAGCTCCGGCCTGGGGGAGAGGAACAACCCCCCAAAATTTTAGCTGGAAGTATCTGCAAGGGATGAATAACCCTGGGGGTGCAAGAGGGGGGAACAGTGGCTTACGGTAGACCGTGAGTTTCACAGGGACACTGCGGCCATGGCTGATGGGGTTCTCCACCAGGCAACTGTAGACGTCGTCATCAGCCATGAGGACGCGGGTGATGGTGAGGATCTTCTGGTCGGGGGAGAGGAGCAGGCGGGAGTCATTGCTCAGTGGCCGCCCGTCCTTCAGCCAGGTGTAGGTGGGTTTGGTGCCATTCTCGTGCGAGCAGTTGAGGGTGAAGAACTCGCTGAGCTCCAGCACCGTTGAGGAGGCCACTAGCACTTGTGGCTTCGAGATGGGAACTGTGGATGAGCAGGGGAATCATGGTGACACCATGTCTCGGGGGACAGTTGGGCCCAGGAGACAGGAAGGGAGACAGCAAAACCCCACCAGGGATATAACCTGGCTGTGTGAGGTGGTTGAAACCCCCAAAACCACTCCTCAGTTGGAGAACCCCCCCCCAAAAGTGGTCAGGGAAGACATCCTATGGAGAACCGAATCTCCATGGGATGTCCTTCCTTCTTGCCCTTACTGTCCACGGTGAGGTTGATGGTCTTCTCGCCGGTGAAGGTGTCATCGGTGATGGACACCTCCACCTCGTAAGCGCCTTCATCAGCCAGCTGCAAGGGGCTGATGAGCAGCGAGCCGTTCTCCAGCACCCGGATGCGGTCGCGGTAGTCGGGCCGTAGGTTGCCGATGATCTCGGTGCCGATGGACTGGACGACGGTGACGGGTTTGTCCCTCTTCAGCTGCCACTTGACCACCGGCTTGTCGGCGCTGGCGCTGGCGTAGCGCACCGACAGCAGCGCCGCCTTGCCCGCCGTGCCGCGGACCAGCGGCGTGGGGCTGGTGATGTTCACTCCTGCCAGCAGACCTTGGGGTGGAGAGACACACTTTGGGGGTGCTGAGCACGGGGAAAACTGGGGAACTCCCTTCCAGAGCATCCCCGAAATGCCCAACCTGTTTCCGTGACCTTTGCAAAGGGGGGTGGGAGCCCTTCTGAACCCAGATCAACATTGCTTTGGGCATGGGAGGTGGGTCAGTACGACCCCCTGCAAAGATGCATTATCACCACCAAAACTTCATCGGGGGTGGGAGTGGTCCTGCAGTCGTGTCAATGGGACCAACCCTCTGCAAAAATTCCTGTATCACCCCAAAAATGCAGGAGGGAGTGCTCCTGCAGTCAGGTTGATGCAACCCTTAGCAAATATACACACATCACTCCAAAAAATGCAGGGGGGTGGGAGGCGGCTCGACACAACCCCTGGCAAAGATTCATCATCACCCCCCCAAAAACTGCATGGGGGGTGAGAGCCCCCAGTGCCCAGATCAATGCTGTGCTTTGCAAAGGTGCCTTAATCCCCTAAGAAATGATGGGGGGAGGATTTTTGCATCCCCCTGCCACCCCCATTGAATGCTACTGTCCAGACAAAGCCCCCCTCAGATGCAAAGCTGCATCACAGGCGTCAGTGCACGTGCATCGCTCCTCATCACTGGGTTTAAGCCAAAAAAAAGGCAGAGAAAAAGTGGAAAAACATGGGTTTTGGGGGAGGGGCCTCCCAAAAACATCCTCTCTCCCCGAAATACCTTAGCTCCATCCCTCTCTTGCCATCCCAGGGGTCCCATCTATGAACCCCCCGTCCAGATGCCGTCATCTGACGGCGAACAAACCCCATATTGAAGAGGAGGGGAGAGTGGGAAAACCAGCTGGGGAGGGCGAAGCAGGAGCAAGAAAGGCCTTAAACAAGCCCGAAAAGTCATGGGACCTATTGGTATGCAGCGTCCGTGCGTCCGTCCTCCTCGGGAACGCCACACTTGCCCCGCAAACATGCCCTGACTCGCTGAATTTAGGGCATCCTCCATAGGGAAAACCCAGGCACGGGATGGGGATGTGGCCTTTAGTGCATCCTTACCCTCTGCACACCTCCAAATCACTGCTCTTTAACTGTTTCTTCCCTTTTTTAACCCAATTCCTAATTTTTTCGCCACTCTGGGTAATAAATTCGGGAGTTAATGAATAAATCAGGCAACATTCCCATTTCCTACGGTATCCCTTGGCTTAGGGGTGCAGATCTCCCAGACTGTATCGACGGCTTCTGTTGAAAAAAACCCACCAAAAATCCTCATTTGCCAGCTCTTTCATGCCATAAATCCCTATTTCTTTGCAAAAAGCACCACAGCATTTTTGGGGTGCCCTGGTTGCAGCCCTGGTGCTTTTTTAGGGTCTAAATCAAAGCCAGCAATGAACCCAGCTGGTTTTGCTTTGCATCCATCGTCCTCATCCGGGGGGAAATGGGGCCTCCCCAGGGCTTCTTTTGGGTCCAAACTTCGGTAAAATGGGGCAAAACTGTTGCAGGTGATTTTCTTTGTTGCCAGACGGGGTGGGATGGGGTGGTTTAGGGTTCATTGAACCCCAAAATATGGGGATTTAGGGAATAAATGATGGAGGAAACCAGAGTTGTAATGGGATGAGGGAAACCTAGAAATGGGGTGAAAAATGAGATTTTTAGGAAAGCTGAAGAATGGGTAAGAAAATAGATTTGGAGATGCTGAAAAATGAGGAAAAAAGGGGTTTTGGGGAAGACAAAAAGTTGGGGAGAAGCTCGGGATGGGGGCGGTGCCAAATTCACCCCCCCATCAGGACCCGGTTGGCTCCAGAAAGTGTTTTCCCCAGTTTTATTCCCAATTTCACCCCCTTTTTCCTGCCTCCCAAGCAGAGGGTACGTTCGACAGCACAGCAAACCACCTCGACCCCCCCCCCAACCCCCGTCGGGTATCGGTATCATCACCCTCCGGCCCTCAACCTCCATCTGGATACCCCCAAGCCCCATGGAAAAATGGGAAAAGCGTGGAAAAACGGGACGTCTCCCTACCTGCGTGCAGCGCCAGAAGCCAGGTCACCGGCAGCAAGCCGGGGGGAGCGGGGTGGCCCCGCGGGGCGGTCGGCGCTCCCCACATTTCGGGCAGGCTCGCCCCCCGAACCGCTCCGCTTCCCCACTCCGGGCACGTCCCTCGGAGCTCCCGGCTTGGCGCTTCGCCCGGCTAATTTATTTTTTTCCCTTCTCTCTCTTTTTTTTTTTTTTTTTTTTTTTTTTTCTTGCCTTTCTCAATAGAGCCCTGTGTCCCGGTGGCTTTCGCCTCCCCAGCGGCCTCGAGCTGACATTTATTTGAGGAAAAAACACTCAGATTTGCAATTTTCCCCCTGTTACGGATCCCCGGTTCCATGTTTTCCCAGTTCCGGGGGCACACTCGAGGTTCGGGGCATCACCCCATCGAGCCCAAATAAGGTTTGCTGTCCCCTCTGAAGACAATCCAATGAGATTTAGGGCTCTGGACATCCATTAAGTTGGGATTCTCTTTTAGGGGGGCATTTCTCGAAGCTGGACCCC
>NW_016690207.1:5240485-5273692 GCF_001604755.1 Lepidothrix coronata | reverse complement strand
CGGGGCTGAGGGGATGGGGGGGGCACTGGAGGTGCCCCGGGGCTGAGGGGATGGGGCAGGGGGCAGGTTGGGGTGCCCGGGGGTTCCACCCTCACCTCCGCTTCCCCCTTCCCTTCCCCAGGTGCCGGAATGATGCCCCCCTCGAAGGAGGGGCCCCAGGGGAGACCCCCGGCGAGACCCCCGCGGCGGAGCGGGCGGGTGCTGGGCGAGAGGAACCAGAGCGTGGCCCCCGTGGGCGTGTGGGTGGAGAGTGCCCCGGGGCAGCCCGAGCCGAGCCCGGCCTTCGTGAGTGCACCCAAGGCACCATCTGCCGGGGCGTCTCCAACCCCGCAAATGTGCCAGTAAAACCCACAGAACTAAAAACGGGCTTTTTTCACAGCCTGAAGGCGGCCAGGGATGTGGCTTCTGAAAATAGTAATTTATTTCAGTGATTTTTAGTGGGGTCAGAAGCTGCCGTGGTGCCTATCAAGTAGCCTGGCCTCCCCCTTGCACAAGCCCACAGCATCTCTCTGAGTCAATTCCCCTCCAATAAACTGTGGTTTTGGGGCAGAAACGCATCAATTTTAAATATCAGTCAGGTGGGGAACCCAGCCAGTGCTGCTCTTTGCCTTCCCACTCATCCCTGAAGGATGTTGGTGAACTGAGATTTTATTCCATGTTGCTGATTTAAAGAAAATATATATTGAGTGTTTCTGGAGCCAATCTCAGCTGTACCCCATTAGAAACACTTAAGGAAATCTTTATGGATGCTTATCTCAGGGATTTCTGCTTTGAGGGTTATTCTAAGAGGACTAAAAGTGCATTAAATATCAGATGATGAGTTCAGTCCCCTGTAATTAATGTCTGAACGTTACAGAAGCTCCTGCCCTTTTGAGATGATTTATTTTTATATTGTAATTTAAATCCTGAAAGGTTGAGATAATATATGGAAATGAATCATCTCCATATTCCACAGAACTTCCATCTTGGTGCTGTGAAACTTCTGGGGGAGCTGAACTCTTCCTGAGAGCTTTGGGGTGCCAGGATGCTCCTGGCCCCCCCCCTGTGGGGCTTCCAGGGGTGGGTGAAGCTGCCCAGGGTTATCTGAACTTATTTAATACTTTTAATTGATAAGTATTAATGCCTCCTGCATCAGAGTTGCTGCTGAGGTGGGCAGTGGGTGAGCTGGTGCTGGGCTTTTCCCTGGAGCTCTGGCTTGGTTTCTTCCATAACAGTGCAGATTTCTCCCCACCTTGGAGCTTTGTTGGGCTGTGCTGACCCCGCTGTGCTGCTGGGAGTGTTCCAAGTTTATCTTCAGCCTCACCCCTTTCCTCCATCCTTGCAGTCCCTGGTTTCTCATGCTGTGGTGGCAGCCAGGAGAGGGATGCCATTGGTCTTTAAGCCACGGTGGTGCAGAGTTGCTTAGCAGGACTGCAAGGAATAAAAAATGGGGGTTTTGGGGTTTTCAGGTCATTGCTGTTAGTATTTCACTTCAGATGGTAAAAATATTCTGGAGCAGTGCTGTGGTCTGTGAACTGCTTCCCTGATGTGCTTCCAGCCTTGCAGAGTATTAAGAAGATGGGGGGCTGGCCTGTTCCTTTTGGATCCAGGCTTTGGATATTTGAGCATCCTTTCATGGGAGCAGGAGTTGGGAGCTGCTCCATGAGACACCTTTTTCTTTCCTTCCAGTTGTGTTGCAGAGAGGCAAAGGCAGAGGTGTACATGCTCTGCATCTGTCTAATCAGACCCAATCCAGCCTATAATAACCCAATAGACATTGTCCAAGCTCTTGTTCCACAGATTATGAAACAAAACATGAAATTTGCTCTGCGTGCTGCTTGTCTGCCTGGTCGCTGCAAGGGGGGGAAAAGGGGATGCAGGGATACAAGCTGCTCTGATGTAGCAAAAACTGTGTGGAATCTGCTTCTCTCTCTTGCAGGCCTCAGTATTCCAGGTGGAGGAGGAGCTGAAGGAGCAGCAGCGGCAGAAGGCAGCCAACCTGAGGAGATTCCAGGGCGAGGTGAGGCAGCGGGTGAACCGGCAGGTCAGGATGCGCCGGTGGCAGGAGCTGCAGAAGTCCCACGAGGCGGTAAGCAGGGCTCTGTCAGGAGAAACTCCTCCAAAACCCAAAGGAAACTGGGAATTCCAAGTCCTAACACTGGAGCTCAAGTCAAGGTGTTAATGAGGAAAAAAAAAAGGAGAAAATCTGAGGTCCCAGACCCTGTGGCGGCAAACGGTGTCCTGGCAGGCTGGGTCAGCGTGACACCTTGGCTGGTGCTGAAGGTGCTTGAAGCCTCCCCACAGAAAGGTCACTGACTCCCTCGGGCAGCAGCAGAACAGAATTCCCAGAGCCCTGTGTGGAATTGCCTGGAGTTAAAAAGCATCCAGGCCAGAGCTGGGAATGATGTGAACGTCTCCTGGCTGTGTTTGAAGCAAAACAGCTTTTCTGCTGTCTCTTTTCCAATCCCTTTTCCAAAGCAGCCAAATAGTTTTCAAGCAACACTTTCCTGCTGTCTCCAAATTCCCTTTTCCCCCATGGGCTTGTTTTGGATTATCCCATGAATATATTTAATCCTTTCTACTCTCAAACAAGTGCTGAGAGGACTTGCCAGGATCTGACTGTGGCACAGAAGGGAATGCACTGAAATGTCACCGGCTTTGGCTGCCCCTGGGATGTTTGGGCTGTTTCCATGGCTGAGTGGGGATGTCCTCATGTAACTCCGCCAGCTCCAAGTGGGAAGCCCGCAAATGCCCTCAGCCCCCAAGAGCCTGATGGTTCTTTGTGCTTTCTCAGCATGGAAAGCCAAAACCTGCATCCCAAGAAATGCCACCTCTGGGTGGTGAAATGTCACCAAGGTTGACGTCCTCCCAGGTGATGGTTGGAGATCCCACGTGGTTTTCCCCGGCAGGCGGAGCGGGAGAGCTGCTTTGCCGTGCAGTACTGGACCTCCTGGAGGAAGGCGTGCCCGTTCCGGAGCCACCGCCCTCCCATCATCTGTGGTCCCAGTGCTGGCTCCAGCCCGGCCCCGTGGGAGGGGACACACGGCGAGCCATTCCAGCAGCAAGCTGCCGAGGTGAGCCGTGCCCCTCCTGCCTTCCCAGCCCCGCTTCAGCACCCTGGGTCCTCGGCGTTTGAATTTGAGAACAGGCAATATATCTTTTTTCCTTTACAGCATGTCCTTAGTATTCGGGTTTTAGTATTGAATGAAACATTAGCTCCCATTTTCACCCTGAATGTTGCTCCTCAGAGCATCCAGCCAGGTCACAGGTGCCTGCCTCCTCCTCGGATGCTGTAGCTGAACTCGTCCATCCGCTCACAGACACAGCCGTGTCCTGACGCAGAGGTGGCACTAGGTGGTGCCAGCTCATTGCAGCTTGTCTCCTGCGGACCAAAATCTGGGAAAACCTGCCTTGAGGACTGTTTTAAGCTTTTTTTTTTCCCCAATAGTGATGCTTGTGCTACATTTGGTGGTTTATAAAGCCTGTGTGCTCACCTAGGAGCTGGAGTTATTCCAGTTGAAGCACTGTGGGGTGGATCCCAGTCGAAGCACCTTAGGGTGGAAAATCACTGCTGGCCACCAAGCAGGAAAGTTGGGGATGTGGCATCTCAGCAGCGTGTTTTAGGAGCAGATGAGTGCTGAGTTCAGCACCTCGGGGCAGCTCTGAAAGACCCCTCCTGGGTGACTGTGTGTTGGGTCGTGCCCCTCGGCTGGAGCAGAGCGATTGGGAGATCTCTGCGTGCAGCTGAGCTTGTGCTGTGCTGTGTTTCCCTCCCCTCTGGCAGCTCAGCAGGGCCGTGAGGCAGGTGCGGTGCAGGCTGGCGTCCCGCAGGACCGTGGCCCCTGGGGCAGAGCCCCCCGAGCCCCCCGTGCTCCCCAGCGGCTGGAGGGAGGAGGTGAGCGAGGGCTGCCTGGGCAGGGGGGGCAGAAATCGCCTTGCAAACTGTTTGGGTCTGATTAAAAAGTCCAAAGCATAATTCAGGGATGAAATAAGCTGTGCTTTCCTGACCCACCTGATGGGTAGCTCATGGATTTCAGTGGCCCGAGCACTCTGTTTCTCTGCCCTTGCTGCCTTTCAGAGAAGGCAGCAGGATAAAGTGGGTGAAAATGTCTCTGAGATAAACTCAGAGACAAGAATTCAAAAAAGGCTTTTAAAGGCTTGTGATCCGAGATTGTGATCTGGGTGTTTGGGAGGCATGTGACGACCAGCTCTCCCCTCAGGTGCCTTTATTTCTTTAGCAAACCTCAACAACTCTTTGCCTTGCATCAACCCCTTGTTTTGTGTGGGTGGCAAAGATCTGGAGTGTTTCCCTCACCCGGGGCTGTTTTCTGCTGGAGAATTGTTGGCATGCAGCTGCTTTCCTCGAAGCAGTGCACAGGAGATCAGTCCCACATTTTGCTGTGCTGAATTTCGTCCTGCTTTTGCCCTTCCAGTTCTCAAGAACAACTTTGTGCTGCAGCTATTATCCTGCTCTCTATGCCAAGACCTTTCTCAAACTGACATACTTTGGAGAACACCAGCAGCAGCCCAGCCTGGTGTTTTCTCTTATTGCCTCTGTAGCCAGTTTCCTGCCCATCCTGCAATTCTTCATTCCCATCTCTTTCTCAGGTTCACCAAAGGTGAAGTAGATCTTGGCTGATTATCTAGAAAATACTTTTTATGTAAGGGCTGGTCTGGCTCTTCCTCCTCTGTGTACTCTTGGATATCTGAGGAAGTCAGTTCTGCAAACAAGACTCGGAGAAACACGGTAATTATGGGCTCAAAAACCTCCTTACCTGTTTCCAGCACCAAACATCCCTCCTGTTTGAGCCCTCAATGCATTCAGTGAGTTCCAATGATTCATGACTTCACTATTAGTAGCATTAAAGCTTCACATAAATAACAGAGCCACTGCCCAGGGGAGCCAGAGGAGATCCATGGGAGTCCTGGGCAAGTCATCCACAGCAGAGAGAAACACTGGGAGGGATTTGGGACCATCCTCCCATCCCAGCCTCACTGCAGCTACAGTTAATCTACATAAGGAAGTTTAACAGCTTCCCTGGGTGATTTATTCCAGGAGGAATATGTTGATTTATTGCACTGCTCTCTTTTATTACTCCAAGGTAGCTGAGGAGAAAAAAGCTCTAATATTGTCTGGATCTGTCTCCCTGTATGAAGGTTTGGTGTGTTCCCACCTAGACAGGACAGGAGCGTGTTCCCTTCTCTTCAGTGCAAAAGGCTGCCACGGATATAACCAGGGACTTAACCCCTTGGTCTCTGCTTTTGTCCTCCCTGGATTTCCTTGTGCTGTGTATTCAAGCCCATTTCTTTGGTTTGAACCCAAGGGCTTTCCACCCAATACTTCTGCAGCTGCAGGTGGGGTCAGTAGTTTAATCAAGGTGCTTCTTTCTTCTCTCATCCAGGCTGATAATGAAATCATGGAGCAGAGCCCACCTAGCTCTTACCCTATTTCTGTGCAGTGAACTCCTGAGACCAAATCTGGGCTGTGTTTTTAATCAGTTCTGCACCTCCCATGTCAGACTTCCATCAAACAGGTTTTGCTTTACCCCAGTGTTGAATTAGGCCACGTCAAGAGCTCAGCTGAACCCCCAGAGTCTTCTGCTCTTTGCCTGAGGCCTCTTCCTTCTATTGTAGGAGAAATTTAGCCCAGCCTGACCTGACTTGCTCTTGACAAATTTATGCTGATTGCTGCTTATCTTGTTTTCTCGGGGCTTACAGGCAGTTTGCAAGATGATTTCCTCTTGTTTTTCCAAAAGTCACAGTTAAACTCTTCAGGCTAAACCCTTCTATTTAGTGTTTCCTTTTCCCCTCCTTTAAATAGAGAGACACTCCATGTGCCCTTTTCCAATAATCCAAACTTCCACAGATTTCAAGGAGCTGTTCCCACCTTGGCTGCCACTCCTGGCAGTGGCCCCCGGGCAGGTCCTGCCTCCTTAAAAAAACCTCAGCTTTTAGGAGTAACGTGACTTTCTTCCCAATAACAGTACCAACATTTTTCTCCCTGCTTCTAGCTCAGAGCAAGCCTTTGGCTGAAATGGTTTTTTTTCTCCTTCAGCCCTGTTTTCTGCATTTTCCTTCTCATTTTTCCATCTTCCCTCTAAAGTGTTGCATTCCCCGTGATCAATAATCCATGTTCCTAAAATCATTGCTCTTTCTCTCCCAGAGAGATTTCTTTTCAGGTCAAAAGCATGCAAAGAGTTGATTCCCTGCTTTCCCAAGCAGATACCGACCTGGTAATCACCTGGAAATGACCTGTTTGTTGTTCCAGGTAATCTCCTTCACCAAACCTTTACCTTCAGGGTTTGGTGGACTGCTGTAGCTCCCAAGCATGGCAGCACACAAATTCTGTTCCCCAATGTCTCATTCCACAAAGTTGGTGGTTTTTTTTCTCACAGTTTCATGTCTTTCAACTGCGAGGGCTCCAGTGCAATCTTCCAAAGAAATAACTCTTGCCCTCTGTTCCCTTGTCCACACCAAAGCAGCTCTTCTGTGTCATGTTTCTGTTATGATGGGGTTGATAGGGTAATTCCTGAGCCTATCAAATAATTCCACATTCAGACTGACTCCAGGCTATCCTCTCTCCTTCCTATAAAGCAGCAGAGCCATCTCAAGGGATTCTTGGCATGACCTGCTCTCCTGCTGATCCATCCTCTCCCTCTGTCACCAGTCCTTTTCTTCCCTTCCCACCGTGCTGAATGAAAAAAAAAACGAAGGGAAAAAAAAATTATCCTGGCTCCAAGCTTGCTTCTGGCATTTTGATTCCTTAGTTTGTAGGAAACAATCTGCTGCCTCTCAAAATATTGTGGATTGCCACTGGGGAGCCTGCCCACTTCCCATCTGAAGGAGTACGCTCCCGTACTCCGGTGTCACTCCAGAAATCCCAGCTCCTTGCCATTGTGGAACAGTGCCTGGAGAGGTCTTTGCCTTGCTTTCCAGTCACCCCCCCTCACGTCTATCCTGTAGTCACAGGTCACCCTGCCACCCTGTTCCTGTTTCCCAGCCCTGGTGCTGCTGAACACGTGGCGCTGCCAGATCTCATCCGACAGGCAGCACACGACAGGCAGCACACGACAGGCAGCACACGACTGGCAGCACACGTGCCCTCGTGTTAAAGCTGCCCTGAGGGTGTTGGGTTTGCCCTTGGCGCCAAAGCAGCCAGATTTGAATTCCGTGTTTACACCCATCTCCTCCCTTCTCCAGAAACCAGAGCCTTGCCCGGCAGCCTCAGTGCCCACGGAGGGCGAGGGTGAGGAGCTGCTGCTGGAGGGACACCACGACCTGCCCGCTGAGCTGCAGGAGCGAGGCACAGCCCCGAGTCGCGCCGGGCAGGACGATGATGACTTCTACATCAGAATTGAATTCAAAAAAGTAAGACCCGTTCAGGGTTTGGTCTTAAGAGGTTCGGATTGTTGGGTTTATTTTGGAGTAGAGCGGTGGCTCCCCCAGGCCTGCTTAACTCTTACGCCTTCTGTCGTCCAAATGGGCTCAGGAGCAGCGTCGGAGCTCAGTGAAGTCGGCGCTGCTGTTTCTTGCTTTCACGGTGCAGCTGTGGCCTCAAAGGGGTTTGATTCCTGCCTGCCTCGTGATGCGGGTTGGCAGCCGCCCAGCCGAAATCTGAAACCCAGAGGCCGTGCAGTCGCAGGGTGCTTGGAGCCGCGCTCAGCCTGCGCCAGCAGGACCCGGGCCCGCTGCCCTGCTCGGGGTGGAAGAGCTCAAATCGGCCAGAAACCTCCGAGAAAAAGGAGGGGGAGGAAGGAAGAAAGCTTTGTATCAGATGAAGGAGGTGGCTGTGTCAGTCCTGGTGCCTCCTGTTGGCAGACACCGCCCTTGGTGGCAGACATCGCCCTTGGTGGGGTCTGCTGAAGGAGCTGATGTTCTTATCGGTCCTCTTTTGTTTCCAGGCAGCTTTTGTTGAGCATCTGGGAGGGGTGGAAATGGTTTGGTCTGATTACCTGGGGCGGTTGGCAAAGGCTTTATGGTTGTGGCAGCCTGTGCCCAGCCTTGGCTGGGGATTAGTCCAGCTTGGAGCAGAAGTACTGGCTGGGCAGGCAGTGAGTGGGGGGAGATAGTGGAGGATAGTGGGGTTTACACTGAGGTTTCGGGAGATGTTGGCTGTGGAATTCCCCTGATGGTTTGTTATTTGTATTATTGTTTTCACACTTCACGAAGTTCATAGTAGAAGTTTGGGGAAGGGAGATGTGAATCCATCTTTAAACTAAACATCCTCCAGGGGATACCTTTAGAGGTGTTTTGGCAAAGCTTTCATGGTCAGACTCCTGTGTGGAGATGTGGCACATGTCTCCTGTCTGTAGCCAAACTGTACCTGAAATATAGCCCATCTCAGAGGTGGGTCACCCTGTTGAGGACTGTAAGGATCACACAGAGGACTTGCCTCCAGTGAAGAGCATTTTGCTGAGGGAAGATGAGAAACTTGACTGTGGTGATGCTGATGCTGCTCCCTTATGTTGTCTCTTCCAGGTCTGTGATGGGTCGGTGAAGGACCTGCCCGAGCCTCCCTGGAGGCCACAAGCTGATTACCACCCTTCCCTCCTGCGCTGGGCTGGTGTTGATGAGGAGGAAACCAGGAAGCAGGTCTGTCCAGGGGGGCCAAGCCCTCTTGGTTTTGTCTGAAAGGGATGGGACTGTCAGGAATGCTGATGGCTCAGATAAGAAGCCTCAGAGCAGCCTTGACGTATGAAACCCCTGCTGGGTTTAGTTTGTCAGCTCAGCCTCATGGTGTCTCAGGTCTTGGGCAAAGCTACCAGGTGATTTTTTAAGGTCTCTCGTGACTAAGTGGAACTCTTCTGTACTCCTTCTGTAAAATCTAGGATCTGAATCACACCCAAGGGTTGGAGGAGAAATGGGCTCCATTCATTCTGCCTGGCAAAAGCCAAGAGTTGCTTGCTGTAGTTGCAGGGAGAGAAGGAACTGCCAAAAAACCAAAACAAAACCCAACAAAAAACCCCTCAAACAAGCCCAACTTTATCTTGTTTGGGTACAAGGCTGGAATATAAAGATTTCTCTGATTTTGGGATAGTCTCAAGCCCGGCCTGATGCTGAGTGGATGATTTCATGAGGAGGGCTTACAGCCTGTGTCCAGGACACTTTGGCTTGTGCTAATCTGGGTGATGCAGAAGGATGATGTTTGTCTTGGATGCCTAAAGTGAGTGACTTTTATTTTCCTGCTTCCTCCTGCTGTGAAGAGGAACACTTCCCTCTCCTTCTGTCACCTTTTTGCAGCTTACAGCGTAAAACTCTGAACAGTTTGTGTGTTTTTTGTTCCTTACAAGTATTTTCCAGCCAGCTGATCCTAGATCTGGCTGTGGTTTCTCCATGGTGTGACAACAGCTGGGGCTCCTCAGGCTGCTCCTTCCCCCCACCATTCCCTCTCCCCTTGCTTTTATCTCCTTGGCTCTGATCCACCCCAGATAACTGGTTTTGCAGCAGTCTCCTCTGCCTGGGTTTTTTCCATCCAGCTTTCTCCACTGGCAGCCTGGTGATCCCTCCTCCTCTTCCTTTATCTTCATCTGTGCTGGGCTCTCCACTGTGTGAGATGGACAAACTTGGCCCAAAAGCTTTGATGAAGAAAAATCCGTGCCTTCAGCTGTTGCAAGTCATGGAGTTTAAACTAGATCTGTACCTCCTCTTGTGGGAGGGCTTTTGGTGGAGCTTTAGCCAGGAGGTTTCCCTGCCCTTGCTTCTTCAGTGGGATCAGCCAAAGGCCAGACACTAAACCCTCAGTATCCCTATGGGAGTTGTTCCCTGCAGGCCTCCTGGATTTTCCTTAGCAGTGCTTTTGCCACCTCTGTGGTTCTCCTGTGTGTAGCAGATCCAGCTAGGTGTTGCACATTCATTTTTGTGGGGAGATACGGGGTTCCAGTGAGCCATAGGGGAGCACCAGTCCCCAGATGGATCCAAAATGAAGTGGGTTGAAGTGGGAACTGGCTCTTTTACTCTCAGGAAGGTGAGAGTTTAGGAATTTATTAGGTGGAAGAGCTTCCATCCGTAGGAAGCTTCAGTGGAGGGATGCTGGCACAAAGCTCTTCGATGCTCCGAGATGACTTGGTCCTTCTCTCCATCTTCCCAGTCCTGGGTCATGTGCACTCGGAGATGTCCCTTTGAGGGTCTCTTGGGGAAGGAGTGAGGTTCCATCCTCCAGAAATCAAGCTGAGCACTGATACAGCTCAATATTGATCCCAGGCATCCTTCCCAAACGTCCTTCTCTTCCTCTCCACAGCGGCAGAGCGAGTTCCTGCGGTGCCGCCGCCTCTTCATGGCCATCGAGCGGGAGCGAGTGAAGGACCAGCAGCGGCAGCGAGAGAGGCAGCAGAGAGTTGCCCAGTGAGTCCTTGTGGGTGCTGGGGTCACCTCCTCCATCAGGGCAGGGCCCTTTGGAAGGCCAGAAAGGTCTTGTGAACTTGTCTGGTGTGAACCAGGCACCGATCTGACCCCCGGGTGGGATTCACTCAATTCAATCCCAGGTGGGATTCACTCAGTTGAGCCCCCAAGAGAGACCCTTAGGCCCTGTCAAGTCCTCCAGCACTTCTCTACCTGATTTCTGAGTCCTGGTGCAGCTTGTCTAGGAGTTGGGAGCCGAAACATGGGGCTGGGAGAGATGAAACTTCCCAAGCCATGACCTTTGGGAACCCGAGCCTGTGCTTAGAAACTTTAGGGTGAGGTCACGCCGTTGTGGTTAAACTGTGCCTATCTCTGGCTCTTTTAGTCTCAGACCCTTTACCCTCACAGCTATAAAAACTTATACAGTGTAATAAAACGATTTGCACTCGTTTGCACTCGGTATCTGTGTAAAAGTATCAGTTGTGGCGGGGATTTCTCAGCTTCTCGCTTGAAGTGGCTCGTTAAGGAGGAGCTCTACAAATTCACACTGAAATAGGAAAGATCCTCTAAATTTTGGCTTTTCCCTGGCTTGCCCTCAAGTGAACTGACATAACTCTGACCATCCCAGCTCTTCTGTGGGCAGGCTTTGTGGGAGCAGGACAGGCACCTCAGGGCAGGATTTTCATGGCCATTTTTCTGAGGAAAAGCTGCTAGTCTAAATCAGTGCTCCCCCCACCACATCCCTGATGTTCTAATGGCACTTGGGAGCTTTGGAGAGCTTGTCCTGCCCTGCGAGTGGTGGTGAGGCCCCAGGGATTCCCTTGTTAGTGTGATACCTTTTTTATTATTATTATTTTTCCCCCCAGAGTGTGTGCAGGGAAGAGCTGGGTTTGTAATTACGGGGCGTAAAGCCCCAAGTTGGCCTTTGCCTTGATTTCTGGGGCAGGTTTATGGTGCTGTACTTAAGGCTTTACATTTCATTTGAGAAGCATTTCAGTGAACTTCAACCAGAGAAGTTTGGTTTCAGCACTTTCCTTCTGGACGTAAAGATTTGACCCCCTACACGAAGTAAGATCTGAAATGTCTTGTCTGATGACACTGCCTTCCCTGGCTTCTCCCCAGCCTTGATGTTGTGTTTTAATACCTCCTGGCAGCGAGACACGTTGTTGCATTTGGGAATAAAATGGCAGATGCTTTGGTGTAAAGTCCTTGTGCTTTGCAATTGCTGCTTTTTAGGGAAATGTGTGTTGTGTTTGGTGGGAATTCCACAACCCAGGGCCCACTTAAGGGCTGGAGGGCTGTGTAGGTGCAAGGGAGATTGAGGAAATAGAGGGAAACTTGGTTAAAAGTGCATCTTAAAGCCTGTTTTGGAGTAAAGGTGGGATCCTTGGAGTGTCTCTGCTGTACCCTGTTATGGTTCCCAGCCCTTGAAGCTGCTTACAGAAGGATCCAAGCTGCCTCATAACCAGAATAATGGGAAGTAGGGAAGCTGGCAAGCCAAGATGTTGGTCCTTTCTGGTGGGTATTAAAGAGCCTGGCTACTGTGCTTGGTTTAAGGACAGAAGAGCAACTCTGGGGAACTGCAGGTGACATTTCCCAACAGGAGCACCTGTGGATGTGATGCAGGAGGGAACTGGAAAGGGAAGTCTACAGTGGTGAGAAAATGAGCAAGCAGGAAGAGTTTAAGGGCAGGAGGGTGTTCACAGGCTGGTGTTGCCTTATGGGGGGACGAATGGAGGCTCAGAAAGCGTTTTTGACTATTTTATGTTTAAAGCCAATATATTTATATTTATATGTAATGCTGGATTAGTGCAGAGTTACTTTTGCCTGCAAAAGCAGCAGTGTCACCCAGATCCCTGTGCCCTGACCTCACAGACAGGGACTGGCTGGGAATGAGGGGTTGGGATGGGGAAATCCTTCCCTAATGATGTGCGTTCCTGCAGGATTAAGAGGCAGAAGGAGAATCAGCGCCGGGTGGAGGAGCAGAGGATGCGGGACTTGGCTGAGCAGCGAAAACCCTCCCTGGGAGAGGGAGCCTGGGAAGCCCTGGCCCAGCTTCAGCTGGAGGAGAGGAGAGTGAAGGACAGACAGCAGCGGGATAAGGAGCACAGGAGGTAGGGCCGGTGCCCGCTCCCCACGCAGAGCCGGGTGTCGCTGGCAGGAGTGAATGTTTGGTCCCTCCCAGGTACGTGGAAGCTCTGAGAGCCCAAATGAGGGAGAAGATCAAAGCCTGTAACATCGACTTGCCCCCGCTGTGTTCCTGTGGGTCCGAGTTCTGGGATTCCCACCCGGATACCTGCGCCAACAACTGCGTCTTCTACAAAAACCACAAAGGTAGGAGCTCCTGCTTCCAGAGGGGAGGCATCTGGGCCTGGATCTCTGATTTCACAGGGAGAAATCAAACCAGGACAGGTATTTTCATGCTCCTGGGCCACTATGTAGAGATGCTCTTCCAAATATTCTCCAGAGAGGGCAAGTTGGGCTCTGTCCCTCAGGGACATCCTGAACAAAGGGCCCTTAAGTGGCATCCTGAACAAAGCACAGACCCCTACGATGTGTTAAGTAATGCAGCTGTGACACAGCCACATGTGCATGGGGACACAGCCACGAGCAAAATGCTGCAAATCATCTTGTTAGGGACACGGAGCCACCTGCCTTAGATGCTGAATCTTCAACTGGGAGGATGCATGAAGGCATGGAAATGGTCTTTGTTAAGTGATTGAGTGCTCTGACCTGGAGCACAGCTTGGGAAAGTACCTGGCTGGGCAACTGGGAGTCATCTGGGAGAGAAAATAGAGAAATTGGGGCTTCATAAAATAATCTTGGCTTGCATACTGCTCCGTACTCAGGAGCATGCAGAGTGTGCAGGCAGGCGTGTGGAAAACTACAGGCATATAGATTTACCTTAAATCCCAGTTGTTCCCTCTCTGCTCTGTGGTGAAAGGCTGGAGCCAAGCCCAGTGTTGGGCCATAAGTGCAGCTTTCATCCCCTGACACGGTTTCCATGTCCCCTTCCTGCTCAGCCTACAGCCAGGCGCTGCACTCCGTGATCTCCTCCTGTGCCCACACGGCCACGCAGCCGCTCCAAGAACTGGCCGCTCTCTGCGCTCGCTCGGGGAAGCGTCTGTGACTGGGGCAGCCCCGTGTTCCCCTCCCCATATCCCCGTGACTGGTGTGAGCAGGGAGCAGGGCTGGGCCCTGTCCTGCCTGTCCCTTGTGCCAGGCGCCAGGATGGTGTCACCTTTGCTCTCCTGCTTTGTGTGCCCAGTTTGAGCTGCGCCTCTCCCGGTCTGAACCGGGGATCACTCTGTGGCAGGTTTATGAGCAGGCACTTGGATTCAGGCATTCAGCTATGGAATAAACTATTTTCAAGGATTGTTTGTCTTTCTTGGAGTGTGAAAGGAGAAACGAGGTGCCAAGGGTCAGTATCTCTTAGGGGAGGTTTCTTACCTCTTCCCCCACCCTCCTCTCCCTTTCCCTAGGGCTCCTGCCAACCCCTGCTACTTGGATCGCCCTCTAGAGTCAGGTATTTATTCTTAGTTCATTCTTTTCCATGCGAGGACCTCTCTTCCACTAACACCCACCCAGCATCACACCAGACCCACCCTCCCACAGCCTCTGTTTTGCTCCGGAAAGGAGCATTTTCCTAGTAAAAAACCCCCTGCAGTCCTTTGCAGGGATGACTGGAGCAGTATGGGTTTTCCCAAAACTGCCTGTGGTGGGTAACACATGTTCCTGGGCGGAGGTTGCTCCATACCCTGTCATTAATATTTACTCCTTGCTGGCCGCCCTCTCCAATATTAACTGCAGCAGGAAGGATGGGTGGCCGAGCGTGCCGGATCATTTCTCTTCCCTGTTCCCATCCCATGGGGCGTGAAGCAAACCCACGACCCCAGGCCGGAGGTAGCATGGAGGTGCAGAGCCAGGGGATGCTCCTCAGTTCTCCCTGGAGAATCATTCACCGAGGGATCCACGGCAGCTGATGCTGTTTATTAACTGCTGCTTGCGTCAGGGAAGGTGCTACAGCCCTAATTCGGGGTGTTGGAGTGGGTTTGGAAAGGGCAGGATCTGCCCCTGGGAGGGCCAGGGAAGCAAAAGGCTAAAGCTGCAAATGGGTTTTCTGTGACCGACTTCAGTTCTGGGGCAGCTGAGGACAAGTGGTTCCTTGGCAGGTCCCCAAGGTCTTGCTCAGGTCCTGGGGACCCCTGTTCCCACCTCTCTGGAAGGATCCTCAAGGGGCATTGGGCTGATTTGTGGCTTAAAGGAATGATGGATAAATAAAGCTGTTGCTGCTCCTCATCTTTGATCTGCCCCTTGCTTGGCTCTGTCCTGGCAGGATAAATGGGATACTTTGGAAGCAGGAGTTCTTGTCCTGGTGTGAAACCCCAGGGCAGAGGAGAGCAGGACTCCCCAAATCCCTGGAAATAACCCCAAAGCCTGTCTGGGATGGCTTAGCTGGCATGAGGGCAGCGAAGCCCGTTTCGGGGGTGCTGGGAAAGGGAGCGGAAAAGTTAATCCCAGCTTTTTGCGCTGAAAAAAGCATCTGGGGAAGCTCCCAGCGCCCTGGGAGGGGCACGAACCGGCGGCTGCTGGGTCCCTTCGGGGTTTCTCTCCCCTCTCGGTGCCCAGCGCGGCTGTTTCCCCATTCCAGCCGCATCTGAAGTGGATTTTTGTTTCGAGGGAAGCAGGGACAGCCCGGTTCACCCCGCGGGGCCGGGGCAGGGCCGGGGCGGGACCGGGGCCGGCGGGGCGGGAGCGGCGGCCCCGGGGGCGGTGAAAAGGAGCCGGGGGGGCCCGAGCGCCGCCGCCGCCCGCCATGAGGGCAGCGCTCGCCCCCGGGGTCCGCCTGCTCCGAGCCCTCCCGCGGGACAGCCGGTGAGTGGGAGCGGGGAGCGGGATGCGGGGACGGCACCGGGAAAGGGACAGCTCTGGACTTAGGGAACGGCACTGGGATAGGGACCGGCACCGGGAAAGGGACAGCTCTGGACTTAGGGAACGGCACTGGGATAGGGACCGGCACCGGGAAAGGGACAGCTCTGGACTTAGGGAACGGCACTGGGATAGGGACCGGCACCGGGAAAGGGACAGCTCTGGACTTAGGGACCGGCACCGGGAAAGGGACAGCTCTGGACATAGGGAACGGCACTGGGATAGGGACCGGCACCGGGCTGGGGATCGGCACCAGGATAAGGATAAACCACGAACACAGGGACCAGCCCCGGTATCGGGACTGTCACCAGGATCGCGACCGGCACCGGGATAGGAACTGTCGTCGGGATGGGGATCGGCACCGGGACGGGGACGGGCGCTGGAACGGGACTCACTCTCCTGTGGACCGGCACCAGAATGGAGACTGGCCCTGGACACAGGAACTGACCCCAGGCTGGGGACCAGAACTGGGATAGGGACCGGCCCTGGGTTGGGGGGATGGGGGAGTTTGCACTCCACTGGTGACTGGCAACCACTGGGAAGTGGAACTGGGATAGAGAATGGTCCTGGACAAAGGGACCAGCACTGGGTTGGGGACTGGCCCTGTACCAGGGGGTCACTTGCCTGGGGGCCGACAAGAAGACAGGGACCAGACCCAGATTGGCGGGTTGCTGCTTGCAGGGACCAGCACCAGGATGAGGATGAGCCCTGGGATGGGGACCTGCCCTGGATGGGGGAGTCACCGAGGGCCCGGCATCGCCCCTCAGGCACCACTGTGAGGCAGGATCAGCCCACACGGGCTGCAGCCCAGGGGTGGACATGGCCCAGGAGGGGTGTGTGGGGACTCTGAGATGCGCAGCAGTGCCCACCAGCCTCCAGCTGTCCCAGGCCCTCACCCTCAAAATTCAGCGGGATGTGGCCAACACACAACACAGCCTTGCCCGCTGCCCTCCCTTTTGGAGAGGGGATGAGCCCACTGCCCATTTAATTTCAATTAGCATTTTGATTTTTTGGAAGCCCATTGCCAAACACTCCCCTTGTTTTTCCATCAGCTGGAATGTTCCCTGCCAGAACACATGGGGTAAAAAGAAAACAAACAACACCCAAGTGTCTGGCCCAGCCAGGCACTGCATGTGAAGTTTCTCCTCCCTTTCCTCACTGTGATCCTCAGTGATTTTGGGTGGTTTATTCATTTTTTGGGGTGGGAATCAGCAGTTTTCCAGCAGCAGTACAGCCTTAGAGCCAGCAGCCCAGTGCAGGGAGCTGCCCTGGGTTTGCAGGGTGCTGTTCATTGCTTCAACTCTGGGGAGAAGTGAAACTGTGACAAGGAGCAGGATGGGCCAAAACCGCAAAAAAGGGCTTTTTTCTAAACTTGGAGCAACCCCGTGACATGTCTGGGTGCTGCAGCTGCCCCTGACCACTTGCATTCTCTGTGCTGCCATAAAACCCTTCCTGAAGGCTGGATGGTCGCCTTGGAGATACTCATCTCATCCTGCTCCAGAGAGTGCTAAATCATATCTGGGCTTCTCCAGGCTTTATCCATCAGCTCTGCTGGGAGAAGCATCCTCATCCCTAAGCCCAGACTCCCTTTTCCCCCATTTCCCTGCATTTAATCCAAGCAAAAATTATGAAGTGTCTGTTTGGTGGAGGAAGGGAAGCTAGTATTGCTTAGGGCATCCTGCCCCCTGGCTGTTTTTTGTCCAGCTCGTCTTTAATTAACCCTGGCAGTGATGATGAATCAGCCCAGTTTCCACCCGTGACACCAGGAAGGGACTTGCTCACCCCGTGGCTCACTGGGACGGCTGCTCGAGGAGGGGGAAGCACTGCTTGGTGCTCCCTAAAACTCAGCTGACCTTTTCAAGCCACATCCTGGGCTATTTTGGGGGGGCTGGTCACCTCCTGACTGGCTTGGCTGAGGGGGTTCAGGTCACCAATCTGGCAGAAGAGTCCCACTGGGTGCTGAGTCCGCCCACCTCTGTCCCCATCCCTGTCCCACCAACCCTGAGCTCTCCGCTCGCTCCCTCCCGCAGCTATCGGGGACTGACACTGGTGCTGACCTTCCTCTGCTACACCAGCTACCACCTCTCCCGAAAACCCATCAGCATCGTCAAGGTGAGCGTCAGCCCCACCCCAGCTGTGGGGACAGAGGACCTGGAGAGGGGACGTGGGGCTGGGGGGTGCTGGCAGCACCCCAGTTTCACCTCCTCTCTCTCCCTGCAGAGCCAGTTGCACCCCAACTGCTCAGCCTTCGGCCCATCCCCTCGCAATGTCTCCAACAGCAGCACGTGGTGCAGCTGGGCACCCTTTGGTAAGGCTGAGCCACCCCAGGCACCCCGAAACCTACGCTCCTGGCAGCTGAGCTGGGCTCCCCCCGTGCCCTAAAGCCGGGTCGTGGCCAGGGTTTGGCAGGGGGCCTGCTGCTCATAAGGCACCCGGAGGTAATTAAGCAGGGAGCTCTGCCCCATGCCCCCAGGCCAAAGGGCAGCAGTGCCTGGTGGAATCTGGGACAAGACAGGACCAGTTCCCTACACTGATGGCACCTGGCCATGCTCCCAGAAACTCCCATGGGGACAAGACTTTTGGGGACAGGGGACAAGACCAAGCCAGCAGCCATGGGGAGGGGACACAAGATGGGGGCCAGGCTGAGGTGGCCCTAATATTTGTTTTCCAGATGGGGACAACTACAAGGAGCTTTTTGGGGCCCTGGATAATGCCTTCCTGGTGGCCTACGCCATCGGGATGTTTATCAGGTACCCAAGGCCTTTGCACCCCTTTCCCTCCACACACCAGTTTGCACCAGTGTGCCAGGAAACTGGTTTCCCTCAGGATGCAGTTATGCTAATGGGAAAGCAGCCGGAGATCCTCTCAGGATTTGGGCTCGGGCTCAGTGTGATAATGCCCGTTGGTGGCATCACCCATGACAGCTCCTGTTGTGCTCTTCCCTCTCTCCGCAGTGGCATTTTTGGGGAGCGCCTCCCCCTGCGCTACTACCTGTCAGGGGGGATGGTGCTGAGTGGGCTCTTCACCTCACTCTTCGGCCTCGGCTACTTCTGGGACATCCATGTCCTCTGGTACTTCGTCGTTGTGCAGGTGTGTCATGCTGGAGGATGCCCGGGCTTTACCACTATGGCCTCATCCCAGTTTTTCAGTGACCTTCAGGGATCGGGGTGGCCCAGTTTCTGAGTGGGGAAACGCCAAGTGTTTCCACTCCCCGCAAAACCCGGCTGTGGTGTGGGCGTCGAAACCGCCGGGTGTGCCCATCTCCAGGCAGTGCGGGCAGCCGGTTTGGCAACACCAGCCGCTCCCAGATTAGCCATGGGAATGATGGGAATGGCTCCAGGATTGCCCCAGCAGGGGAAAAACCCAGACCAAGTGTTTTCTCAACAGCTTTGGGGTGGGAGTGGCTATTTCTGAGCCCGGTTGCCCACGAAGCAGTGCGGGGGCTGCGCTCCATGGCTGGAGTCGCTGCTTCCTGGGTGATGCTCCCCATCTCTTGCCAGGTCTGCAATGGGCTGGTGCAGACGACCGGCTGGCCTGCTGTCGTGGCGTGCGTCGGGAACTGGTTTGGGAAGGGAAAGTGAGTTTTTTCCAACGTGTCCCACCCCAGTCCTGGTCCCTGTTGGCCCCGGCAGCCACCCCAGTGACACTGACCCCGGCTGTGTCCCCGCCAGGAGAGGTTTGATCATGGGCATCTGGAACTCGCACACCTCCGTCGGCAACATCTTAGGGTCGCTCATTGCCGGTGTCTGGGTCTCCTCTGCCTGGGGCCTGTCCTTCATCGTGCCCGGCATCATCATCGCCACCGTGGGCATCATCTGCTTCTTCTTCCTCGTGGAGTGTGAGTGGTGTGATCCGGGGCACAGCACACAACCGGTGTGACACACACAGTTTTCCACCTTGCCCACTCCCAAGCATTTTTAGCAATCCCAAATACTTGCTTCCAGCTTGTGGCAAGCAGGAATGTGGATCTGACCACCACAGGGATGCTCAGCATCCTTAGGGGTCATCAAGGCAGGCTCTTCCCCTGTGCTAGTCACTCCCCTGAGCCTGTCTTTCTAGGAAACATTTAGGAAGTCCTTCAGGACTTTAGTGGGGTGGAGGGTACCCAGAGATGCAGCCAAGACCTAGGGGTTCCCAGTCCCTGTGAGATGCTGGAGGAAGAGCAGGTGGAGTGGGGCTGGTCCAGGCTCTCACGGGATATCCCTTCTCCCTGCAGATCCCGAGGATGTTGACTGCAGTCCGCCACTGCATCATGTGAGTCGCACTGATTCCCAATGGGCTTGTCCTGGGCTGGGTGTCACTCAGGGTACAGTAAAACAACCAGGGCATCAGGTTGTAATGGCAGGAGTTAGAGCAGGGTTCAGTTGTCATGGGGGATGCTCACTGTGAACATCCTCTGGGTCACGCCCTGGCAGTGAATCCAACCTTTCAGCCCCTTCCAGCCAGGAGAGCCACAACTCCTGCTCATGGCTTGCTTTTAGATGGCCTCAGATGAGGATCCTGGAGGAGTGACCACCAGTGAGAAGGATCCTGAAGCAGTCACCTCCAACGAGGGCCCGCTCAGCCTCTCAGGCCAGAGCAGTGTGGGTTGCTCCAACAGCCCCAAGGAGCCAGCTGAGGAGCCCGAAGCCATCAGTTTCCTCGGAGCGCTCCGGATACCTGTGAGTGGTGGGATGGAGGAAAGAGCAAAGCCAGGGCAGCTCAGCCCATCAATAGAGTGTCCACAGGGTGGAAAACTGGGGAAAACCCCACCATTTAGAGGAGTTTGAGAGAAGGAGGCTCCTCTGATATCCCCTCCTCTTCTGCCAGGGCGTGGTGGAGTTCTCCCTGTGCCTGCTCTTTGCTAAACTGGTGAGCTACACCTTCCTGTACTGGCTGCCCCTCTACATCGTCAACGTTGGTGAGTTCTGGGGACAGCAAGGCAGGAGAGAGCCTGGCAAGGGAGCATCTCCTCACCCCTCTCCTCTCTCTCTCACAGCTCATTTCGGTGCCAAGGAAGCTGGAGACCTGTCGACCCTCTTTGATGTTGGGGGTATTTTAGGTTCGTCACGTACCCGACCGGAGGGGGTGGATCAGGAATGATTTAGGGACAATCCTGGCCTTGACCAGCCTTGGCTGGTCCCCTTCACAGGCAACACCATTCCTTTCCCCAGTGAGGTTTATTCAGCATTCATAGCGCTCAGCAGGCAGCAAACACCCCTCAATTTTATTTTGCCATCCAGGTGACCATCGCAGCCCCTTTCCTCGGGTCTCACTTGCTCAGACACTCCTTTTCCTTAGATAAATAAAACATTTTGCAAGTGTGGAGAAGACCAGAGCTGCACTGAGGTGCTGAGAAAGCAGCAGGGATAAATCAAAGCTCTTCACTCTGATATTATTATATTTAACCTTGAGGGCACACTGGTCAGAAGATGGGCGATGAAAGAGCATCCCGTTGGATTTCGGGCTAAGCCAGGGTGAAGTTTTGCCTTTGGGGTGGTGTGACTGACACCTCTGACTCCTTCTTGCAGGGGGGATCTTCGCCGGCCTCGTCTCTGACTACACCGGCGGCAGAGCCACCACGTGCTGCGTGATGCTGGTCATCGCTGCTCCCATGGTGAGCTGTCACATGGGGACAAAACCCCGTCACGAGGGTTTCCTCTCCTCCGGCTCCTTTGAGTCACGGCCGCCTTTCCTCTTCCCGAGCGCCCGGGATGAGCTGGTCACGCGCTCGGCTGACATGAGAGCTGGGACTGATCCATGAGCCCAGATGTTCCCAGGGAGGACGTCCAGCTCTAGGGACTGGGAGAGGGTTGCAGAGAGCTTGACAACTAAAAAAGCCCTTCAGGGTTTTTTTTTTTTTTCCTCCATCCTGCCGTAGCCCTGCTCAAAAAGCCTTGTCTCTTTGATTTTCATCCCAAAAGCCCCCACGCCGACGGCCTCATGCTCCGCTGGAGCTTGGCCCGGATGTCCTTCCCGAGCACCTGCACAGAGCTCATTTGGCTTCGCTGCCACAAAAACACGGCTAATTAGCTGTAATCCAAGCCCGGCTGGCTGTGGGATGGGAGCCTCTCCTGGCCGAAGGAGCTGGCGCACGCTGGGAAGCAGACAGGCCGCGTCACGTCCGCGGCCCCGATAGCACCGTCGGGGCAAATTAGCGTCTGGCTGCAGCCGGCGGGAGGCGGCGGAGCCTCGCCGGCCATAAATCGTGGCAGCACCTCGGTTTGCCAGCTGCCAGGTATTTCATCTGGCAGGCAGCCGGCGGGATGTGGAGGTCAGGGGCGCCCTCAGCCCCCCCGTCGAGGCCGGCGCTTGGTGCCGGCAATAATTCAGGTCCCCGCATCCTCCGTCCCGTCCCCTGGGTGCTGCTGCAAGGAAAGTGCTTGGGAAAACAGCTGGAATAGCCGTAACTTGTTCACCTGGTGTCTCTTTTCCAGCTGTTCCTGTATAACCACGTTGGCCAGAATGGCATTGGCACATCAATAGGTAAGGAGCTCCATGGCACAGCCGGGCTCCCAGGCTGGGGTTTGGGGGACGGTGGGGTTGGATGAGTGTTCGCTGACTGCTGGGTGGAATCTCCGTGGGAAAATGGAGATGGATGCATGGGACAGTGATGCCAACACATGGGCCGGGGATGATGGATCCAACATCCTGCTGCTCCCTGCACCTAAAGGTTTAATCTCTTCCTGGGTCCCTCTGCAGCGATGCTGGTCATCTGCGGTGCTCTGGTTAACGGGCCCTACGCGCTCATCACGACAGCGGTGTCGGCAGATCTGGTAAGAGCTGCACCTCAGACCCTGCCACGCTGCCCTTGCACACCCAAAGGCTGCTCCCTCCTTCCAGAGGGATGTTTCGATGGGGTTTTTGTATTTTAACTTTGTTTTCCAATGCCTCCAAAGCCCAGTGGAGAAGGGCAGGGCTGTCACACCTGCTGCTGTGCTCTTCATCCTGCAGCTTTTTTTTCCTACTGCTTTTTCACCTTGGCCGCATGACTGTGTTTCAGCCATCGCTGCATCTGCCTCTGAGCACAAGCAGAGTGGAAAAATTTGCTGGGAAATCACCTGGCAATTCCTGTCCACTGCTGGCAGTCCAGGTTTTGCCATGGTTTGGCTGCAGGCAGCGTCTGAGTTTGGTCTTCCCGTCCATGGCTGGGTCTGACACATGGAAATTCCTGCCTGGGATGTTGGCCTCATGCTGGGACTTGCCAGCTGGGGACCCCGAAGCTTCTTTTGCTCCTCACGTTTCATTCCTTCATCCTTGCAGGGAACCCACGAGTCTCTCAAAGGAAACGCCAAAGCCCTTTCGACTGTCACGGCCATCATTGATGGCACAGGATCCATCGGTGTGTACGGCCGGGGGGTGCCAGTGCTGGGGGTCCCTGTCCCTTCTCAGCTGTGAACAGGGCATCTCCTCATGTGGCTCTGTGCCCCCGCAGGTGCCGCTCTGGGGCCGCTGCTCGCAGGGCTCATCTCTCCCACGGGCTGGAACAACGTCTTCTACATGTTGATAGCAGCCGACGTCCTGGCCTGCCTGGTAGGTCCCTCCTCAGCAGGATGCTTTGGCTACCCTGGAGATTTACAGGCTCCCTTTTAGCTGGCCACTCCCTGGTGGAGGGCAGGGATGATCCTCAGGAGACAGCCGGGCAGAGGGCAAACTGCAAAGGCCTGTATCCACTCCAAACCTCTGCCTCCATTCACCTGGCTTTTCCCAACAACCTCCTCCTCGCACGGATTTAATCCATGTGACCTTTGCTAGGAAGAGCCGTAGGACTGATCTCCTGGTGATGGAAACACTGAGGCCGAGGCTGGTGGCTGCAGAGCCACCGGCCTCCCAGCCATCCTCCACCTTCCCTCTTGCAGCTCCTTGCTCGTGTGGTGGTCAAAGAGGTCCGTGGCTGGTGCGGCTACATGGCGAGGAAGAGAGGGTACGTACGTCCCACCCCAGGGTGGCCTCCGGTCCCACGATGCCCAAGCACGGTGTCGTTGCCGCTCCAGAAGGATGTTTGTTACCCCTTGCTGTCACTGCTGCATCTCCACGTGGGCATCGTGTCGGGCTTCACGAGGCCGTCTGCCCCGTGTCTCGCTCCTGTGGCCACAGAGACATTTCCACCTCGAGCCAGGGCAGCACCCGGGGGATTTTAACCATCAGCACCCCACAAAACTCTCAGGGTGCTAAACACACCGTCCTTGTGTCTTTGTAGCTCTAGTGTGCAGCTAACAGAGTCAGTGATGGATGGGAATTAGCTCGGTGTAAGTATCTCCGTTTGAGCCCTGAGGATTAAACGCAAACACAAGCCTGATTTGTCCTGATTCTGAGTTTCACTTGGCAGGCTCAGCCTAGAAACAGCCACTTCCCTGATCATTTAAGGGCTGAGATCAAGATTTGGGAATCAAAGGGTCAAATCACGATGGCCGGGGACTAGAGTGCAGGGTGGGCAGCACATCTTTGTCTCCAGCTGACTTACTGGATGTTGTCCCAGATGCCCAATTGATTGGCATTGATGAACTCACTTGAAACAGCTGAATTTATAGGCTTTACCCACCTGTGCTACTGAGCTTGATTCCACACGGTCTGGGCTTGCTAATCACCGTAGCCAAATCACTGCAGCCATGGTATAAATAATCTCCAAATCAGCACTAGCTTGGCTATGATTGCCACTGACATCCCCCTGTGACACCAAGAGGGAAGGGGCTGCAGCCAGTCCTGGCATTGGGGGTGCCAGACCCTGGCCCCCTGCAAACATTTGGTCCATTATGTCTTGTGTTTGCAGGTGAAAGACCAATAGTCTGGGCCTCGTGCTGTGGTAAGTGCGGCCCAAATCTCCTTCTCCGGCCGCCGGTGGAGGGCTGTCAAACTCCTCTCTCCTGTGCCGGGGCTGGTTTGGATGAGGGCTTTCCTGGAGGGGTTGGCAGCACCAAATTCCAGCTGGTTTGTGCTGGGGGAAGCAGCTGGCTCAGTTTGTGGAAATACTGCAACATCCTGAGGGCTTTGGGGAGCGCCTTGTCTGTGGAGCAGCTTGCAGAGAGGAGGCACAAACACTGTGGTCTTTCTGGGGACATTTCAGCTCTGGCCAGAGACAAAATGGTGGCTGCATCTCCTCCTCGTGCCTCCTTCTCCTCCTTGTGGTGCAGATGGGGCCAGGCTTTCCCTGCAGAGCCGTTTCCCCTTCCCATCTCTCCGGCAGAACTGCGGTGCCCATCACACATCCCAACACGTGCCACCGCGCTCAGCCGCTCGCTTCTCTCCCCGCAGGTTTAAGGAGTTCTGACGTGCCCCCTGTGAGCTGCCCCACGCCCAGAGGGAGGAGAGAGGCTGGGGCACACCGGGAGCTCAGGTGTCCCGGCAGAGCTGAGGCACAGCCTCAGGCACAGCCCCGCGGGCTCACCACCACCGAGGGCTGGCTTCCGACGGAGGCAGCGGCGAGGAGCAGCCCAAGGGCCCCGGCCAGCTGGTTTTCTGGGTCGGTTCTTCACTGTCAGCCGTTTTATTAATAAAAACATGCAAAAACTCTGTGCCATGTCCTGGAGGGGCTCAACCAGGTCTTCATGGATTTGGGGGCGATGATCGCGCCCCTCTTCTTACTTTCCTCCACATGCAGCCTCTTGTTTGCGAGCCAGCCCTGCTCTTGTTTGTGAGCCAGCCCTGCTCTTGTTTGTGAGCCAGCCCTGCTCTTGTTTGCGAGCCAGCCCTGCTCTTGTTTGTGAGCCTGCCCTGCTCTTGTTTGTGAGCCTGCCCCATCCCAACACTTGGGATTCCAGGACCTGGATCAGGACGGTGATGCCAAATCACTTTAAGCGCTGCCTCACCAGCGAAGTGCTGCTTATTCTACATAGACAACATACCTGGGCTGAGCCCAAATTAAGCTGAGTTTGTTCCTCAGCTCATCCCACTGAAAAAAAAACCCAACAGTGTTTTTCCTGATTATTATGATTCCTAGGTCATGCTATTTAGCCTCAAAAGAAGAACATGAGTCAACCCCCACGCCACAGCAAACACCCTCTCGCATGCTGTGGCCACTCTCAGTCCAGTGTGGGCAGCTGATGATCTTCATTAGACACCTCCTAATTAGGAGGGGCCCCAGAAGGTTAAGGTGGCGCCACTGGCTGCTCCCCTGGCAGGGATGGGGCTCAGAGACCTCCACAGTGTCACCTGACTAAGGCCAGGGCCAGCTGTGCAGCCAGCTGTGCACTCCTGGGGGGCCCAAATTTTGATGTGTGAGAAGCTGGGGTGCACGGGGTGCTCGGATGCCGTGGGCTGTGTTTCCAGCCTGCTCACTGTCCAGGGATCACGCCCAGGCAAGCTCCAGTTGTGCCCGGTGTAAACCTGAACTCTAACTGACTTCACCTTCTTGGATCTTAACCCGAGGAGAAAACATCTGGGCCTGATGTGATTTTATTAAGTGCTGATTTCATCAGCGGAGAGGAAAAAAAAGCCAAGAAAAAAAAAAAAAGGAGGAGACTTGCCGGCCAGTTGGATCAGCTCCCTGTAAACCCCTGAGCAGCACAGGGGGACAGGCAACTTGGAGAGTGGCAGCTGCGGGTTTGAGGTGGCCTTTGGTCCCCTCACACTGGCAAGAGATGCTCAGTGGGGCTTGGAAACTCATTGATTGCCTGGGAGAAAAAGCAGAAAAAACTGATGGAGCAGGCAGAGAAAAGCAAAACCACCAATTGCCCTTCTTTCCCAGGAAAATACCAACCCCCCTAGGGCAAACCCTAATGGAACCATGGGGAGAGGTGTCACAACTGTGTCTGTCCTCAGCAGAGCCAAAAGGCTGACACTGCAGCGTCCCCAGGCCATGTGGCTCATGGCACGTGTGGCCTCTGAGGGGCCTGAGGACCCGGCAGCGATGCCACTGGGCTGAGAACGGCTCTTTCAGTGCACGTGTGACGGAGCTTTCGCGTTGCTTAATTACCATCCCTCTGTGCTGGAGAGCTGGAGCACTCAAAATACATTTTCAAGCAAAAAATCCCACAAGCTCTGACACTCACAGGGGCTTATTGCAACGGCAAGTTGGTTTGGGGAATTTTTTTTCCCCCTTTCTTCCCTTTTTGTTTGCCCCCTCCCCCATCCCCTCCTGCCTGTTCTTTCAGCTGACCATAGTTTTTCCAGGACAAATTTAGGTCTGGGCCATGTCCCACTCATGTTTGGAAAGTCTGAGCAGCCTTGGCTGTGCTGCTGGGAGCGAGGAGAGAGGGCACATGGCCCATGGCAGTTTTAAACTTAAAATAAAGAAAGCCAAATGCCAAAGAAAACCCCAGAGCTCGCTGAGATTTGGGATTGAGGGGTGGGCAGGAAGGCGAGAGGGAGATCCCCTGGGTTTGCCTCAGCCAAAGAACTGTTTAAATGGAGCTGAGCTCCTCTGGGAGGAGCCTGGAAGGCTCACCTCGCCTTTTTCTTCTCCGACAGAGAAGGGGCCGCTGCTTTTCCCTGTGCCACGAGCCCCTTCGGCACCGCGCTGCGGTGAAGGGTTGTGCCAGCACGGACACGCGTCCCCCGCTGTCCTGTGACGGGACAAATCCCGCCTGAAACGGGCTCTTTTTGAGTTCGGCAGACGCAGAGCTTGGGTTTTTCCACGGGTGACCCCCCAGCCCCCCAGCACAGCGATACCGTTCACCCGGGGGGTGGATTGGGAAGAGGCTGAACATATTTTGGAGGAATGCTGCTGGTCCGCCGGGCTGCTGGGGAGGTGAGGAGGTGGCTGGGACACGGTCCGTAATTACCTATGCAAGGAGCAGCCGGCAAAGGCTGAAGGGCTTTTTAATTAGCAGCCAAAGGCAAAGCAGGATCCAACAGCAGGGAAGCTGAAGTCAGCAAAGTCAAGGTGGAAATCTGAGGGCAGCTTTTCCAGCGAGGGTAATTAAGTGCCGGCAGAGCGCAGCGTGGGGCGTGAGGAATTGCCGTCATTCAAGGACCTTAAATCAAGGAGAGGAGTTTCCCCTGCAGGCGCTGGCGCTCCCTCCATCCCTGCTTTGGCACTGCTCCCCGCCCGGCCTCGGGCAGGACAGAGCGGCTGCCCCCAGGGTGGTGAGCCTGGGCACCCGCATCGCGGTGCAGGAGCATCCCTACTCGCCTCTAACATGCCAGGCAGGGGATTTAGAGGGGAAAAGGGATGTTTTCCCTCTTGACCTGAAAGCAGCCTGGCTGTCCTAATCGTGCCACCTGCAGTATCTTTTGACATGTGCCCTTTTGGCACGACGGGTTTCTCTGCCCGGGATTCAGCCTGATTTTTTGCCTGCACAGAGCTGGCATCTCGGGACACGGCACAGCCCGTGCTCCCACCCTGCCAGGGGAAAGTTGGGACCATTTGCTCAGTTTGGGCTGGAGCAGGGCTCCTTGGCTATCCCATATCCCAAGCTCCCAACACCCTCATCAGCAAGTGAGAGGTTGGGATTTAAGCCAAACCCACCATCTCACTGCACAATAATTTAAAAATAAAGGATCAGGGTGCTAGGCCGAGGTGGATGTGCTAATGAGAGGTTATCCTCCGGGAGCTGAAGGTTTGGGATGGGGACAGCAGCAAAAAAATCCCCATTTGGGGCTGGTTGGAAAGCGGCTCCGGCTCATACCAATTCTTTGACGTGGTCTTTCCTTTCCCAAAAATAAACAGGAACTGTCTGGAAAGCCCCTGTGCGGAGAGGAGCAGAATGGTCCAGAATAAATAAATACAGGGAGAGCCCGGCTTGAGTTCATCCAGCCGGTCGTTCCCCACTGCCAGGGGTGGTGAAGGATGAGCCTGAAACATCTTGGTGGGGGTGAGAGCACACGGGGCTCTTTCTCCAATTAATAGGATTTTGGGGAAAATGCTGAAATTGCCTCCTTAATCATGTCCCTCTTGCAGCATGGCTTTCCATTCTCCCCAAAATACCCCCCCGCACCATCAACCTCTTGACTGAGTTTAGTCACACAGTTTAAGGGAAGGAAAAAGCCCTTTTTTGGATTTATTTACAGCGCAAAACGGGAAGAATTTTCACATTTCTGCTTTTAGGGTCGGGTTTTTAGTGGCCCCAGTACTTTTGCCGTGGTTGGCCCCCCATCTGCCCTACTCAAACCCTGGCAAAGTGCCACCGTGGCCTCACCCAGGCTCCCCCAAATCATCCCACCAGCACGGGAATAACGGCACGGCAGGGGCACACAGACAATCTCCGTGCTCATAAATGTTATTAAGATGATGAATTAAATATGAACTTTGTTTCAGGCATAACTTCCGAATCACCCAGAGACCCCGACGCGCTTGTGTTGCGTAAACGCTCGGCGTGTTCCTCAACGCGACCGTTCGGCTCCCGTGGGCAAAAGCGTCGGGATGGGAAAGGGAGCGAGTGTTTCTCCGGTTTGGAAAGCGGGGACGCCCCTCCTCTGCCTTTTTTGGGAGTGTACTTACCTTTTTTCAGCTGCCTGAGTTCATGCTCCGGGGTGCTGGGGCATTTCCTGCCAGGGAAGCATCGTCTCTATGCCCGCTGGCTCTGGCTCATCAGGCTTTCATGTCCTGACGGTGCTGTTTGGTGACTGACAGCTGTCAGGACATGGCTGAAAGAAGCCCATTGGTTCTTTAATTTACTCTCACCATCTTCAGTTCGAAATGAAAAATAATAATAATAAAAAAAAAATCTCTAAAATGGAGAAAGAATTAAAAATCTACGTTTCTGCCCTGAAGTTTTTGGCTATATTGCCTCTGACCCCGACTGCTTGGGGCTGTCTCACGCTTGGCTTTGACCTCACTGCAATACCTGCTGCCTGCTGAACCGTGGAAGGCTGAGCAGCTCCATCCCCCTGGCTGGGGCTGGAAAATATGAGCCATAAGATAACTCACCTCACCTGTGGGGACCTCTCCCTGATGCAGCAGGGGTGGTAAAGGCTCCTTCCCTGCTCCAAAACGGTCACGGGATTCTCCAGGCCACCAAAACCTTTTTCTCCTGCAATTTAAAAGCCTTTTGAAATTTCATGCAAGAAAAGAAACTGTTGCCACCGAGGGCACAGAGCAGCAATTGCTGTGCAGACACCCAGCCCAGCTGCTGCTGCTGCTGCCAACAGGTTCATCTCGGCACAGGTTGATGGCTTGGCTCTGCTTCCCCGAAAAAATTGGAAGAGAAATGGGATTCAACCCCATTGCTGCTGCTGCAAAACATAAGGAGTGGTTTTTTTCCCCGCAGGAGGGAAGATATTGGAGTTGACCAGCAGCTTCAGCAGGACCTGTGGTGGAGTGAGCTGTGGTTTGAAGCTTTAGGGCAGCAGCAACCCTGAGCCTTCAGCCCCACCCAGGGTGACACCCTGGGGTCCTTCACACCCAGGGGACACTTGGGTATCAGCGAGGGGGGGTTCCATGGCTGGCAGGACTGTTCTGCACAGGGAGGTGAGACCCACCTTTCCTCTGCACCCCTGGGAAGGGCAGCTTTCCATGTGCTGTTTTGGCATTATTTTGCCTGTTGTTCCCTCCCCCCTCCAAAGCTCCTGGTTTCCAGTCCAAGGGACCATCCCTTGGATTTGTTTGCTTGTTTTTTTTCCCCAAAACCCTCAGGTCTGCCCCAGGAAAAGGTGGTTCTCAGAGGCACCATCACCGCAGGGCTGGCCAAAAGTGACATTCCTGGAGAATAAATAACGGCTGAGTCAGTGGTTTCTGAAAGTTTTATTAAATGACAGTGAAAAAGGAGCAGTAACAAACTATCTCTTGTGGGTAACAATAACAAACCATCTCGGTTCAGTTCAATTCCCTGAATGAGGGACAGCACCAAGTGCCTGGATCTCAGCTCGCCTGTAAACGAGGAGACAAAGGTTCTAAAGCCTTTGCAGATGCAGAGGCTTGAAGACCCTGGGGAGGAAGAGGCTTGTGCTCAGCTCAAACCCTGCCTTTAGGATGAAAGCTGCAGTGACCTTCACTTGCTTCGCTGGTGCTTCCTGAGCTCGGAAACCCCACCATGGTCACCTCCAGAACAGCCTCCTGGTCTCCTTTCCTGGTCTATTCCCATGAAACTGGGATTTTCTCTTTGCAGGGCTTGCTGTCTCTAGCTGCTGTGGAGTGGCTTGGCGTACACGGGCTCCATGAGGTGGTAAATCAGGAGCAGGAACAGGCACCCCAGGAAGACCAGGCTCATCACAGCCAGGAGGACGAAGCGACCGATGAAGAAGGAGTCCACGATCTGGAGGGAACACAAGCACAGAGATCTCAGCACATGTCACAGCCCCAGTCTGCTCCTGGAGCCTGGAGGGAGCACGCCACAGCCTGGAAAAGAGAACCTCTGGGGCTCCCCCAGATTTCTCCCCTTGCTTCTCATCCCTGGCATGGGATGAGTGACAGGAATCTCTGCAAAATGCTACTTGTGGGGATGTTAATGTGGAGCAGCACAGTACCGAGCACGGGGAAGAGACACAAACCAAGCCCTGGAGCAGCTCTCCCCACTCACAAACCTCCAGCCCTGATTCCCTTTCAGAAGGGAAATAGTGGGAAAAGAAGAAAAAAATTTAAAAAAGAAGCTACAGCAGCAAGGCTAGACACAAAGAGAAGCCAACAGCGAGGAGGCTGGTTACAAAATCCCCCTCTCTGCTCCCGAGACCCCCCAGAGCTTTGCTCAGCCCCGGCTCAGCTTTATCCATCACATTAGCACATGCTCAGCCCCGGTGCTGCTGCAGAGACAGTCTCTGGTGAGCGAAGTGCTGGCTCCTTCTGCACGTTTCACTTTTTAATTAGCCAATTAGCAGAGTTTTGGTGCAGAAAGCCCAGGTCATGTATTATTGATAGGCAGGGCAGGTCCAGTCCAATTGAAGATCCATGAAAAAAAAAAAAAAAAGCTTTCCAATTGCGTTCGCCTCCCAGGCACAAACACGTGCTGGGCTGCCCTTCATCTCGCTCCCAACCTTCACACAGGCAGGTCACATGCAACACAGAGAGAAGAAAAGAACCTTACAAGTATCTTTTAGTAGGGATTTACACAGATCAAAATCCAGAAAAGCAATAATTAACGCGCATTAATAATAGAACAGAGGAAACGGCACCTGAAAGGCCACAAAACTTTGTGTGTTCAGAGCCCAAAGAGCTCTGGGAGAGCTCAAGGAGGCAGCTCAGGCAGCCTGATGGAACCCCAGGTTGGGGGAGATCCTGTGCCTGAAAACACAGATGGCTCCATGCTTGAGCACAGCAATAACCTACAAAGAGAGCTGAAGAGCAGTTACTGGGCTTAAACAGAAAACAGAGCTGGGGGAAAGCGAAAGGCTGCAAAATCAGAAGGAAAATTATAAGGAAAGGGGGCGGCAGAGGGGGAGCAGGAGCTGCTGGAGCTGGGAGGGCCCAAAGCAGGGGTGTGATGGCTGTGCAGAGCCCCTGGGAGCCAAATCCCAGAGGTCAGGGTGGAACAGCACATAAATCAGGGATTTAGTCAGAGAAACTGAGAGACAGCGGCCCCAGGAGCCACACAGCCCGTGCCAGCCAGAGACTGTGCCAGAGGAGGAGACCAAAAAGGCAGCCCAGGGCCATTCCCGGGGCCTCGGGGCACCCTTGCAGCCCATCCCTGGGATAAAGAACCATTCCCAGGGCTTCAGGACGGCCCCATCCTTGGGGAAATGACACATCTGGGGCCATTCCCAAGGTAAAGGCCCATCCCCGGGGCCGCAGGGCAGCAGTCAGGGATGTGCAGCAGGTAAAGGCACATCCCCAGGGTCCGTCCACGGAGCCTCAGGGCACCCCCGGAGCCCATCCCTAGGATAAAGGCACATCTCCAGGATCCACCCCTCGAGCCTCAGGGCATCCCCGGAGCCATCCCTGGGACAAAGGTACATCTCCAGGGTCCATTTCTATAGGCTCAGGGCATCCCCGGAGCCCATCCCTGGGACAAAGGCACATCTCCAGGATCCATTTCTAGAGGCTCAGGGCATCCCCGGAGCCCATCCCTGGGGCAAAGGCACATCTCCAGGATCCATCCCTCGAGTTTCAGGGCATCCCCGGAGCCCATCCCTGGGACAAAGGCACATCTCCAGGGTCCATCCCTCGAGTTTCAGGGCACCCCCGGAGCCCATCCCTGGGGCAAAGGCACATCCCCCGGGGTACCGCCCCCCGCCCCCGGGCCCGCCTGGCCGCTCAGGCCCGGGCTCACCTCCTCGGCGCTGGCCGGGGCCGGGCTCTCGCCCTCGCGGGGGAAGAGCAGCAGCGCGGCCGTGAGCGCGGCGGCTCCGAGCACCACGGGCAGCGCGGCGACCCTGCGGGGAGAGCGGAGAACGGCGGGGCGGGCTCAGCACCGTGCGGGCCCGGCCCCCCTCCCCATCCCCGCGGCTCACCGGGGCCGTCCCGCCCCGTCCCCGCGGCTCACCGGGCGCGGCCGGCGCGGGCCAGCGCCATCCCGAGCAGCAGCGCCATGGCCCAGAGCAGCAGCAGCGCCAGCACCCCCGGCCCCACGCCCAGCGCGCCCGCCATGCCGCGCCGCCACTTCTGCCTAGCAACCGCGCCGCCCCGGCCAATCAGCGCCGCCCGACGCGCACCCCGCGCTGTCTATTGGCTGAGGGGCGAGGCGCGGGGCGTGACCGCGGCTTTCCCCGCCCCGCCTGACGCGCGTTCGGCGCTTCCCATTGGCTGAGGGGCGGGGCGAGGGGCGGGGCCGGCGCCTTTCCCGTGCTGCCGGAGGCGGGGTCGCGCCACGGCCGGTCCCGATCCCGATCCCAATCCCGATCCCGATCCCAATCCCACTCTCAGTGGGAGTCCTATTGAAACAAGTCCCTGTTGAACCCTGGCCCTCCTTGGCGTCATGGAACGCCCAGAACTACCCGCTTCAGCCGCCCCCCGTCCCGCGGCTGTGGCCCCCACCCGGATCTCGGAGCTGCTCCCGCTGGAACTGGAATTCCTCTCCTCTCCCAGTGCAGGCGGGTCAGTGCTTGGTTACCCAACTCGTGCCCACCTCGCTGCGGGAAGCGCCTCTGAACACGCTTTCGCCCCCAAACCCTAGAAATTCAGCTGTCCACGCCCTCAAAATATTTAGGACCAAAATCAGGCAGATTTGGTTAATA
>NW_016690207.1:5224937-5240318 GCF_001604755.1 Lepidothrix coronata | reverse complement strand
ACAGGGACTACCAACAGGGTTTTGGAACAGTCATGCTGGGGAGCTGGGGCAGCCAAGCCAAACCATGGGAATTTGTCAATGCTTTGAGCATCTTCTAATATCAAGGCAAGAGAAATTTCCATTTAAAATCAGTTTTTCAGCCTATGTATAAATCCTGCCTCTTCACCATCCCTCATCTTGCCCATCAGACCCTGGCCAGTGTGGTTTGATGAGTGACTTTGTCATAGAATCCCAGAATCCCAGAAGGGTTTGGGTTGGAACGGACCTTAAAGACCATTTTATTCCAACTCCAGGCACTCAGCTCTCAACTTACCAGTTAACCTGAAAAAACCCAAACACTGATATATATTCCCTTTCCCCCCTCAAATGCTTGAAGTCTGACGATGCTTTGGCTGCACAGAATGTCACCCAGGTGCTGTTTTCTGTCACTCCTTGCGATGGGAGGAATAAACCAGCGGTTAATTGTGCTGTGCTGCACCGACCTGCCTCTCCCTGCGATGAAATCAGAGTCGCCGGCGTGACACCAACCGCCTCAGCAAGCAGAGCACAAACTGTTTCTGACACCTGCCTTTACTTGGCATCGAGTAGGAACCGGCTGCCAACATATTAAAAGCGTATGTTTGATAGCAAACTCCTTCCCGCTCCACCTTGTGCTGTTAATCCCACCAGGCAGGTTCTTTTCCCCTCTGCAAACCCCACATCCCCGATGTCCATCTTCTCCTCTGTTGTTCCCCAAGCTTCCCGCTCCTGTTGGCAAGCAGAAATTACAGATTTGCTCCTGTTGTTTGGGAACATCCCTTCGCTTTTCTCTGTTTTGCCATTTCTTTTCCAGTCGTTTGTAAAACCCCAAATTTCTTCTCCACAGCCCTGTTTTCAGCTGGAACCTTCTTTTTCTGCCATCCCTCTCCTGTCTTTTGGCTTTCCATCCGAAAGTGATAATTTTTTGTCCATCGGCCAACGAGGCTTTTTCTTGACTTATTTTTCTCTTCTACCTTTTACCCACAGCTTTTCCAACGACCTCTTTAACTTCTTCCTGTATTGACCAGATCTTTATTTCTTATCTCCATCTCCTGGTAGTTTCTTGATGCTGGCAATGACAACATCAAGCCAGTTCAAGAGGTTGCAGCAGGGAACATGAATCATCCAGCTATTGAGCCCACTGATGGACTGCACCAAATCCCAGGTATTTGGCCAGAGGTTGAAGAATAAATCCAATATACACTCCAGCAACCACATTCAGCGGCCAGGTTTGAACCGTGCTGCTTGTTGTTTTCAACCCCACCATCAAAACTGGGCTGATGGCAACTCAAGCACTGAGATTTGGATTTGAAATGATGTCCAGCAGCTCCAAAAAGCCTATATATTTATCCCTATAATATTTATTAATAGGGATATAAATTATATATATGTATCTGTAATATTTATTTGCATGGTCCACAGGGTACCACAACGGGATTATGGTTTCTTTGAGCACAAAGGAGGCAAATGGTAAATCCACAGCTAAGGGATTGGGAGAAGGAACCTGGGAAAACCAAGCTCATTGGTGTGGTATTTCCAAGCACAACCTTCATTAGAACTTTCTTCATCCCATCTGCAACAAAACCCATCATCCCACACACAACCCTCTTCTGCACCTCAGCCTCCCCCTGGCATCAGAAATGCTTGGCTGGGGATTTACCTTATGGACTGCTCTGGCAGCTGGTCAGTTGAATGCAAAGATTAGATTTTATGGCCAAAGGATCATTTACTGCTGGCCTAAAATAACTTTTCCTTCCATCTTTTACCTGCTGGGACTTGGTCCCATTTACTCTTTGTATCAGAGTCGCATTGCACCTGGAAAAAAAAGGTAACAGAAAGTAGGAGAAAGGCAATGCTGAGTATAAAAGGTAAATTAAAAAATGTACGAACGCACTAGAAATTGAGGATTTTTGTGTTGTTTGCATGAATCTGGGAGAAACTTCATATTTGTGGTGGTTGTTTTCCAGGATAACTGTTAAAATGGGGGCGTTTGCTGGTGTCACAGGTCCAGGTTTCTCCAAGACTTCTGACTTGCACCACGTGACGTTTGCATCCAAACCCTTGTGCTGGGGACAGGACCAATGACAAGTGATATGGTAATGATTGATTCCAGCTCCATCGTGTTTGATAGCAATAATTTAGGTATCATAAAGCCTTTCCTGGCAAGGCTCTCAAGGAATACCGTGCTTTAAACAAGGACAGGCAGATCATCCAGGTGCTGTTGGATGCTCACGGCCCAGAAAACCCAATGCAAAGGGTTTATTTGGGCATAAATAATTCAGTGTTCTCCAGTGCTGAGGAATGATTTGAAGGATGCTTCATCACTGCAGGTAGTTTTTCCCAAGGGAAAAATCAGGGAATTGTGGCATTTCTTGGCAAAGGCACGACAAAGATCCTGATGGTGGAATTGTATGAAATGGGCTTGACATAGAGATGCAATTAGTGCTGAGGCTAATTAAAAGCTTGGCCCAGGAGGATGGAGAGGTGACCTTCCTTCAAGGCCTGCAAGACAGGATCATACGGATCAAAGCTCTTTTGTAGGACACCACTCAAGGAGCAGGCCCTGGAAATGGAGCGGGTTTGGGTCAAGACGCCCTTTTTTTGGGTTAAAACCTGCAAGTCCACCAAGCCCAGCTCATCCTGGTGGCCAAAATAACCAACATCAAATGATAATGAAGGATCAGACTCTCGGTGGCAGAGTGGGAAGTGCTGGGTGGGGGAACTGATTTAAAACTCTTCGCGCAGCCGTAAAACTCCCGGTTTTCCGGCTGGAGCTCCTCGACTCCACAATATTAGAATTAAAAAGAAACAGGCGTTGATGCAAGCAAGAAAATATTCTGCTCCTGATTTAAAGACTGGCGAATTGCTAAATATTTTTATTAGCAGCAAATTTGCAGCTTGCTGGAACTAATTTCACGCCCGGTAGATATGGAGCTTAAGCTGGGAATGGCGTTAAATTACTCTCTTGTAAAGGTGTTTAAGCCTTGTGATGGGGATCTGTTGGATGGTGGGGACCTGGCTGGGGACCCCCTTTTTGAGGGGGACTCCCTGTGGGTTGGGAGCCCCGGGATGGCAGTCGGGGAAAACAGCATCAGTGCCAAACACATCATTTTCGTCCTTGGTGCGACAGGAACCACCAGTCCCTCTCATTTTAATAAATTTGGTTGTGGGGGTTTGGTGCAAACCAGCGTGATCGTGGGGCCCTGAGATCCTCCAGCCCGGAAAGGTGTTGTTTATATTTTAGGGATGTTTTTGGCCTGTTTTGGAGATTGTTTGGGATATTCAGCGTTTAGTCGATTTTGTTAAGTTTTAAATTTATTTAATGGACATTAAAATGTTATTTAATTGACATTACAATGTTATTTCCCAAATCTTCGTTCGCGAAGCCTCGCCATGACAATGTTATTTAATTGATTTAGAAAAAATATTTAATTTAATTGATTTTTTTTTTATTCAGGACATTCCAGGTTTAATTAATTTAAGAGATAGGCAGGAAGGACTGTATCCCCGAGTACCACTTGCCCTCCGTGCTCATTTTTTCCATGTTTTCTTTGTCAGCCTGAGATTTTACTCCTTGCCAATGGTTTTCCAGCCCAAATCCCTCCCTCCTCCTTCTGCAAAGCCTCTGAGTGGTCCAGGAACCCACCCAGCTTAGTGCAGGGGAAAAACCCATCCCGTTTCAATTTGTCTGGATACAAACTGGGACAGGTGCAGGGATGGGGTCAGAGGTTGCAGAGCTCGAGAAAGCAAAGTGAAGGCGTTGAGAGGATCCTATTACTCCTCTAAAAATACCACCAGGAGGGTGGCAGTGGTAAACAAGAGCTATTTAAATCCCTCAGTCCACTTTTTGTGATGGCAAAACATGAGGTTAAATAGTTCTCCCCAACTGACTTGGAGGCTGAGAAGCACTGCGTTGCCCTTTCCCAAAGAGAAATCCCCCCCCCCAAAAAAAAAGAAAGTTAAAATAATAGGAAAGGGTTAGTAATGGCTCCAGTGGGGATACAGTTCTCTCTCACAGGAACCCACTTCAGATTATCTTTCTCTTGCTGACGGCAGAAATCAATTTTAATCGTCCTGACGGGAAATGAGGATGTAAGACTTCAAACAGAACAAATCCTGCAACACTCAAAAAAATAATAAAATGAGATATGAAGTCACTTTTCAAATGAAAAAAAAAAAATCCCATCCCAGCAAGAAAAGATGCCTCTAAAAGCCCCAAAAGGCCCTGGTAGGTGGGAGGTAGAGGAAAGAAAACATTTCCTGTTGTGGGATGAGTTTGACCTCAACCAAGAAGCACTTGGAGAAGGTGGAAGGAGGAATACAGGGTGTCTCTGTCATCACCTGTTTTGATTCCTATCACTCCCAAGTGGGAGGAAGTTGGTAATCTTTTGGTTTTGGTGCCTTGTTATATTAAATGGAACTTCAATTAAGTTTAATTAATTTGTGGATTGGTGCAATTAAGTTTTTTTGATACTTGGCTCTCTGAAGTTCAAGCAACCACAGTGATTTCCCTAAAGCACCTGTATAAAACAAAAAGTTGTGTAAGTGTCTCCTGGGAATGCTTAAATGTCATCATGCCCACATGCTGCAAGGGATGGAGCAGAGGCAAAGCTAAAGGAAAGAGGTAAAGAACCCATGGAAAATGAGTTTAAGAAGGCTCAGCTGAAAAAGAAAGATAAGAACAGGGTCGGGGGAGACACTAAAAATTAAAGTTTGCTTTTATAATGGCATTCCCAAAGGTTGTAAAGCCCACGGTGAGAAGTTTTTCCAAGGAGTTTCTATTTCCCATATGTTCCTCCAAGAGATGCTATTTCCCATCAATCTTATCCTTAAAGGGTATCAATATGGGACCTCCTTGTGTCATCACTTTCAGAAACCTCGGGCCTTTACCTGCGCCAACCTCTTCCTCCTTCCAACCCAAGAGTTTTCAGGCTGGAAACCAAGGAGCCATCGATAATGAAACCCACGACACTTCACGTTAAGTGGCTCATCATCCTCTGGCATTCCTCATAATGGCATTAATCACTGGCTGCTCATTAGGCTTTAATGTGCCCCTAATATGTTCATCCATCGTAATTCCATTGCAATTGAGGGGTCGATGGTAATGCCTCCTTACTGGAAATGGTTGGGATGTTGGGTGGCTGGGAGCAACCAACAACTGCTGAAACGGCCCAAATTTATTGCTGAGGCTCGTGGGACTTTCAGGCAGGTGGTTTTTGTTTTGTTTGTTTTTTTTTTTTTTTGACAGCCAAGTGTGTCTGCAGTTTTCATTCTGGTTTTATCCTTGGCTCCTTGCAACACCTTTGCTCTCGCCCTTTCTCATTTGACATGTATCGATTTTTTTCCCCCCCATATTCCCCAGGTGGCAGCTTGGAAATGATGTGGCTGTTGTTGTTGTTGCTGTTGTTATTTTAAAAAAATTTAATTTCCTTCCCTATTTGTGTGTGGCAGTGGGGAAATCAGTTGTGGTGGGAACTGGATGTGCAAGGTCAAAGCACCTCCTCAGTCCTGGGAGCTTCCTTCAAAAGTCACATTGTTTCCCTTGAGCTCTCCTCTCCCTGACTCCTGAGATGTGGTTTTTGTATCCCCAAATGAAATTCTGGATTTTCACACACCTCAGGCTCATCAGGAAAAAGGATATTCTTGTGTATTTGACTGTCACAGCCCTTGGTGAGCTCATGGCTTCCTCTTACCACCTGTGGACAACCCAAGGATGGAGATCACCCACCTCCCAGGCTTCCCTGGTGTTTCTCCTCACTTCCAACCTAATTTTTTCATTGCTGGTGGATGGCAAAAAAAAAAAAAAAAAAAGGAGATGAGTCCTTCCTGTTGCCTCATGACTTTGTGGTCCTTCCAAAACCCTGCACAGGTTACCCGGTGCTTTGCAAGGGCACCATTTTATTTCAGCCCAGGGGTTTTGGTCTTGGATCCCAGGAGCTTTGCATCCCAAAGGATGCATAAAGCTTATTTTGCTTTCCTTTGCCTGCGGAGCAGATATTATGTAGTGCTTTGGTTTGCTCAGGTCCATTAGCAAGTCTCCGAGATAACTCCGGCAGCCAAGGATATGAATCATTTAGATGGTATTTAAGATCCTTCTGGGTAACCTGTGCAAGAAAAAAAAATTAAAAGGCGGCTAATCAAATGGCTTTGAGGGCTGTAAAAAAGCAGAATTCAATCCCTGCGAACTTTCCGAGATGTAATTTCAGGAGAGATCAAAGATGACACTAACCTAAGGAAGTAAAACTACTCAAAATTCAAAGTTTATAGTCCATCTGTCTCTTTGCTTCAGGGAGCTGGTATTAAATTTATTGCTAAATAAAACAAGCCTAGCAAAAGTCGGCGTCGAAATCTGCATACTCATAAGAGAATTAACAGAGCTCTCTTGCTATGATGGCTGCTTCTCAATTTGCATCTTTAAAGAGTTGTGACCATCTCTCCACTTCTCCCTTCACCGGATCCTCAGGAGCCAGGCCTGGCATCGCTTGGTGAAGAGATGCTGCGGATGAAGGTTGAACTCCCGTCGTGGACTGAACCGAAACGAGGACGGGGAAGGGATGCTGAAGCCCAGCCAAGGTGAAGAAACATCTCAGGTGGAGCCAAAATTTTAAAAGGCCAGGATTCAGCGTCTCCACGTCACGTTTGCCGGCTCTCTGGTACCCAACTACTTCAGATATCCCCGGGAAAAATAAACTGGGGGCGTTTTATTGCCTGACCTGGCTCAGCCCACCAACCAACCCTGGTTTGGGTTTTACAGTATTTGTGCAAGGTGTAGTTTTATGATTATTTATATTTTTTATTCCCCTCCAGCCCATCCCTATCTCAACCAGCTGATATCGCCTCCGGAAAACAAAATTCCAAAGCTTGCTGAAGTGCTGAAGGTAAGTCACTTTAAACATCCAGAGCCTCCTTTTTTTATTATTTTTTTTATTTATCCCTGGAAATGCTTGGGAAAGGATCAGTCAGTTGGATGCTTGCAGTAACTTTGCACAGGAGAGCCTGAAGGAGCAGCAAAAACCAGCCACAGACTTATTATGCCTTGAAATTAAACACTTAAAAGGACTAAGTTGGCAGCAGGGATTTTCTAATCAAAATATATATAACCTGCCATTTATCCAGCATTTGCCCTCTGGAAGGACCCCAAAGTGCTTTTCTGGCTCAACAAGCCATCCTTAACTCCCGCTCAGCTGGTGTGGGGAGGGGAGAAATTCTGTTTTTTCAGGTATTTTCCCACTTGATCCCAGCTGCTTGGTGAGGCAGCAACTCGGAAAAATCCTTTTTTTTTGACTTTAACCTTCTTTATTATTGATCCATCAATGCCACACAAGAAATAAACTTAATCTTATTTAATCTCACATGGGGAAACCTCTGGGAATACAGAGCCATCCTGGCATTGATCACTTATTCTTAATACATCCTCCTTGTGCCTATGGATTATTGGTAAAACCTTTTAATTATATTTTCCCATGTATTTATCTATTAGTAGTTGGGGAATCAATGTAGTGTTACTTGGTCTAATGTGTGTCTGAGACCGTTTAAAATGCACGGTGCCTTCAAAAATAACATCACCTCATTGCCATAATTCTTTTGGGGTTGACTCTCATATTATTCCCAGGGAAACCACGTGCACAGGTAAAAATAAACATTTTACAAGAGGAGTTGTCCTGTGGGTATGTAAAGTGTCATAAATGGAGGGGAATCAGGTTGAATAAAAATCTTCTATGAGCTAAATAGGTGAAATTTGGGGAATCCCTTAACTTCACCCCAAATTTGGTACAAGCATCATTGGGTTTGGGCAGATGGACGTGGGACGTGGATGGTCCCTATGTTGCTTTTCAGCCTGCCTTGGTTGATGCTGTATTTTTTTCCTCACTTCTTGAAACTCGTAACTGGAGAGGGCCTGGAAAGGTGCGGGAAAATATCCGTGTCCTAAACGTCTCCTAAAGACCCAGCGCAAATTTTAATGAGTGATTTGCATTAAGCATTGTCCCCTGATCGCAGTGCGGTGCCCGAGCGGGAGGGACGGAGGGTACCACAGTTTGGAGCAGCATCCTGCCTGAAACGAGTCCTAAATTTCCTTAAGGGATTCCTTTTCAGCATCCTTTAACTCCCCAGGGGGGTTGGACATCCTCCCTGGAAGGAGGACGTTAAAGGGTCGTGTCTCTCCGACCCGTTGCGGTGCTTAAGCCGGGCTCAGCCGCAGATCTGTGTCCTAAAACCCCGTCTTGTTTTTAACATCTGTCACTGAATAATTTACTCGTATCTCGCGGAGAATCCCGTCGCAGTTTTCAACAGAGAAATCCGACACGAGCAATAACGCAATCTTGGAAAGAGAATTGAATTATTTATGGAGGAGCAGTCAAACGACGGAGACTAAACCGCTATATTTTATGTAATTTGTTTTCTCCCGAAGCCTGTTATGTAAAAATGTAAATATTGCTGGTTATATATGTTGCCACTGTTTAATATTTTAGCGAATGTGCTCCGAGTACTCGTTGCTTTTGGAAAGGAACAGGCTGTGTCCTCTTGAACAAGCACTGACGAGTTTGGGGCAATTATATATTTATGACACTGACTTCAGACATCAAAAAAAAAAATCCCCCTGAGGTGCCCATGAGGACCCCCAGAATCTGGGAGATTTTTAGGTGGAGAGGGTTTAATTTTGGGGAGGTTTTCCAGCAATCTGGACTGGGATAGGGATGGAGTAAGATGTGTGGTGGAGGGTTTTCTAGTTCTGGGGTTTGGACATCCCTTCCAGCTGCAGTCACTTGAGGGTGGTTCAAGGTGGGGAGAAGTACCCTAAATCTGCTCAGTAGGAGTGCTGCTGAACATCCTTGGTCCTGGAGATCTGGAGGATCAGGGCTGGTGGGATGAGATGTGACCAGAAAAAGATCACCCAGGGGTGACCTGTTGCAGCAGAAAGATGCCTTTTTTTTTTTTTTCTGGGGAAAAACCCACCAGGATTGAGTATGGGAGAATTTTAATTTACCATCAAAAAAAAAAAATTCCAGCAGGCTTCCATGGCTGGATGATGAAGTAGCCAATCCAACTGGGAAATAAGACACCGTGTTTTTTTTTAACCAGGGATGATAATTAACCTCTGGAAAAACTCTCCAGGGAAGAAGCAGCTTTTGCATTTGTGAAGGAAAAACCCGGGGTTGGATACTTATCCTGGAGTTTGAGCATGAGATTCCAAAACCAGCGGAGGAATCTCTTTGGTGATTGGCAATGGAAATTGGGGAAGAGGGATGCTTGAGGAGTGAATGTGGGATATTCAAGGAGCAAATGTGGAATGCTTGAGGAATGAATTTGGGATGCTTAAGGAGTGAACGTGAGGTGCTCGCTGCTGCTGGCTCCAGAAGAAACATTCCTGCACCAGGGGAGCCCTAAAATTTTGAGCACTTGGATATTTTTGGCAATGATGCAGCTTAAAATACGCCCCACGTGTGCCTTCTCTCCTTATATCCCTGTTTTCCAAGATGACATACGAGCGAGATGAGAGGTCACGCGCGGATGATCCCATGGTCCTTTGATACCACGATGATGGGGTTTCCATCTGCTTCCCCTTCACTCTTCCATTCCCATTCTCCAGCTTCTGAAAAAACCCAAAATATTTTCTGCCCAGCATCCCCAGCTGGCTGAGACACCCGGCGACAGCTTTATGGCTCCTCGTCTTCGCTCGCTTCCGTGGAATAGTAATGAGGGAGGGGAAAAACGTCCCGTTGGCTGATTTACAGGGCAAGAGATTCCTATAAATCATTCCAGCGTCTCCAAGGGATCTTGGATGCTCTGAGTTCCCGCTGGTTGTCCCAGCAATGCAATGCAGAGATGCTTTCTGTTTTTTGGGGGGGGCCAGAGGGGGTGGGATGCATCCCAGCCATCCAGCGCATCTCTCCGTTATTTTATTGCTGGATTCCAAGTGGGAACCATCTATTTTCTGTTGCTCTCCAACGGCCAACCCAGAGGACATCGACGTGTGTTAGAGGCTGCTCCCGAGTAGGAAGCACAAAATATTTTCTGGATGGACTTTTCCGGGGGGATAAGCTGGAAAGAGGGATTTAGGAATAGAGGTTTGGAAGCATCTGCTCGTCCTGGGAAACTGAAGAGATAAAATTAAGGCATTTTCGGTTCCCTGGACTTAAATTTAAGCTTGTTTTTCCATCTTTCCCATCTCATCCCTGGCCCTACGGCCATTCCTTATGCCCCATTTAGTGCTGCTGGCTCTTACATCCCGCTGTAACTCTTTGGAGCCAATTTTAACCCATCCCAAAGGAATTCCAGGGCTGTTTTGAGTGACTCCCTTCCCCACCCAGTATTCCTTAGGAAGTGGGCAGAAATTCAGAATTTCTCATTAAACCCGTGTTTGATGGTATTTTTTTATCAGGGAAGGGTTGGAAAAATTGGGAGAAACCAGACCGTGGCTGGGCTGAATCTGGAAAAATCTGTCCCTGTGGCTTTTGCCATAAAATGTGGGAAAATTTGCCTGCAGGACCCAGTTCTGCCAGCTCTCCTAGCAAAAGTGACTCCAGGGAAACCTCGTCTGCAGGTCTCTGGGAGAGAGGAGGGTGGTTAATGTCTCATGCAGACCAAAATTTGGGGGGGGGGAGATTGGTCAGAAAGCCTTTTCCCCAAATTAACAACAAATAGTAGATTGCTTCCAAAACAAGAGTGTTTTGCCCCGGGGATAATCCCACAGGAAAGGCTTGGGGTGGGATTTTATGGGGTGCCCTAAATTTTAGGGTTTTGTTGGGGGGGGGGGTTGGAGGGGATTGGTGACCCCTCCCTGCAGGGGGCTTGGTGAGCTTGGGGGGGAGAATTTCCGAGGGAGCCCCTAAATGTTAAGGTTGTGCTGAGGAGGTGGAGGGGGTTGGTGACCCCCCCGTGGTCAGCTTGATAGTGGGGGGGGCACTCGGAGGGAGTCCGCATGGGGGGGAATCAAGGGCCGCTGGGGTTGGCTCTGAACGTGTCTGGGGGGGCAAAAGCGGCGGGGGGAAGTAAGGGGGGGAAATCAGATGCTACTGGGTGGGCAAATGTGTTGGGGGGGGATACGCTTGCGGGAGCGCGCGTGGTGTCGGGGGGGAGGCCTGAGCAATACCCCGGGGAGACCGCGGGGCGGGGGGGTCCGAAGGCAGATGGAGGGGGGGGTCGGTTTGGGGGTCCCCGGGGAGGGAAGGGGGGGGCAGGACTGGGGGGCGCACAGCGCGGCCAGCAGGGGGCGCTGAGCGGGCCGGGCGAGGAGGCGTGGCCTAGGGCGTGGCCTCAGCGATGGGGCGTGCCGGGGGCGTGGCTTTGGTATTATAGGCCTGGCTTCGGCTTTATGGGCGCGGCTTTGGCGCGGTGGGCGTGGTTTCAGCGCGGTAGGTGTGGTCTCGGCGCGGGGGCGGGGCCCGGCGCGGGGGGCGGGGCCTGACGGGGGCGGGGCGGGGCGTGCGCGGCGGCGGTGGCGGGGCCGGGCGGGCGGGCGGCGAAGCGGCGGCCGCGCTGTCAGGGCCGGTGTCGGTGTGATGAAGATTGGCGGGCAGGTAGGGCTGTCACTCACTCACGGTCACGGGGGAAGCGGAGGGGAAGCGGGGGGGCCCCCGCCGCGCGCGGGGGGACGGGCGGGCGGAGCCGCGGAGCCCGGCGGACAAAGCGGCGCGGGGCGGCGGGGCACGTGCGGCGGCGGCGGCGGGGACACCCCCCCTTCACCCCCCGCTCCCAATAACCCCCCCATCCCCTCCGGTGCGGGAAGTAACTTGCCGTTCCCGCCGCCTCCGCGCTGGAGGTGCCGTGGCCGGTGTCCGGTTGCCCCTCCGGGCTGAGCTCCGGCCGCGCCGCTGCGGTTCTCCGCCGTGATCCCCCCCCCGCCCCCCGCGCTGATTTTGGGGGGGTGTGTGCAGCGATTCGGAGGGCAGCGCGCTCCCGTCCTCCCCGTCCGCCGGGCGGCTGCGGCGATGCCGGGGGTTTCCAGGGATGCAGCCCCCCGGTCGCTTACAGAGCTCCCAAGGGCTGCAGCCCCCCCATAACAAGTTGCAGCCCCCGCTGCCCGGTTGCCGACCCCACACCGGGGGTCGCGGTGCTTTTAGAGGGGTTGCAACCGACTGCCCCCCACCCCGGCCGGTTCCAGTGCCCCTCCGGGGCTGCAGCCCCCCGAGGTAGCTGCAATGCCCTCGGACTGACTGCAGACCCCCGAGCGCTTGGATTACCCCCCACCCCCGTGGTTGGTTCCAGCCCCTCCAGGCGGTTGTAGTGCCCTCCCCAGGGGGGTTTGCAGCCCCCCCCGAGCAGTTGTTACCCCCCACCCCGCGCTGGTTGCAGCCCCCTCGCAGTGGTTGCAGTGGCTGGTCTCAGACTCCCCGGGGGAGGTTTTCCAGCCCCCCCAGCTCATCGCGTTTGGCAGCTGGGAAGTTGCCCCCCGTGCAGCCGGGATGGGGGGGCAGGGAGGGGGGCGCTTTATCCGCAGCCTCACAGCTTTGCACAGCACCCAGTTACCTCGGGGTGCCCCCCCAGGGCACCCACCGGGGGCGGGGGGCACCGTGGCCGCCTCTCAGGGCCCCACGCGGGCTCGATGCCAGCGCCGGAGCACGGCCCTGGCCGACGTGCCACAGCCCAGCACCTCTCCCGGGATGAACCCCCCCGTGCCCCCTCGTTCCCCTGCTGTGCCACCTTCTCCCGGTGCACCTCAGTTCCCCCAGTGCACCCAGTTTTCCCGGGGACACTTCACGGGACCCCCTGGCTTGTCCCTCCCATCCCGCAGGGTTGGGTGTATACTCCATACTTTTTAGTGGCTCTGCAGCGGTGCAGGGAGGGCTTTTTGTTAATAATGATGATGATTATTATTATTATTATTCTTTTTAATTTATCCGTGAATTTTTTTAGCACATTGCCATTTTGGGAGGGTGGCTCTGCTGGCGGCATCCTGCGACTCGGGGAAGTTTTGCTGAGGGATTGGGGTGTCCCCCCTCACTTCATCCCGATCCTTGCGGGGCGTCGAAGCTCAACTTGGGCTCCGGAGCTCTTTGTTTGGGCTCTTCCCGGTTTTTCTCACTCCCGAGGATCTTTTTTTCCCCACTATCTCGCCGCCCGCCGGGTAACGGGAAACCCTAAACCCGGCAGGATATTTTCAAACTCCCAGCCGGGGAGATTAGATTGAGGAAAGGGGGGGGATGGATTATTTTTGGCCGAGATGCAGGGCAGCTGTCTGCTGGGGAGAAGCAGAAAATAGGAGAGGAAATGGCTTAATTTGGCTTTTTTTTTTTTTTTACTTGTTTTACCTTTAAATCCTCAAAGATTCTGGGGGTTGGAGAGGGGAGAAGCAGCTCCACGGACCCGACTCCGGCGAAACTTTCGGGAGTTGCACCTCCAAAAGTGCTGACTCGGCGTGTTTGGCATCATCCTGTTGCAAGAAATTGGTCATTCCCCCCCAAAAACCTTTGGGGTCTGATGTTTAGAGGCCTATTTCTGGCCTCACATGCATGGGAAGAAGGATTTGGGTGAATTCATTGGATTTTGGGTGATTTTGGGGAAAAAATAACACCGTGTTTTGGGTTTAAACCGTTTGGAGCAGAAAAATGAGGGGATCAGGATTCCCCCTTATTTTTCTCCCCCCCCTCCTTCTATTTTATTTAACTCCCTGCGCTGAGATCCCTTCGTTAGGGGCAAAAGTTAATTGCTTGAGGCTAATTACGGGAGAGGTTAATAAGGGAGCTGGCGGTGTCAGGAAGGGAAAGAGATGCCGCCTTCCTCAGCATCCCAAAATTGGGCTTTTTAAGGCACTTTGCAGCCCTGGCCCCCCAAAACCAGCACTGAGGGGTCCTGTGACCCCCTTCCTTTTAACTGGAGATCTGTATAGTATTATACATGTATATAGAGGTAAGATTAAACACCCCTGATGGGGTGAGGGGAAAAACAGGGGGAAGAATGATGCTGAGCTGCCCCACTGGGCCTGCAGAAACATATTCCGTTCTCCCTCCATCATTTTTGGGAGGGGGAAATAAAGGAAATCTCATTTTTTAAGGGAATCTCCCTTGCTTTAAGGAAATTCCCCCTTTATTTTTTTTTTAAGAGAAATTACCCCTTTTTAAGGGAAATCTCTTTTTTTTTTAGAGGAAATCGCCTTTATTTTATGAAAATCTCATCTTTTTCTTAAGGATTTTCTTTTTTTAAGGAAATCTCCTTTTTTTGGATTCAATGCACGAAGTTGTGTTGGGAGAGGAGGGTTTTATCCCACTGGTGCATCAGGGATAACTGCTTTTTCTAACTCAGGGATAAAATCAGTCCCTCACCGGGGCAGCTTTGGATTTCGGATGATTTTGGCTTTTCCTGGTGAACTCCTGAATTACTTCATGTCTTTTTTCCAAGTTGATCGACAGCATCCTTAAGTCTCTGAGCAATAATAGGGCTATTTTTGTCCTCCCAGAAAACTTAAATATTGGCCTGGTCCTGCTGGGAAGAGCATCCTTCACCCATCCATCCTCATCCCCAGGGATGCAGGGGTTGGATTCCACCTCTGGGTACCGCCCTCATCCCAGCTGGGTTTGAGATGCCTGCTGGATTCCTGGGATACTTCCTGGAGAAGATTAACCCAGGATGCTGGGACACCCCAGTTTTGCATCATTTGTTTTCCTGGGAGCTGCCCTGGCTTGAAGTATCCAGTAAAATGAGTCGAGACGTGGGATGGGGCGGCTGAGAAGCCGATGGGCAGGATGCAGGGAGCAAGGAGCTGAGCTTCCTGAGGTCGGGAGGAAACTTTTGCCACACTTAGGGTTAAATTAATGGAGATTTGACATCCCCAGTGTTGGTGGGAAAGCCAGACTGAGCATCAGGATCATCTTTATTTTAACCCCCAATGGACCTCAGTGTCCCATCCCCAATTATTCCCCGTCCTTATTTTACTCCAGCTCCTTTTTTGGGGTGTTGGAGGGATAATTTACCGGATCCAGACAATCCCCAGTTGCATTTAATATCCCACGCACTGTCGAATAACTTGATTCCCAAATAATTTTCGCCGCCACCGAAGAGGGTGTTAACAAATGCCCTCTAATTAGCCCAAAAATAAATTAATTCCCAGCGTCGTTAGTCGGATCGTTAAGATGCCGGCTCCAAGTAATAATCTGGAGGGATGGGAATTAATCCTCGACTAAATTTAAACTCGGGTTTATCCCAGCCTTGGAAGGACCGAGGTGATGCTCCACGTAATCCCCATGGGAAAACCAACCCAGTTGGGATGGAATGGAGCCAGGATCCCGGTGGGATGGAGGCATGATCCTGGTGGGATGGAGCTGTGATCCTGGTGGGATGGAGCCATGATCCCGGTGGGATGGAGCTGTGATCCCGGTGGGATGGAGCCGTGATCCCGGTGGGATGAGGTGGCCTTTGCCCAGCTGT
>NW_016690207.1:5202840-5224920 GCF_001604755.1 Lepidothrix coronata | reverse complement strand
AAATTTAAACTCGGGTTTATCCCAGCCTTGGAAGGACCGAGGTGATGCTCCACGTAATCCCCATGGGAAAACCAACCCAGATGGGATGGGATGGAGCCATGATCCCGGTGGGATGGAGCTGTGATCCCGGTGGGATGGAGCCGTGATCCCGGTGGGATGAGGTGGCCTTTGCCCAGCTGTGATTTGCAGCTGTATAAATAAGATGGGGATTTGGCCTCGGCTCTTCCCGACTGCTTCATTATATCCTATTTTTTTGGCTTTTCCTCTTCCGAATGGGAACACAAACCCTGGGTAGTCCCAGCTCCGGTTAATTGGTGTCTGTTAAATAGTTGGGTTGGAAAAGACCTTTAAGACCATCGAGTCCAGCTGCCAAATCCACCACTAAACCACATCCCAAAGCGCCACGGCTGCACATTTTTTAAAATTATTATTTATTTATCACTTATTTTAATTTTATTTTTAATTTATTTTGATTTTTAATTTATTTTAATTTTATGGTTTTTATTATTATTTTTGCTTTGTTTTCATTTTTATTCTAGATGAAATCTTTTATTTTTGTGTTTGTTTCATTGTTTAATTTTTTTCCTTCACGTTTATTTTTTCTTTCGTTTTCTCTGTTTTGTTTTTTCACCTTGCCTTTCAATTTCCCTGCCACTCTTCTCCCACCCACCTCTTCCATCCTCCCTATACCAAGTATAATCCAGGCAGGAAAATCCCACATATCCAGACAGCCCCACCACAAGGCCATAAGACCTTTTAGGATTAGGGATGCTGATGCTCCCCAAAAAGCAGATTATTTTGGTGCAGGTGGAGGAGAAAGTGAAACCCAGCTTGGGGAGAGGAGAAAAAACTTCCCCACTAATGTTCAATCTGGAGCTTTTGGCTTTAACAAGGTGTTACAAAAACTATGAAAAAAGTTATAACCCAAGCCACAGTTTTTGGCCGGGTTTTCCTTTCCCCGGCTGGCTGGATCCCTGCCAGAAATCCCAGAAAGCCAATTAAAAATAATCCCGAATTTGGACCAGTTTTGGGGAGGCTCCTATTTTATTTCTTCCGCCATTCCGTGGTTTTTTTGAAGGTGTGTTTGGGAGTGGGGTTTGGGGTGGGAAAATCCCGTCACGTCCCATCAGGGATCCGGGAGCTTCTTTGGGCTTCCAGTTTGGGTTAGAGCTCGAACCCCCTGGAAATTTTTCCATGTTGGGAAAAGCTGCCTTTGTTTTCCTTTTTCTTCCCTTTCTTCCCCCTTCCCCCCCATTTTTCTCCTGTTTTCCCTTTTTCCCCTTTTTTTTTTCCTTTTCTTTTTACTTTTTTCCCTTTCTTTTCCTTTCCCCCCCATCTTTTTTCTTGTTCCTTTTTCTCCCTCTTTATTTCTCTTTCACTTTTTCCTTCTTTTTTTTTCTTTCTTTTTAATATTTTCCATTTTCTCTTTTCTTTTTACCTTTATTTTCCTAGGGTTTATTTTTTTTCTTTTTCCCTTTTCCCTTGTTTTCCTTTTTAATTTTTTCCTTTTTTCCCCCTCCTCCCCTAAAAAAGGTGGAAGCATTTTTTCCCTTTTCCCCTCTGTCTGTCTTTCTTTCTCTCTCCTATTTCCCCCTTTTTTCCCTGCTTTTTATTTTCTTTTTGGCTTTTTTCCCCTTTCCCTTTCCCTTTCCCCTTCTTCCCCTTCTTCCCCTTCTTCCCCTTCTTCCCCTTCTTCCCCTTCTTCCCCTTCTTCCCCTTTTTCCCCTTTTCCCCTTTTTCCCCTTTTTCCCCTTTTTCCCCTTTTTCCCCTTTTTCCCCTTTTTCCCCTTTTTCCCCTTTTTTCCCTTTCCCCTTTCCCCTTTTCCCTTCCAGCTCTCCTCCCTTCTCCCTTCCTCTTCCAATTCCCCTTCTCCTTTTCCCTTTTCCTTCCCCTTCCAGTTCCCCTTCTCCTTTCTCTTTCCCTTTTCCCTTTCCCCTTCCAATTCTCCCTTCTCTTTCCCTTTTCCCTTTTCTATTTTCCTTTTCCCTTTCCTTTCTATTTTCCTTTTTTTTAAAAAAATTATTTTTTCCCTTTTATCCCTTTTTTTTTGTTAATTACTATTTTTTCCCTTTTTTCCCCATCATTTTTGGCAGCCCAGCCCTCTCTAGGCAGCAAACCCAACCCGCCCCAGCCCGGGCTCTCTGGGCTCCCTCACCAAAAGGGGGGCAAAACTTGACCAAATAAGTGAAAAAAAATTAGAATATTGGATTGTAGCAGTTTCCTTTCCCGTTATTGGATCCTGGATTCCCTGGCAGGACGAGCCTCTCCCAGCTCTGTCATTCCCAGGTATGTCAAAGGCACTTTATGGCTTTATAAAGCCCTTAAAATGTTGTGTGTTTTTTTTTTTTTTTAAACACTGCTTGAAGCTTCCAAGTTTGAGAATAGCAATTACCAGCTCCTGCATCCCTGGGCAAATTCCCACGGCGAAGGTGGATGTAAACCACTTTAGACATTTTTAATGCTCCCGAGCAATAAATTTAAAAGGGAATTTATTGTTCCAAGCTGGTAATTTCTCCCTACGAACGCCACTGCCTGTTGCTGGTGCCGATGTTGAGGACAGCCAGGAGCCTGCTCGGAGATTTTTGGTGCTATCCCAGAAAAAAAAAGGTCTTTTATCTGCTTGGTTTTTCTCCTTTTCCTCCCCTATTTTGTATTTTCCCTCTACTTCCACTGTCTTTCTGCTGCCTCTTTCCGAAGGGGAGGTCCCTGGTGAGCGAGGCCGATGAGCCGAGCCCTCTCCAGGTCTTGTATTTTATTATCCCCTTGATCAGCTCATCATAAATAATTATAAATAATCAGCTGGGAGATGGTGGTTGGGGCCCTCCCCTCTGGAGCATCCCGTGCTCTGCATCCCACCTCTTATATCCTGCATCCTCTCCCTGCCCTTGCCCATCCTGCTGACTCACCCAATTGAGATCAAATTGTTTAAAAACCCCCCCAAAATCCGGATTCTGAGGAAGTGAACTTTGCTGGAGGAGTTAAAAAAAAAAAAAAAGAAAGAAATTATTATTATTTATTGTCTCAATCACAAGAAAATTCCATTTATATAGTGCCTGGCAAGGTCTTTTAATGCATTTACGTGCAGAAATTGGTTTCTTTGTATCTCGGTGCCAGATCCAACATCTCATAACTCTGACAATTAATTAATTGCTCTAAAACAGAAATTATGAGGGGGGGCACTTTGTCAGCGGGATGGCAAAGAAACAAACTTAACTATCATAAAAAAAGAACAATAAAAATTAAATAATAATAAATACTCAGTAACCAGTAAAAAGTAAATAAATATTGATTAAAGATAATCGTATGAAATAAATGCTAAATGGTTTATTTTCCTATAAGGATTCACCATGTAATAAAATGGGTAAAATAAACCAGGATTAAGAGATTTCTAGGCAGAGTCCTCATTGAATTTAATCTGGCTCGAATCTTAGGCCTGGCTTTATGTTCCAGGGTCAGGCTGGAACATCCCCCGTGCTGGATTTCGGTGGTGAGCAGTGGGATGAGGCCCCTGAATTCCCCCCATTCTGACACACATGCACTTAAATCCATCGTTAACACCCCTCTCAGCGCCCTCAGCCCCTCCACGGGGAATGCTGGGGCAGCTTTAGGGATGCTCCTGCAATTCTGGGGGTGATGGTGGAATTTTTAAGGATGCTGGTGCAGTTTTAGTGATGCCAGTCCAGTTTTAGGGGTGCTGGTGCAATTCAGGGATGCTGGTGTGATTTTAGTGATGCTGGTCCAACTTCAGGGATGCTGGGGCAGGATTTAGTGATGCTGGTCCAGCTTTAGGGTTGCTGCTGCGGTTTTAGGAATGCTGGTGCAATTTTTAGAGATGCTGGTCCAGTTTTAGGGTTGCTGGTGCTGTTTTAGTATTGCTGGTGCTGTTTTAGGATTGCTGGTGCAGTTTTAGGATTGCTGGTGCCGTTTAAGGAATGCTGGTGCCGTTTTTAGTGGTGCTAGTCCAACTTTAGGGTTGCTGGTGCTGTTTTAGGATTGCTGGTGCAGTTTTTAGTGGTGCTGAACTGACTTCAGGGATGCTGTTGCAGTTTTAGGAATGCTGATGCAGTTTTTAGTGATGCTGGTCCAGCTTTAGGGTTGCTGCTGCAGTTTTAGGAATGCTGGTGCAATTTTTAGAGATGCTGGTCCAGTTTTAGGGTTGCTGGTGCTGTTTTAGGAATGCTGGTGCAGTTTTAGGATTGCTGGTGCCGTTTAAGGAATGCTGGTGCCGTTTTTAGTGGTGCTAGTCCAACTTTAGGGTTGCTGGTGCAGTTTTAGGATTCCTGGTGCAGTTTTTAATGGTGCTGTTGCAGTTTTAGGGTTGCTGGGGCAGTTTCAGTGGTGCTGGTCCAGTTTTTAGTGGTGCTGGTCCGACTTCAGGGATGCTGGTGCAGTTTTAGGAATACTGGTGCAGTTTGTAGTGGTGCTGGTCCAACTTTGGGGTTGCTGGTGCAGTTTTAGGAATGCTGGTGCAGTTTTAGTGATGCTTCAGGGATACTGGTGTGATTTTAGTGATGCTCATCCAATTTCAGGGATGCTGGGGCAGTTTTAGGAATGCTGGGGCAGTTTTTAATGGTGCTGGTCCAACCTTAGGGGCGCTGGTGCAATTTTAGGAATGCTGGTGCAGTTTTTAGTGGTGCTGGTCCAGTTTTGGTGATAATCATCCAATTCTGGGGCTACTCGTGGGATTTTGGTGAACCTGGTGCTCGACCATTCCTAACAATGCTCCTCCAGCTCCTGGCTATGACTCCCACCAGACCAGTCCCCATCATGGGGAATATTCCCAGTTCCCACTGTTTTCCCCCATGCAGTCCTGAGCCCTCCAATCCCTCTGTCTCAACTGTCACTTTTATCGAGTTGCTTTTCACTCTTTTTGAGCATTTCAGCCTTTTCCCCTCCTCTCGGGAGCCACCTCTCTCTGTTGGGGAGCTTTTCCTTCTTTTCAGCGTGACCTTTGCCATCCTAATCCCGTCCTAAACCGTGATAAATCATTCCTCCTTCCCTAAACAACCTCCAAAACCTCAAGGGTTTTTTTTTTTTTTTTTTTACTCTTCCTCCCCTTTTAAATGTAACACCCTGAGCAGTGGAACTGAAGGACCCGGTGAGAGAATATTTATGCTAAAACCACTGAATAAAGCGATTTAGTAGCATCTTTAATAGCTGACCACCTGGCAAGTGGCCAAGGTTGTCTCAAGGTAGAGACATCGGGGGGTTTTATTTTCCCTGCAACCATTTATATTGGGATTTGGCTCAACGGGGGGAAAGCCGGAGAAATTCCCAGTGCTGTTATCCCTGCAGGAATTACCGGGAGTGTTTTCGCCCTGAATTAATCGCGCTCGGAGAGGAGGAGCTCGGCGCAGCGGCGCTCTCGCACTCCTGCGATGAGTTGGGACGGGCTCAGGGAATTGGGAAGCGGCTCAGGGAATTGGGAAGCGGCTCAGGGAACTGGGAAGCGGCTCAGGGAACTGGGAAGCGGCTGGCTCGGCATCCCGGCCTCGGGTTTGGGCGCGCCGAGAGCAAACCTGGGAAGGGATGGGGCTGAGAGGTGCCCCGAGGCGGGATTTGCGGAACTCCCTGAGCAAGCCCGGCCCGCCGGCTGAGCCCCCCCAGCCCCCCCAGCCCCCGGGGGGGTTTCCCCGCGCGATGGCATCGCTGTCCCGGGCACGGGGGGGGACCCCTGGCCCCGCTCCAGCGCCTGGCGGGACACGCGGCACCCTCGAGCCAAGCAGACAGAATTCCACCCTTTGTTTCCTGTTCGCCGGCTCGACTTCGCGAGGCTGGAGCGCTCAACAAGCCCCTCTTTGTGCTAATTTAATTAATCGCCGGGGCCGAGGGCAGCGGGGATGAGACGCCGCGGCTGTAAATACCTGCCTGGGGGGATGCGCGGGGGCTCGAGCCCGGGCGGCTGAACCGAAATCTGATTAAACTCCACTTCATTCGAGTCGACTTAGAATAAAAACCCCCTAGTGATTGATTGATTTATACCAGAAAGTCGCGGGGTCGATCGGGTTATAATAAATTATTGGCTGATTTGGGATGGAAGATCACGGGTGGATCGATTTCCGGTGGAAAAATGATCGATTGAGTCGTAATAGGAAATTACGGGTTGATTGGTTAATAATAAAAAATTCTAAGTGATTTTTTACTAGGAAATTATTGATTGATGGATTTATAATAGGAAATCGTGGATTGATCGGATTATAATAGAAAATTATTGATTGACTGATTGATCTACAATAGAAAAACATTGATTTATAATAGGAAATTATCAATCAGTTGTTTGATGATAGGGAATTATTAAGCTGGAGAGCAGTGCAAGCACTGGGCACGTGTCATCCTCCCCGCTGCAGTTTTGGGGGAGGAAAACCATTGTGTCCCTCCTGAGCAGAGCGCAGCTGGTACCTGCTCAGGTTCTCCTAAAGGAAAATAACTTTCTGATGTGAATTAACCATCCCAAAGGTGTTTTCCAGAGGGAAAACACCACTTGGATGCACGTGCATACGCTCCTGGTGCACCTCCAGCCAGTGTTCAAGTGCATGAGCGTGGGGGATGCTCAGTTTCCTGGAAAGTTCCTTGTCCTGGTGCTGCTGTTTTTTTGGTTACAACCTGAATTTCAAACTTTACATCCCGTTTGCAGGCGAAGAAAAGGGAGGTGGGTTCCCTAAAGCTGCAGAAGGAGAGTCAAAAAGAACTTTGAGACTTGCTGCCAAGCGAGTTTTAGCTGCCAGAAATGATGTTGATCTTCCACGGGAGATGCAGATGATTTTTCCAGCTGATAAGTGGTAGTGTTCAGTCGAGAGGTTGGGATATGTTAGCAAAATTCTGTAATGTGGTATAGTATAATATATATAATACATGTGGATAAATGCAAGAAATACAATTAATACAGTATAATAAATGAGATTAATAGAAATATATATATAATATATATTATATATAATAATATATATATAATATATAATAATATATAACAATATATATAAAATAATATAATATAATAAAGTTCTTCTTTATTATATTAAGCAGTGATGTGGCTCCTGGAATGGGGATAATCCTAAATCAGAGATTTTTCACCCCAAACATCAGAAATCCCCATTAGACACATTTCATAATAAAGAAAAAAAAACAATCATCAAACAATAATTTTCCCCCAATTTTTTTCCTGTTTTGGCACATAGAACATCCCATCTCCACCACTGCTCTGGGTCAGGAGACCCGAGCATGCCCCTGTCAGGCACCAAGCCATGATTTTTATTTATTGGTTTTTAATGTCCAGGGGAAAACTTCCCAAATACGATATAAACACCCACCAGATCCCTCCACGGTCCCAAGCTCTGGATCTCAGCTGCATCTTTGCGTCCCCTGCACCTTTAATTAACAGGATTTCCAACGATTTCCCGAAATCCAAAGTGCTTTTTGCCCTCGGCAAAAGTGCTGCTTTTATTCTCCTTCCTAGAAATAACTTGGAGTGAGACAAATCATTAAGAGCGGTGTTAAACATTTCTCTTTCTACTCCCTTTAAGGTGGGGAGCGGTCCCCGTTTATTTTAGGGATTCTGGGTCCGTGGCACATGACACTGAGGGGAATTGTTGGTGAAATGTTATCCCCATCTTAAAATAGCCACGTTCCAGCTCGGCCCTGCAATCCCTTGGTGAGGCCGGATCCTGCAACATGAGCCCTGGATCCTGGGAATGAGGCCGGGTCAGTGCATCCCTGGGTTATATCCCGGGTTTATCTCCGTGAGCCTGATCCTCCTTTTGCTTTGGAGGATCAAAAGAGCTTGTGCCTGCAGACCTGGTTGAGTTTTCCATATGAATAGCCTGAATCCATGCAGGAAAAATCTGGGAATTGAGTATATCCGTGTTTGGTGCTTAATTTCCCCCCTGTGCACAGGGAGCTGGAGCATCCCTGGTCCAGCCTGGGATGATCCCTGTATCCCTGCTCTCCCTGTGCACAGGGAGCAGGAGTATCCTGAGCATCCCTGGTCCAGCCTGGGATGATCCCTGTATCCCTGCTCTCCCTGTGCACAGGGAGCAGGAGTATCCCTGAGCATCCCTGGTCCAACCTGGGTGATCCTGTATCCTTGTTCCCCCTGTGCACAGGGAGCTGCAGCATCCCTGGTCCGGCCTGGGATGATCCATCATTCCCATCCTCAGTCCTGAGTGGCTCCTCAACAATAGGAGCATTTTTTGAATGCTTATTCCCCCCACCTTGGCATTTTTAAGGGGGAAAAAAATCGGGATTTTTCCCGTAGGAAAAAGCTCTCCAGCCTCACTGGAGGGAGCCATCCCAAACAGGAGGTGGGAGTGGAGCCTGACTTTGGGATGTTGGTTTGGGGCATTAAGACAAACCACTTACTGGGGTTTTACTGGGGTTTTTTGGCTCTTTGGTTGGAAAACACAGATCCTTCCTGTCAAATAGTTTAGATTTTTCCAAGTGCTGGTGACATCTGCTGGGTTCTCATGTCTGTATTTACATAACTTCACAGAAATCCTCCACATCCTCTTTTAATCCCACTTTTCCTGGAATGAAGAACTTTGCTCCTGCCCAAACTTTTCTGGGCAAAAGGTTTTCGTGTAGGTTTTTTTTTTCAATCTGAAGGGAAAGTTTGGGATGAGTCTCCTCTCCAGGAATGGGGATATTTGTACACTGAATTTTTGTCCCAGGGCAAGCAAAAATCCCCAAATAATTAAATTTCTACGGGGATGAAGTAGGACAGGGGAAAGAGTTGGAAGAGAGATACTGGAAACAGGGATTGGGAATCCCTGGGTGGTGTATTCAAGGTTTGGGTGGGGTTTTCCCTGCTATGTGGTGTGGGAATTTTCATTTCTCCAGGAGAAAATAAAAAGAAAAGAGAAAATTGGTTAAAAAAAACAAAATGAAAAAAAAGAAAAAAGGTAATGGAAAAAATGAGAAAAAAGAAGAAAATGGAAGTAAAAAGAAATAAAGAAAATTGGTCAAAAAAAAGATAAGAAAAATTGGGGAAAAAAAGAGAAAAGGAATTACAAAGAGAAGGGAAAATGGGAAGAAAAGGAAAAGGGAAAATGGGAAGAAAAGGAAAAGGAAAAATGGTTAAAAAGAAAAAAGATAATAAAGGAAAATTGGACTAAAGAAAAAATGGATTAAAAGGAAAAGGGAAAACAGGGAAAAAAAGAAAAAATATTATAAAAAAAGTCCAAAGGAAAATTGGTAAAAGGAAACCAAATTGGAAAAAAATAAAAAAAATATTTTAAAAAAAGAAAATTGGAAGAAAGAAAACAAAAATAAAAAAAGAAAATTGAAAAAACCCCAATTTTAAGACGGAGATAAAAAGAGGATGCCCCCCAGTTTCAGGCAGAGCCCCAGCAAGATGTTTTCCGGCGGTGCTGCCCTCCAGCTCTTCCCCCTTCTCCTTCCGTGGGAGTTATCCCTCTCTCCCGGCGCCTGCCACATTCCCAGGCTCTGGGAAGATGCTCCTGCTCTCTCTGCTCCCCTCCCCAAATCCTCGTGCCCCAGGGCTGGGGTAGAGCTGCTCCCGCCTGACAGACGGCCCGGCAGCGACCCCGGGACTGAGCAGCCCCCCTCGGTGTTCCATGATTCTATTAGAGCTCCAGAGCTGGGATTAAGTGGACATGATTTCTTCCCACGGCCCATTAATTTTGGTTTATTGCTGGCCTGATGGCCATTACCCTTTTTTTCCCCCCCGCCAGCTCCTTCCCCCATTAGGTTCGTACAATTAGCGAAACACGAGCGGCCGGCGCGGTGCGGGGGCTGCAGATGGGATTTTGGGATGCTCTGATGCCAGCAGGGCATCCCACGAGCTGCCCAATGCCCCCCCCAGGGATGTGCCTTGCAGGATTTTGGGGTGCAAAGCCATCCCTGTGGGTGAGGGAAGGATGCAGCCCAGGGGGCAACGTCACCTACATGGCGTCTGTGTCACCTGCTGCTCGCCACCCTCAGAGCAAAGGTGCCACCGGGCACCCAAATTAGCCAAGGCCCCATCAGGGGAGGACTTCAGCAGAGCACCCAAGTTGGCAGAGATCGTGGGATGGCCCCCAAATTAGCCAAGGCCCCATCAGGGAAGGACTTCAGCAGAGCACCCAAGTTGGCAGAGGTCGTGGGATGGCCCCCAAATTAGCCAAGGCCCTTACAGAGGCATCCTAATTAGCAAAGATGCTTGCAGAGCACCCAAAATAAAGACCCCAGCAGGGTACCCAAGTCAGCAAAGCTCATTGCAGGGCCCCCTGATTAGCAAAGACCCTGGTGTGGCACCTGCACTGGCAGAGATCATGGGATAGGACCCGACTTAGTGAAGATGCTCTCAGGGTGTGCAGATCAGCGAAGGTCCTTGCAGGGCACCCAAATTAATGACCTCAGTGGGGCACCCAAATTAGCAAAGCTCCTTGCAGGGCACCCTAATTAGCAAAAAGCCTAAGGTGGCACCCAGTTTAGCCATGACCCTGCTGTGGCATCTCACTTGGCAAAGACCACAGGGTGGGACCCAAACTACTGAAGATGCTCACAGGGCACCCAAGTCTAACGCCTGAGCAGGGCACCCTAATAAACAGATCCTTGCAGAGCACCCTAATTAGCAAAGACCCTGGCGTGGCACCCTAATTACAAAGACTGTGGGTTGGTACCCAGATGATCAGAGATGCTCCCAGGGCACCCAAAAGAAAGACTCCAGCTGGGCACCCTAATTAGCAAAGTCACTTGTGGGGCACCCAAGTCAGCCAAGGTCCTGGTGGAGCACCCTAATTAGCAAAGGTGCTCAGGGGGCACCTCAATTAAAGCCCCCAGCAGTGCACCCACATCAGCCAAGGTCCAAATTCCAGAGCCCAGGAGCTGTGTTCTCCCTCTTAGCAGGGAGATTCCCCAAAACCCATCCAAAGGCCAAACTTCTGCTCTGTGGAGCTGCTCGCTCCCGTCTCACCCAAAAATGGATTTTGGCACCTCTGATGCCCAAGGTCCGTAGTCCCCATCCATGCCTGGTGCCTGTAGACGGTTTTCATTAAAAACAGAGCTTTTCAGTAAAATCCGACTTTCTGTTGAAAGCAGGTCTCAAAGAAAACCACATTTTTCAATGTTTTTTGGTGTCCCAAGATTGGGACCTGGTGAGCATCATTAAGGGATAAACCCCTTTTGCCTGAAAAAAAAATTAGGTGGGTTTTGCTCAAAACTCTTGGCAAATATGGGGCAGAAATGGGACAACAGTGAGTTGAGGCCAAGAGGTGAAAAAAATTGATGGATATGGCAAAAAAAAAATTCAAATAATTGCATTAATTGCAGCCTCTGAGTCACTTCTAAGTTAAGGGCAGTGCAAATAATATTTTAATATCTATATCTATATATTTATGGGAGAATATAAAATGTGTAATATTGGGGAATATATTGAGAATATAAAATATTGGGGAATATTATATGCATTGAAGAATAATATATAGAATATTAGATAATATACCCCATGTGGGTTGGGGAATATAATATTTTATACATATGTATGTATACAGATATGGAATTTTGGGGAATATAGTGGAACAATCTATTTGGGAATGTAAGATATTGGGGAATATATATATGTTGGGGCTCTGCCATCTTGGATTTGGTTGGGATTTCTTAATTACCTGTTGCTCTGCCTGACATCAGGTGGGTCATTCCTTCAGTATCCATTGTCCCCCTGGGACCCGGTGCATCCCTGGGTAGATTTTGGTGAGCTTGTCTTCACCCTGCATCTAAAAACCCCCAAATTTCCCAATTTTTTAGGTGGTAATGACAATATTATGTCTTTCCTCCAGGCAACTTGGGAACTGATGGGGGTGGGAAGCGTCGTTTTAGGGATGCTCAGACTTGGGAGTTGGAGGGTGCTGCCGGGGGGAGGTCCCCAGTGGAAGTGAAGTCCCCAGAGATCCCTCTTGAACAAGAGACACATAAATATAAATATAATTATGGATATAAAAGCCACGAGTGTTCACTGGGTACCGACTTTATGAGGTTTTTGCTTTCCCCTCCTCCAGTTTCTAAGGCATCTTGGAGCACCTCCTGGCAATGGGAAGGCTTCCCTTGCCCTTAATTGGTGTTTTTTTATAGGTGATATCCTACTAAAGCGAAAGGTTAAAAGAACAGCGGGTTCCTCCCCGCTCCTCCTGCTGGTTGTTATCACCTCCAGGGTTCAATCCCAGGGAATTCTGAAGTACAGCAGCTTGTGCTCTCAGCAATTTTAGCTTTCCCTGTAGTGCTGTGCTGCCTAAACGAACGCCCTTAGTGTTACGACACGTGGAGGCCGCGGCGCTCCCAGGCATCGTTCGGGGCCGGTGTGAACACACTTAGGGTAAAAAAACCCTTGTGTAAGAAATAATAACAAAACGTCCTAACTTAAAAAAAAAATTCCCATTTGCATCGCTTGGTGCTCAGCAGTGGGCTGTGGGTACCGGTCTGACCCCCCTGAGTTCTGAGGGGTTGCTGCGCCCGCACCTCCAAAAACACGTTGGTTTTTTTTTTTCCCCCCCTATTTTCTGGGGCGTTGAAACTAAAAACTAATTGCAATTTGCATGATGCAATCAAGGTGTGCTGATGAGATGCTCAAGGGCTTCTCAGTGAGCACGGGGAGGGTGTGTGTGTGTGTGTGTGTCTCACCATTAACCCCCTCCCAAAGAAAGATCCCCCCTGTCCTCCAGCCGAGCTGCCTGTTGGAGCGCCCGCTCTCGATTAATGGCTCTGGTTAATCACCCCCCCTGTCCAGAGCACGATTGTCTTACGGATAATTTCGTTTGCCTAACGAGATTTTCGCTAATTAAATCTCCTTTCGGTTGGTGCGGCTCTCCCTGCTGGATAAGGGGAAATGTTTGTGAAAGCCAGCGCTGCTCCCGGCTAAATAAACCTTTCCACTTGGCTACCGAAAAAATCCCCACTGGGAACGCGGGATGCAAACGTTGCTTTGGCAAATTAATTCCTTCTTGCAACCCTAAAAGAGGTTTTCCATCCCCCCAGAAATATAGCAGAGTTGCTCCCTACGTCCCCTTTTGTGACCTCGCGCGTCAAAAAATGGGTGGATTTCTGGTGCGAGGGACCGAAATCAGGAGGGTTTTGGTTCAGCTGGGGTTGGTTGATCGGGAAAAATCAGAGTGGGGTTTTAAGGCTCTAAAAAAAGCTCCCAAATCGTCGTCGGGTTCTTGGGGTGTTGCAGCAAAAGGTGGGTTTATTGAAGAGTAAATTGGTTTTTCTCCGAAGAGCCGCAGTGCCGGGAGAGCAAATTCCTGCAAAATCAGGAAATTCGAGAAAATGAAATCAGGAAATTCAGGAAATCCGGGAAAATCCAGTCAGGAAATTAGCGAAATTCAGGAAAATTAATTCAGGAAGGAAATTCTTGCAAATTCTGGAAAGTCCCCTTCATTCTCAGGTTGTGCATCTCTGTAGCGCAGCGTCGGTTTTTCTCCTAAAAATCCCTTTTTCTGCCAGCCTCCATGGGAATCTCTGAGCAAATTCACTTTGGATTAAATAGAATACCATGGAATAGAATCGATCCTTGTAAATGAGATATTCCCAAATGCTTCTAATATTATTATTTCCCAATACATGTCGCCTGAGATCCGGAATGGAGATCTGTTCCACCTCAAATATTATTGCTCCAGGTTTCTGTCCAATGAGAAATGATCCCTCGGGTTTTGGGGAGGTCTTTTACAGCTTTTTGGGTGTCTTTAGGGGCTGAACTGTAGGTTGGGATTTCAAATATGTGTATTTTGTATAAAATAGGGGCTGAACTGTGGGGTTTGCATAAAATACATATCATACCTGCATTTATATAATGATATAATATGATATATGATGTGGCATGTAATATCTGTGATATATGATGTAATATATATGATGATATAGATTGTAATAGGTGATATAAAATATGTAATATGTCAGCTATAGGATATATAATATATATAATAGGTATGATGATAGATGGTGGTAATAGAGAATAGATAATATAGAATATATCTCTGTTATATATAATAGAATATGTGTTATAGGATAAGCTATATTATCTCTATATATAGATATATTATATATAGATATATTCTATATATAGATATATATAGAATATTATATCTATTATATATAATAAAAATATACATAAAATATAATTATACAGTATGTATATATAAGAAATAAACTATTCTATATTTGTTATATATACTGTATCGTTAAACCTACAGGTAACATATGTAATATATTATAAATACAAAATTGTTATATATATATATATATATAAATTTATAATTGTATATTTAAATATAATATATTATTAAGTGAATTTTCCCAGTTCCAGAAAATCTAACGGGATTTTGAGTGGGAGGGAGGGACACTCTGTGCTCACTCCTTGCACACCCCAACTCCCCTTCCTGCTCCCACACACATTCCCACACAGGCTCCCACCACGCTCCACAACTGCCTCCCCCTTCCCCCCTCCACCAGCAGGGATCTAAAAAGCTCCAAAATAACCCAATTTCCCCCCAGTTTTCCAGAGCTTTGCCCAACATCTTCCCATCAGGACTCAGCCCGCTGGTACCCAGTGCAGCATCCCAGCGTTTCACAGCTCCTAAATGTCTGTGCATGTGGCTTTGGAGGGACATTTAATAAAACCTGATAGCGTTTTGTACCGTTCAATAACATTTAATGTATTTTAAAATAATTTAAAAGAAGTTATTATTATTTAGTATTATTTAATAACGCGTTATTGTGCCGTGTGAGCGTCACCTGTGGCTCGTGGGAGGCTAAAAAAGTTACAGGGAGAACTGGAACAATCCCTCCGGGGGCCAAATAATTGGTGACGGAGGAGAAATATGGAAAAGTAAAATGAAGTAAAATAAATTAACAAAAAAACCCCCCGTGCATTAACGAAACATTAACTCCCAACATGAGGTGACTTCCATGGGAGCCGGTGGGGGGGGGAGGACGCACCGCTAAAAAAAATCGCCCGAGAAGGGAAAGGAAAGAAAATAAAAATGTTTTATCTCCGCTCTCATTCTGTGATAATGATCTTAGTGGAGTTGGGAACCGGCAAGGAAAAAAACGTGCGTGGTTTTTAAATGAAAGTCGCCCTCGCTCCAGAGGGCTGGGGCAGAGATTTGGGGGGTTTTATCCTTTAGAGGGATTTTTTTCGTTTATTCGGGAGCGTTTTGTTATGTTTTGGGGTGTTTTTATTAGTGGGGGAGGGATATTTTGTGCATTTGAGGGCTGTTTTATTATTTTGATGGGTGTTTTCTATTTGGGAGCATCCCTGTCGGGGCTTGGGATGCTCCCAGCACTGCTGGCTTATCCCACCTGCCCCCAGCGGGATTGCAGAGACTCCAAGCAGGAAAGGAATTTTAAAGAGGAGTAGAATTCCCTTGGTGGCATTTCACCTGTATTCGGAAAACATTTGCTGTGATGGGATAGGGATTTAATCCAAGCCTTTGGAACGCTCCCATCAGCTGCCAGAGCTGGATTTTGGGGCAAATATTGTGTGCCCAGAGAGTGGGAGCAGAGGGGGAAGGTGCCGAGGGGGCTTTTTGCATCCAGCCCCTGCTTTAAGGCCTTTTTTTAGGTGCAAACACCTGTTTGAAAGCCCATTTTGGCTGTAAGCCCCAGAGTTTAAAGTGGTTTTTGGTGCAAAGCTGCTTGTTTGGGGGGCTTTTCTTTGGTGCAAACACCCATTTAAAGGATATTTTATGGCGCAAAACCTGTTTGAAGGACTGTTTTTGATGCAAACCCCCTGTTTTAAGGGCTTTTTTTTTTTTTTTTGCTGCAAACCCTTTGTTGAAGGATATTTTTTGGGGTGCAAACCTCTTTTTGAAGACCTTTAGTGCAGACCCCTAAGTGAAGGACTTTATTTCTGCAAAGCCCTGTTTTAAGGACTATGTTTTTTTTGCTGAAAACCCCCATTAAAAATACTTATTTGGGTGCAAGCCCCCTTTTTTAAGGACTTTTTTGGGTACAAAGCCCTGCTTGAAGGACCTTTTTTGCCGCAAAACTTCGCTTGAATGGCTTTTTTGGGTGCAAACCTGCAATTTTAAGGACTTTTTTTTCCTGCACGCTGTTTTGGAGAAGCTGCTGAAGCAACATTGGGATGGGATGAGGATGGGGATGTTTGTGGATCTTTGTGCTGGGGACAGGGCTTATTTGGGGGGAGAACCCAGGATTTTAGGAGCAAGGAAGGAACCCACCAACAGCTGCTTGTGTTGGGTTTTGAATGTGATCTAACCCTCTTTCCCTGGAAAAATACCCTCCAAATCCCCACCTGTAATGCTTTTTATTCCTAATGATAACGTACCTAACACAAGTTTTGCAAAAATAATTGTGTTTTCTACGTGAAAAAAACCCCACCCTGATGCAGAGAAATTCCTGCTACCCAATGATGCTCCTCGATGACATCCCGTGAGCAAAACTGTCTCACTTTTAAGCTATTTTTTTATTGGCTTTAATTCCAGCCTGGCCCAGGTGATGGAGGAGCATCGCAGGCATCCCCTGTGGACAGCATCTCCCACTCCAACCATTTTTTTTTTTTTTTTGCTCCTGGTAGCTGGCTCACAGGTGGGAAAAATATTTTTTTCCCCTGCTGTTTTTTTTGGGTGAAAAAGATGAAGTTCCCTCCACTTTTCCCCCCCCTCCCCTCCGTGCCGAGCGCCTGCCACCCCGCTGTCTGTTTTTCCTCGCCGAGGTTCAGTTCTAATTATGTTGATTTTCTCCAGCCCACCCCCCTCCTGGCAAGCTTATTAGGGGGAATATTTTTATTTATTATCATTTCGCCCAACTCCCGCCAGCATTTCCAATTACTCTCGCCGCTTCCTTGTAATTGTCTTTCCGTAATGGCTGCGAAACAATTGCGCTAAATGAGGTGGCTCCGGCAAGATGAGGGTTTCACTTCATTAAAGGCTAATGGATTCCCAGCTCCAGCTCTGTGGGCAAAAGGAAAAAAAAAAAAAAAAAAGAAAAAGGAAAAAAAAATGGGGGAAAAAAAAAAGAGAGGGATTTAAACAACTTCTTTTATCTTATCGGGATTAACTCGCCCCGCTCCGATGGGGTTGGGGTGGGGTTGTGTGTGTTGATGACCCGCGTGTTTGCAGCCTCGCTGAGGTGTTAAATGGGTTTTCCTCCAAATCTTTTGGGGGTTTGGGGGATTTTTAAAAATGCCTTTTTCTCTGAGTTCCTACTGGCTTGCAAGAACTGGCTTTCCCCCCTTTTTTTTTCTTTTTTTTTCTGTGTATATACTGATACACTGTATTTATTGCCATAAATATACATTTATATACATATAATTTTATAATATATATGTCTATAAATATCTATACATCATATATTATATGATATATATCATATAATACATATCTATAAATATCTGTACATCATATATGATATATATGTATATATCATATAATACATATCTATAAATATCTATACATAATATATGATATATATGTATATATCATATACATATATATGTATATGTATATATACACATATATACATATATACATATCATATACACATACATGATGTATATATATCATATATTATATATATATTTATATATAAATATATAAATATATAAATATACAAATATTTATATTTATATCATTTTATAGAAATGATACACAGCAATGTGATACATAGCAATATAATAACATTGATATACAATATAAGTGACTAGAATACACCTGTATTTTTAATATTTAAATAACTACATTATATAATCCTGTGTTATAGAAGTATATAATATAATGTATAGAAGTATATATTCACATGGATGTGTTAATTTATAATGCTTGATATATATATATACTGATCATAGAATATATTTACATAGGTAGTGATCTGTTGATTATAGAATATATATTAGATTGATATGTAATGCTTATTATCTAGGATATATTGTTATATATTATGTAGTATAGATTATTTATAAGAGTATTAATCATATTGCTGTGTATCTATACTATATACACTCAGAGCCAGATTCACCCCCACAGTTAGCAGGTGCTTGGGCAGATGTCTAAAAATGGGTAAAGCCCGGGTTGAAATGGCCAATTTGATTTCTTAAGGGTCACGCCGGCTGCGTCTCCAGAAATAGCTAATTTTGGCAACAAGGTGCACCCCAAAATGGAGGGGAAAATGCTTTAACCTGGGAATTGCTCGTCACAGGAAAATGCCAATTATCCCCATTGTGGGTGAGGGGGAAAAGCCAAAAATTTGAGGAAAGTTGTTTTTTTTTTTTTGAGAAAACTGTTGAAGTTTGGTAGAAAAGAAGTAGCAGAAACGGTTATTTCTTAGGAAAGCAGGATATATATTTGTATTAGATATACAGGTTATAGTATCTGTATTACATTATATCCATCCATTGGATCTATTCCATTAGATAAGTATATTGGATATTTTATATATATATATATATATATATATATATATACACATTGGATACACATTGAATATATTTGAATGTATACAATATAAACATACAATGTACACATTGAATGTTTATTACATTTTATCCATCCATTGGATATATTATAGATGTGCAGTGGGTATATTGTATCCATACAAAACAGCCATATTAATGTATCAATATTATATAGCCACTAGATATATATAGTATTATATATCCAATATATTAATTCAATATATACATATTTTTTTATATATTCCCTCTCTCCTTTTCTCCCCTATGTCTTCTCTTTTTATATATATGGAATGAATAAATAAATGTTCTTTAAATATCAAATATTTATATGACTTTATCCACATTATTCAATTCTATCCATGAAATATATATATAAAATGATCCAATTATCGATATCTTGTGTGGATTTAGTTGGATAATGTGGATGAAGATATGTATATATATCTAACAGATATCTCTAATATATGTATAATACTTGAATAATCTGTCTATTGGATTATTGGATGGATGTGATTGGATAATGTGGATGGAGACAAACACACACACACACACACATATATATAGTAATCCAGTTATCCATGTATGTAGTAATCCAGTATCCAGTTATAACTGGATAATGCAGATGAAAACAGATATATTTGATAGACATAAGAAGTGGAAGGTGGCTGTGGCTGTTGGGGATCAGTGGCTGGATGGGAAGGGCAGCGCTGGGGCTCCCACTGGTCCATCCAGCACCGGGATGCTGCTCTTTCCATATTCATCATGCTGGAGAGCTCCAGCTCTTCTGGGTGTTAAACCACAGGAATATGGATTTACCCACCAAACCAGGGGAGCAAATCTTGTAATATCTCAGGAAAATCCCTTTTTTTTTTTTTTAATTTAAAATGCCTCTGGACACCTCTTGGCCGCATCCTTCACCGATCGTCACATCCCGCGGTGTCATTTGCACACATCCAGTGTCTCCCTCAAAAACTGCCTGTGCCCATTAAAGAAAAAAAAAAAAGGAGATAATAATTTTGGACACAGGAACAAGGGTTTTCTTACTGTAGGTGTATTTCTCTCTCTGCATAGGAGTGGAAATATTGACCCACACATTTTTCCGGGAGCCGTGAGAAATTCCCGTGTGCCATCCCCACCCCGGAGCCGTTCACCCTTATTCCCCCTAAAAGATAAAAGGAGGGAAAATGCATTAAAAAAAAAAACAAACAACCCTGCAAAATATATCTTTTTAAGAAGCTACCTGACCTCCAAGCCTTACCTTCCAGCGCAGTGCATCTGGGGCGATTTTTCCTAGAAAAATGGCGTTTTTAGGCACATTTTGAAACTGTGTGAAGGTCCCAACAGGCTTTGCAAAACGGGGGTGAATCCTGATGGGGGGACCTTAGGTTTGATTTAACCAACTGGAGCTGCCATTTTGAGGTTCAGAAAGCAGAAAAGCACCTACAGCTGGGATGGTTAAAAAATTGGGGGCAGCTGGCACCAGATGATGTTGAGGCGACGTGTTTCAGCGTCTCATCTGGGGCAAAATCCCGGATTTTTCGCCAAAGCAGCCGCCAGCTGCTGCTGCAGAGCTCCATTAACCCAGCGCCGGGTGCCACCAGGCCTCTGCGTCAGGTACTTGATGGCTCTTGCTAATTTTTGCCCTGTCCTTTCGGGGCTCCTCGCCATGTGGCACCCGGCCAGGTTGGATGCACCCCATCGCCTTCATCCGTATTTTTCCGGCATCCTCGTCCTCGTCGTATTTAACGTCCGAGCTCGGGGGTTGCACCCCTCCGAGCTTTCAGCCCTCCCTATTTCCAGGGATTTTAAGAGCACCCAGTTTCCCCGCGTGCTTCTCCTTCCCTGGGAACGCCAGCTTGATCGTGGGAATAATTTGGGATATTATTTGGGATTATTTCAGCGCGGAGCCCTGATGGTGCCAGGCTGGTGCAACCCGATGAGCCGAAATCCTTAATTACTGCAGGCGTGACCTTGCTGGGATGAGCGACCAGACGGCCAGGGATGTTCACTTCCCAAAAAAAACCCAGGGCAGACTTGATGCAGGGTCTCCTGACGAAGTCAACGCTCCCCGACTTTAATTAGGTGCCCCTCATTAAGCACAGAGCTCATATAACTGCGGCCCAAACTTCCACAGCTCTGGACTGTGACATTATGGCACTTAAATGCATGGAAAAAAAGGCCAGAGTGGTTGCAGAGCATCACATCTCACCCTACTGGAGCTGCATCCTTATTAAAGTAATTAGAAAACCATTTTGCAATTAATATTTTTTTAGGATGCAGCATTGAATGGGGCTTTAGTGACACTCAGGGCTTAATTTATCTTCATCCCAGGGCAGAAAAATGTTGTAATGTGGCTTCCTTGGCTTCAAAGCTCAGCAGAGGAATTATTTGCTGTCCTGTTTGAAACTGGGTGAAATTTGGATGGTTGGCTCAGGACTGGGAGCTGTTGCATTGCTATCAGGTTTGCAGGAAAACCATGATTTTTTGCAGCTTTCTCTGTCCTAGTGTTACTTCCGGGGGTTAAATCTAGCTCAGGTGTGCCGAGAGAGGGATGAAAAATCTTATGTTTCTAGGAAAAATCACCATTTTAAAAAAAATATAAAAGAAAAGAAAACAGTGAATCGAATTTCAAAGCATGAGGATTATTTTTTTTTTAATTGTGAGGTTGGGTAAAGGGTGGGATTACTCTGCGCTTCCAACAGCTGATTTACCAATGCAAACAGGTGTCAAAAAGCCCCCAAACTCCAAGCCCCCAAAGGGGGGTGGGAATGAAGTTTTCTGATGAGCTCGGGAACCGAATACAGAATTTTGGGAAGGATTTGTTTGGTTTGAGGTTGCTGTAAGCCTTAGTTAAAAGCTGAATATCCCCTGAAAAGGAGCATCACCATTTAACAGGTGAACCCTGTGCTCGGTGCAGGAGCTCTTAGCAGTGTGTTTTGCAAGAAATATTCAGCAGAAAGCACTTTCTGAGCAAAATGTCACCGAATTTGTGTGCTGGGGCTCCGTCAGGAGCGAAACAGCAAATGTTTTTTGCAGGAAAAAAACCACACCACGGTTCGGAACAGCCCACGGGCTTTTGGGGAGTTGAACCGACTTCCAGGCATGCCTGTACCATGCAGGCAGCGGGATGCAGACAGCCCCAGGCTGCCCTTAGCTCTGGAGCCAGGAGCGGGATGGACCTTTTGGGATCCAAACTGTGCCAGAAAACGTCTCTGTTTTTCCCAGCTAGTTCAGTCAGGTTAATAAAAAAAAAACAAACCCATCGCCGCCTCGCCGGAGGGGCTGTGGAGCGGTGCAGAGCGTGGCTGGGCTGCTGGCAGCCTGGGAGACGTCAAAATTAGCATTTTTAAAAGAGATGGATGAAAATGGAGCGTGGCTGAGCTTTGCTTTTAGCCAGTGTCTTTGCTTTGGTCCTGGGCAACATCTTCACTTTGCTCTGTTAGTGGCCTCGGTTCATTCCGAGCCAGCATCCCTGGGTTGATTCCAGCTGCCATCCCTGGTTTGGTCACAGCAAGGATCTGTGGTTTGATTTTAACCATCATGGAATCCCATAATGGTTTGGGTTGGAAGGGACCTTAAAGACCATCTCGTTCCAAGCCCCTGCCTTGGACACCTTCCACCAGCCCAGGTTGCTCCAAGCCCCGTCCAACCTGGCCTTGGACACTTCCAGGGATGGGGCAGC
>NW_016690207.1:5172807-5202521 GCF_001604755.1 Lepidothrix coronata | reverse complement strand
TGGGGCAGCCACAGCTGCTCTGGGTAATAAGTGCCAGGGCCTCCCCAACCTTACAGGGAAGAATTTTTCCCCAGTATCCCATCCAACCCTGCCCTCTGACAGTGAGAAGCCATTCCCCTTCATCCTGTCCCTCCAGGCTCTTGTCCAAAGTCCCTCTCCAGCTCTCTTGGAGCCCCTTTAGGTACTGGAAGGGGCTCTAAGGTCTCCCCTGAGCCTTTTCCAGGCTGAACACCCACAGGTCTCCCAGCCTGTCTCCATAGCAGAGCTGCTCCAGCCCTCAGAGCATCTCCCTGGCCTCCTCTGGACTAATTCCAGCAGCTCCATGTCCTCTCTGTGCTGTTCCCCAGGGCTGGAGGCAGCTCTGCAGAGGGGTCTCACCTGAGGGGGCAGAGAGGCAGAATCCCCCCCCTCCCCTGCTGCCCATGCTGTGGGATCAGCCCAGGGCATGGGGGTTTCTGGGTGCCAGTCCAGCCCCTCCCCCATCTGCACCTCAATGTCCTCCTCTGGTTATACTTCCCCTTTTCCCTTCAGTGGGAGCATCACTGGACTGTCCCTTCCCAAATATGATGGATAGTGACTCAACCTCAGGGCAGGCAGATGCATCTCATCAGGTCCCATGGACTTGTGCACCTTCAGCTTCCTTGGATGTTCTGGAACCTGATCTTCTACACCAGGCAGTTGGATCCTTGGTGTGATCTTAGCCAGATTCTTGCTTTGCCTCTTCTGAGCATCCTCAGTTTGTATTCAGGTAGAAGTCTTAGTTTGATAGAAGCAGCATCTTTGGCATGATTCTAGTATCCTTGAGCTAATCCTACCTAGCATCCTTGATTTGGTCCTTTCCAGCACCCCTGGCTTGATCTTCACCTTCCCTCCACTTTGATTTCAAACCTTGCCTTGCTCCTCATCAGCATCCTCAGTTTAAATTAACACAGTTTCCAGCTTATATATGCAAATATGTAAATAGATATATCCAGGCATTTTTTTGCTGCCCATTCCCATTTTTCTCAGCAGTTTTTCACGGGAGGTCATCTCGGTGAGTGATGGGTGGCAGCTCCCCAGCTGGTGTTAATGCAGGGGGGGATGGTGGTTATGTGTGTGGTGAGACCTGACAAGGTCGAGCCAAGAGCCCCTTTTTCTTAAAAAGTCTGAGCAAAAAATTACCAACGAGTTGCATTTTACCCAGGTGGAGGAGAAGAAATCAGGGTGAGAAATCGGGTTCACCAGCACTTGGGTGAAAATTCAAAGCAAAACTTTGCAAACAAGAGTCTTTTTTTCCTGCCTTTTTGGGGATGCTCCGGCTTCAGCGCGGGGACGTCGGCACCTCTCCGTTCCTGCATCCCTGGAAAGCTGCGGCAGCCGGTTGCGTACTTGGGCTGTAAAGATAATTAAGTTGCATTTCTGTGTGTTGTTTACTGTTCCTCTGATCCAACGGTTCCCCTGGGACTTCAGCTCAGGGTTCGTTTTTGTTTTGCAAACCTCCTCGCGAGCGCGTCCTTCAATTCTGCTCCAGGAACGATTTTAATTTTACTATTATTAAACCATCCCAGACGCTGCCTTATTATGTGCCTCGGAGCTGAAATTCCTGAAGGGGCGGGGGAACACCGCTCACATCTGGGCTTGTTCTGCAGATGTTTGCTCCGCTCTAGAGAGGAGCAGACATTAAAGCCCGACGTCGGAGTGATTTTGCCCCGGGATGGGTTTGCAAAGGTCGGCACGGGATGGGAATGGCTTTGGTACAAAGAGGAACCCCAAAACTTAGTTTATCCTCTGTGGGAGGCAGGTGTGAGAAGATCTTGTCTTGGCTTTTTTTTTTGGAAAGAAATTAATAATTTTTAGCCCGGGAAAAAAAAATAATTAAAAAGAGAATAATAATTCAAAATTAAATAAAATTAACACGAAGGTTCTGCACCGGCCAAAACCCGGAATTTTGGCACCGCTCCGCTATCAAACCCCGTTTTGCACTTTTTAAACTCTGATGTGGGAGCCCCAGATCCCCGCTGATGTCTGGGAGCTCCACGTGGGGCCTGCACAGCTTGGGGGTGCCGGAAGGATGGATTTTGCCGGGAGGACTCCTGCGCGTGTGGCTGCAGGGGCGCGTTGGCACGGCCGGGCTCGTGTTCACGCGCAGGTTTGCACGCGTGTTTGCACGTGCCTGTGCCCACCTGTGGGGGGTCATTTGCCCGTGCAAATTGGCACGTGCATTTACTTGCATGTTCACAGCCTGCACTGGCCCATTTAAATGTGGGTTGGTGTGTGTTTGCACGTGTAGGAGCCTCTCGCCACGTGCTCTTGCCAGGTGCGCGTTTGCTCATCGCACACACCCCGTTCCCGGCTCTTCCCCGCGCATTTCCACATTTGCATGCGCACCCTTATTTGCATATATGCAAATGAATACGTTGCACGGCAAAATACATCCTTTTTTTTAATTTTTTTTCATTTTTTTTCCCGCTAAGATCCAGCGAGGCAGGGCCGCGTGCTCTGAGCGATCTGACCCCCACGCGCAGCTCTCCCGATTTGCACACCCTCGGTAACTTTGTTCCCATTATCCCTAACCCACAGACTCGGGGAAGTTTAATTTCTTCTCGCTAGTAATCACCATTAAATAGAAATTGTCTTTTTTCTGTGTAAACACGTCATTAGCGAGGCCGCTTTCTGCAGGGTCCAGATTTCATTTTTATTAAAATGAAACATTTTTTCGGCTCCTCACTGTGTCCGGAGATGAAGAGGATAATTTTAACCCGTTGGGTTGGCCACAGATAATTGCGCCAGTGTTTGATTGGGGCGATTAGGGAAATATCCTCTTTTCATGCAGAATTTGCATTTTCCCCCCTTCCTCCTCTGGAGTGGAGTCGTGTTTTCCTACCCAGCCAGTTTTAATGAGCGTTATCAATCCTAACAAATAGCTTTTCATCTTCACTTTATTGACTTGTTTTTCAGCTGGGATGGGCTGAAAAACAGGTCCAGGTGAAAACTCCGGGTGGGGAAAGGCACCGAATTTCAGCTCCTTTTCTCGAGGTTGGTGCTCAACAAGGGAAATCCTTTTTTTTTTGCCACTGGAAGCATCCCTGAAATGATGCAGAGAGGTTTTGGGCAGGGGGAAAGAGGTGGGTTTTGTGCCAGGGGTTGCAAACAATTATCAGCATCTTCCCCTGCCTGTTGTGCAAGGGGCATGTTCACCCTAAATCCTCTTTCTGCAGCATTTTTTTCGGTGGTCCTGGTGGGCTGCCTCCACCTCTTCCCAGGTCCCACTGGGAAAAGACCTTTCCCTCACTAAATACCCAAGAAAATACTGAAGCTCACAAATATATAAATCATTCTATATGATACATCTCACATCACACATATAATGTAAGTGAATAACAGGCAGCATATATTAAAGTAATACATAATATATATGATTCCCATCAGATCATATGTATAACCATATAAGGGTACAATAGAAAGTAAATGATTTATTGTTCCCATATATTATAATAAGTATCATATATTAAATCAGATAAGATGGGTATAATCTGTTATTGGAATGATAACTAATATATATTACATTTATAGAAGGTATAGATGTTCCCTAATATAACATGCTATAGATGTTATTTAGTAATATATATTACAGGTTACAAAATATATTAGAATAATATATATTAGTTATCTATCTTATATCACATATCATGATATCTATATGTTGTATATTGCATTTATAGAAGGTATAGATGTTTTCTAATATAACATACTCTAGATATTATTTAGTAATATATATATTAGAGGTTACAAAATATATTAGAATAATATATAACATACAGATATCATGGTATGTGGTATAACAGATAATGGCATTAGGTGATGGAGTGGCCTCCCCACGTCCCTTTGTCATAACCAGACCTTGAATTTCCAGCTGGATTATTAAAAAAAGACAAATTAATTCTGAATATACATATGTATGTCCCATATACTATCCAGTCACTCCCTTTGCTTTTGAAAACCAAACTTCCCCTTCCTGCACTACCTGGAAAATCGTATTTTCAGAGGCGGGGAAGGAACGGATCCCCCCAAATCTGCCTCTCAGCGCCCCCAAAATGCAGATTCCCTGCCGGGACGGGGGTCCAGCCTCTCCCCCTGCCCCTCGCCTGCAGCTGGTTTCCCTTATTTATTTAAAATCCCAGCTCGGAGGAGCGTGGCCAGAGCCGGCCGCGGCTGTTCCGATGCTGTTTGCACAAGCCCACTGGGGGCCAGCGAGGGATTGTGGGGCGGGAAAGCTGCTCTGCCAGGCTGCTTCCAACCTCTTTTTCCCAAACTGCTCCAACGAGCTTGCTTTTTGCTTGCCCTTTTTTTTTTTTTTGCCTTTTCTTGCTTTTCTTGATTTTCCTTGTTTTTTTTTATTTTATTTTTGCTTTGCTTTTCCTCGCTTTGCCATGCTTTTTTTCCTCTTTTTTTTTTTTTTTTTTTTTTGAGAGCAGCCAGGCCTCTTCTCCCAGCTAGGAATTTGAAGTGAAAAATTCCCTTTTTGGGCACAGAGGCTTGTTTTTTCCCCCACTTTATGGGGGCTTGGGGGGACATTGCTGCCAAAGGAAAGCATCACCTGGGTAAGTAAATTCCCGCGGTTGCTTCTGCGCCCGACAGAGTGTCCCACTGACATCTACAATGCCTCAAACCAGAGATTTTTCTTCTCAAAACGCAGCAGGATTGTGGCTTGGTTCTCTAGAGAAATGAAATTGTTCTGCAGAACCTATTTTGGGAAAAAGGGCAGTGGGAATAGTTGTTTGTGGGAACACCGGGGTGCCACGTTGTCTCTGTCACCTGGAGTTCTGCAGCTGGGACTGGGGGGGGGGTTTCCAAAGCATCAACCTGAACTGTGCAGGAAACTTAACCCCTCTTACAGAGATGGCTGAACTGATTCAGCACTTCCAAAGCTGCAAACACACTGGATCATGTTGGAAAAGCATCAAACAAACCCAGAGCATCCCATGGCAAACCCTTCCAACCCGCCCCGCTCCTCTGGTGCCGGTGCGGAGTCATTTCCTTGCTGTTGCCAACAGATTAGTTCCAGTAACTCCATGTTCTTCTGGTGCCAGAAGCGAATTCCCCCTTCTCTTTTTCCTTTGGAAACTCAAGTTTAATGATGGGAATCTTCCTTTGTGATGAGGTTTATTCCTTCCCCCTTCGAACTCGTCATGCTTTTATTACCGCTTAACTTTTCTTAGGTGACCGATCCCTTTGCTCGTGATCCCAGATTTGCTCCTTATTAATAAGTAAAACTTTATTTTATTTGTGGCTTTTTCCCTCATTGGGCTGAGCAGTTTCCCTCAACACCAACTCCAAAAGTTGCTTTAAGCCTGTTTGAAGCTCTCGTTGCCAGTCTGGGGCCTGATTATTATAATTTAATATTTCTTAAGCGATTTCGAACAAATAAAATTAAGTCTCAGAAGCGGTTTTTTTTTTTCAGATAAAATGCAGAAATATATATTGTGTCTGTTAGCCCTGGATGCTCAGCTCCTTGCCCCGATGCCAGGAAGTATCTGTGGGGCTGATTCCGAGGCTGGATGGTGAGAGGCGGTTCCATAAGCTGGGATTGATCCTAGTTTTTAATTTAAAAATTATCTAAATTACTAAATTACAAAATAATTTGTATTATAAAACCATAAAATTGTTAGTAAATTAATTTTTTTTATATTTTAAATTGAATTCTAAATTATAATTTTACAATTTATAAATTTATTCCTGGTTTGGGGATGCATCCAGCTGTGGGAAAACACCTGTAAGGATGTTAAACCTTGGTGGAATTCTTGGCGAAATTTAGGTTTTTTTGCCCCCAAACCCATCAAAACGCGGATGCAAAACCTGGGATTTAAGGACTGAAATTAGTGTGAGGTTTAATTCTGGTATTTTCAAACCCCAGAGTTTATGTTCCCATGGCAACCAGTATTTTTATCCTCTTGGTTCGACGCCTTGTGAGATGGAGCCGTTGGGAAATGTCTTCCCTCCTGGGGGCCACGAAGGTGTTGGGGTCAGGTCAGAAGAAAAATAGACATAAATCCCCAGCAGCCAGTAAAAAAAAAATATGCAGGAATGTGGAGGTTGTCCCTCTCTCAACAAGCCAAAAAAACCCCCAGTTTTGGGGATGCTTCAACCAACAGGTCACAGGTCCTTGTGCCGCTCCTCAAAACCCACCAAAAAACCCTGAAACTTGGAAAAAAAAAAATCTCATTTTTCCTTTTTTGTATCATTTTTAGATGCTCTGATCTGGGATGAGCTTTATGGGCTAAGTTGGAACTCAAGGAACTGAAGGAAATGAGGGAAAATACCCCAAATTTTAAATGGAGCAACATTATCTGAACTCCAAACAGTCTTTATCTGTGGAAAATTATTTAGATTGAACCACTTTTACTCGGTCAAATCTCATCACCACTTTATTACCCAACATTGTTTGCTTGATGCATATTATAATAATTCCTCAAGTTTTTTGGAGTTCAGGTCTGGTATTCGCTGTCATTTCATTTTTTTTTCCCATATGGACATGAACCAGTTGCTGGAATTCCCTTAAAAACAGTGAAAGTGGAAAAAAATCGTGATTTTCTGACTTTTCCATAATTAGACTTTTTGGTAGGAACTGATACCTGCGTGTTGTGCTGGCAGGATGAGATGGAGCAGGAGAAAGAAATGCAGGTATTAAGATGAAAAGAACCTTAAAACTGTAAGATTTTGCTCCTAAACTCCAAAACAAGGGAAATTTCACCCAAAAAAGATTTCCAGGAATTTAGGCAAAATCTAAATTGGGTCAAGGTTACTGTGCTCTCTTAATATTCAAATCCTAGATATTAATTAATTTTAATACTAATTTTTTTCCTGTGATGAGGGTGTTCCTAGCATCAACTGCCTCCTGACCGTGGGTGAAAACTCCGAATTAGGGAAAAATTACAGATTATTGCGCCGTATTTTTTTCTCTTGCCTGGCTCAAACAATGCTGTTGGCATAGAAACAGCCTTTTGTGGAAAGGTCACCTGCGAGGAGGGTGGTTGAGGTGTAATTCAAGGAGATTACAGGGGATTAGGCTCCACTTATATATATATTTTTTATATAGAGAGGGTGCGTGGGTATCTCAGTGTCCATGTGTATATTCATGGGCTCTGGCGTAGCTACATGTGTATATATATTTATATATATATATTTATATATATGTATTTTAAAAGGAAATGTGATAAAGGAGCAATATCTGGGAGGGTTTGCAGAATTAAAAAGTCGGCGAGGAAGAGTTTATTTTTTTTCCTATATATATTTTTTTTTTCCCCTATTTTTCCCCCCCTCTCCTCCCCGCCGCGTGCGGTGGGGCGATATCGGAACCGAGCGCCTGCTCCTCTGTGTTTTTCACTTGGCTTTAATTAAACCTCAGGCAGAGCTGGAAAAATGTGGCGAGACGAGATAATTGCGCTTATTCCCCGCGCGGGGCCGGAGCCCGGGCTGGGGGAGAGAAAAAAAAAAAAAAAAAAGAGAAAAAGAGAAATTTGGAGGAGATGTAAAGGTGATGGAGGGCGGCCGAGCCGCGCCGTCGAGGATGATGGAGCTGCAAGATTTGGGATGAGAAACTTGGCCGGTAATAATTCCAAAACTGCCAGTTTTCATCACATTTTCTGACGCTGCTTCTGGAACCAGAAAAATTGGGAAAATTCAATTTTTTTTTTTTTTTTGCAGCAACTGCCCTGGATTGCTTGCCTTTTATTTGCTTTCTTTTCCAATTGTTTTTTTTTTCCCCCATTTGTTTTGTTGGCGACGCGTGGCCAAGGCTGGAATTTAAAAGGTGAGATCACCGGATAATTGCATTTATATTGGATAAAACCCCCCACACCCTGTGCACGTGTTCCCTGCAGCCAGCACAAGTGTGGTAAAAACCTCACAATTCCATTTCCTCCCAGTTCGCCAAAACTGATGGAGGTGAGGTGTCATCCATGCAAAATACAGGGAAAATCCGCCCCCAAATTTAAATGTTGCCTCTTTTAAAGGAGAAAAACCTTAATTTTTCCAAGTCTTTTTTCCCCCATTATTAAGGAAAATCAGTGTGTTGAAAATGATTCTGGATGGTGGAAGGGGCTTCCTGCACCCTGTAAATAACTGGTGAAAAAAAGATTTCAGAGGGCCTACAATATCAAAAATCCCTTTCTCTTCTCTTCCCATGGAGCTATAGCAGACCATGGTAACAAATATTTGGCTCAGATTGTGTTTTGGTGATTACAGTTTGTCAGAAAATATTGTTTGCATCCTGGAGGAAATATTGTATTTTAGCTTTGTTTTGATTCCAAGAAGTCAAAATATTGATTTTTTTTATAATTTTATATATATATATTTAATTTTTCGTTCCGTGATGAAGTTCCAAAGGCATTTTCTGTTTGGACACACGGAAGCAAAAAACTATCGGCACCGTCTGCAGACATGAAATGTTTTGACATTTTAAAATGTTAGTTTCCAATTGACATTTCAACATAAAATAGCATTAAAATGGCACCGAGTGAAGCTGTTGATTCAAACCAAAAATTAAATTTCATTGAGGCATTTCAAAACCGAATGTGTTTTTTTTCCATTCTGAACTAGCTCTTTGGGAAAAGGAGCATTTATTCCTGAAGAAATCAAATATTTCCCCCCCTTTTTTGGTGTTAAACAGTCCTGACCCACTTGTTGTGGGACGGTGGTCACTGCACTGGATCCCCCCCAGCTGCTCACTTAGAGACAGCAAAAAAGGGATTTTTCCATCTAATTTTGGATAAATCACCACGTATTCTAATTTTGGATAAATCCCCAAATAATTCACATCCACTGGAAAAAAAAAAAAACCCCGAACTTGCCTTTATTCCTACATTGGTTGATGGCCAACGGCGTTGGAGGTGGGATGGATCTATTCAGCAGGGAGCAGCTGTGTAGGAGATCCGCCAATAATGTCTCATCAGAGAGCTGAAAAGCTACAGCGACCCTCAAAGTCGCTTTTACTCTTATTTTTCTCAGTCCTTGCAGCTCCCATTTAATGGTAAATTAATGGGGGCAAACGTGGAGCACCAACAAAGCAGCCGTGTCCAGCCCGGGTGGCCACGTGGCACGTTGACCTCAGCGACGTGTTGACTTGCATCCGTTCCTTAATCATTGATTATCTCCTCTTCTCATTGATTTCAGTTATTTTTTGGCAGGTCGTGATTTTGGGCAGGTTTTGGGCATCTTGGAGGACCATCTAGGAAACGGGGAAAGGCAGGGAGGGATTTGGAAGTTGCGGTGGTTTGGGTGTTTTCTCCGGTGCTGATGGAAGGGTCGAGGTACGGTGTTCTCTTTTCACTCATCGTTGTTGGAAGTGGTGGGGAGGAGTCTTCTTGTGGGTTTTGGTTGGAGAAACAGCACTTCTGAATGCCCCAAAAGGTGGTGACCATCTGCAGCTGGAGAAGGTGGAAGAAGGTATTACTTCTTCTCATGGTTCTTCTGCCATCAACCCAAGAAAGAAAGACAAACCCCTCCTTTTTTAGGGTTTGTCTCTAGATCCTCCAGTGGTGCTTAATCAGCATCTCTCAAGTGGAAATCCTCATGTTTTTTCCCTGAGAAGTTTTTACCCTCTGACTTTGTCTCACAGGCTGCTCCTCTTGGAAGAGACCTCGTGGCCTCTTTCCGCAAGTTAGAACTAAAAAATATTTAATAAAGAGATGATTTAAGCTTTGGGAGAATTTCCATATGAAAAATTGCCATTTCCACTGGGTCATACAATCTTTAGAAAGATCTTCTCAAATTTGACCAGAATTGATGGCCAAGGCTGCAACTGCAGAGCACTCTTTCCACTCAAATTGGTTATAATTATTCTCTTTCTGGAGGTTTCTTGCAGTATCTGAAGTCACTTTACAGTGGCATTTGATTTTTATGGCATCTTTAGGCAGTTGGCTTGTGCTCTGCTTCTTCATCAGCTTGGGGCTGGGTCTTCTCTGTAGGACCAACACTTTACTCATTGCCATTGCAGTCATCAGGGTAGGGTTGGGTCTTTGAAGGGTTGAGTTGGAGTCATCAACACAGAGCTGGGTCTTCTCTGGAGGGTCAATGAGTTACTCATTGATGTTGTTTAATAACTACTCAAATTGTGTCAGCAAAAGCTTCATAACCACGGTTTCTCGGGGAAGCAGAACACCTGTTTTCAAGTTCTTTCCGCAGTTTGCCCTTTTCCCGCTTGGAATTTGACTAAAAATAGGGAAGTTCTCAAATTGCTTGGAAATGAAAGTACTGAAAGATCTGGGAACATCCTAATTTTGAGTTCTTGGATTTCCATTGCCTTCCATTCGTTGTCTTCCATTCATTTTCTTTCAATATTAATCAGCATAAGTTAATGTGTCAATGGTGTGGGTTGACACCACACATGACCCTCCACGAGGTAAATGCTGCATCCACGCTTGCTCTCAAACTGTCAGCTCTCAGGAAAAAATCCGGAAAACATGCATCTTTCCACGAGAAACATCACATTTCATGGAACTGCATTTTTTATGGAAGATCTCCGTGATTTTTTCCAACGTGCATCGCGGGCGGACATTGGTAATAACACCTCGTACCGAGGGGCAGAGATCACATGCAGCTCAAATCTATCATAGCCTTACTGCAGGCTATTAATAGTTTATTAACTCCATTTAAACTCTGCCTTAATGCTCCTGGTGTGCCAAGTGTCTCTGTGTAGAAATTATTAAGAAAAGAGGTTTTTTTAATTGAATTATGGAGCGGTGCTGGGGCACTTTCGCAACCCGCGCCGTGCCCTGCAAATATTCTGTGTGCATTTGTGTGCAATGTAATATTGGTGAATCTGGGGGGGATGTGCTCCCTGGTTGCATAGGGATCGAGCCATCTCTGGGAAAAAAGTGCTTCTCAGGAGGTTGTTTCCAGCAGCGTTTCTGGCTGAGCCAACCCAAAGCCTGGGTTTTTGCATGAGCAGCCCAAAGTGGGCTGAAGTTTGCAGGGATGAATATTTGGAGCTGATCACCTTGGAGTAACTCTGGCGAGGGGAAAGCCCTGAGCTTTAGAAATCTATTCCCATCACAAGAAAAGAAGAGTTTTTCCAGCCTGTTCCTACTCAAAGCTTGAGGAAGGGCGTGTGGACGGCGAAAAATTCCGCACTGCTGGAACATTTTGTGCCTCAGAAATGGGAACTTACAATTTATATCTGCCCTTATTGCTGGTCCCCTCATTGAATCTCAAGCACTCCCTTCCTGCCCAAACACAGGAAAATACTTTTAAAATTCGTTCTCTGCCCCTCTTTTCACTTTGCTGTGATGTTTCTTTGTCTCTCGTCGGTCCCCGGGTATTGAGAGTCAAGCCGGGACATTAATATTGATGCCGACCTCGGTTATTAGGAGCTGCATTTCCGAGTGTGCCGGCAGCATATAAATACTATTACCGGGTAATTAGTGAGCATCAAGCTGAGGCTGGATTGAGCAAGGCTTGGTGTCCTACTTTTGGGGCTTTTTTTATTTTTTTTTTCCACTGGATTGTTGGGGTTTTGCCCCAAGATGGAGATGGAGAAATGGAAATCCCAGCTCGGGCGCACCTGGGTGCTCAGTGAAACAGAAAGAAGCGAAACAGAGAGGAGAAACTGGAGGAAAAAAATATCTTCCAGGGCTTTTCCTTTCTGAAAATCTCCTCTATTTGAAATGCAAAATAATTTTTGAGTTTCTTATTCATTTTCCTTTTTTTTTCCTCCCCTCTTGATTGCTTCTATCCCTTCCTGCTGGATTTCTGGGTTTGCAATTTCTCTTCCAATGCCCCACTTTAATTTTGCTCCTCTGGTGCTATAAAAGTTTGGAAAAGCTTCAGTGTTACCAAGGGGCAAATGCAACCTGGATACTCTGCTTGGATGCACCTGAAAAATAGGTGCTGCTTGCATTCCTCACTCTCCAGCCCTTTCTGGATGTGGGAAACCCTTTTATTTCATCCTCTCCCCCTTTCGCTTCTACGCAGTAAATACAAAAAGGGTTTTTCCATCCAAACAGGAGAGGAGACATCCCAGGGTCATCAAATCCTTCCCTTTATCCCGGAGTGGGGCTTTGATTGAAACGCCATGTGAATAATTTAGGGGCGTTTTGCATCTTTTATACCTCTGAACTTCCACTAAGAGGTGTTTTGAGTTGCTGCTGCTGGCGAAATAGTGTCTGAAGGTGAACAGCCCCTCAATTTTGCATGAACTAAAAGGGGATGGGGATGGAGAGTTGGGCTTTGCCTGCAAAGGCAGGGAGCTTTAGTGCATGAATTTCTTGTATTAATATGGGAGCAAAACAGTGGCTCCCTGCTTTGGGGGGTAAATCACTGCAGCTCACTGCACCCAGGGCTGCAACCTCAGCTTCTTGCCCCATGTTACTGTCCCCCCCTTTTCAATTGCAGCTCAGTTGCCAGCTTTCCCTCAGCATGGGGGTGTTCTGGGTCAAATCTCCTCATTTTCAGAACCTCTTCATGGGTTGAGGCTTTTAATAGGTTTGCTGGGAGAAGGCGCAGCCTCGTTAGCGGCGCGCTAATGGGAGCACGGCTGCATCCCCCACCTGTGGATGCTCACAGAGGGCTTTCATGGTGCTAAACTGAAAGAGAGGAGGTTTAGATACTAAGAAGAAATTCTTCCTTGTGAGGGTGGTGAGCCCCTGGCACAGGCTGCCCAGAGAACATCCCTGGAAATATCCAAGGCAGGCTGGGCGGGACTTGAGGAAATTTGGTTTAATGGGAGGTGTCCCTGCCTGTGGCAGAGGGTTTGGAATTAAATGGTCTTTAAGATCCCTTCAAACCCAAACCATTCTGGGATTCTGGGATTCTCTGACTTTTCCTTTCGGGGCTGACTGCCTCCCAGGGCTACGTGAGCAGCAATATGTGGGTTTGACAGGGTGTCTGCGTCAAGCTGCTGGAAAAGATTTTAAATTCCCGGCTAATTTCTTTTCCTTGAAACAAATGAATCTTCCGAAGGGCCTTTCCTCACAGCTGCTAAGCCATTTAATTTATCTGAGTCATTTACAATTTGTGATGGGGCTGTTAATAGCCTGATGTGGGGATCAACACCACTTAGACGCAGGGGTTGGTTTCTTTCTCTCTCTTTATTTTTTTTTCTTTTTATTTTTTTTTTTTTGTCCTTTCGGGTTTTAATTTCTGGCTGGATTTGCCCCCAGAGGCGCAGAGCTGTGTTTGGAAAACGTCAGCTCCGTCTCCCCAGCCCCTTTGTCATGCTGGGGCAGCTCGGGCTGAAAGCGCAAACCGCAGCCCACCCATGGGGACGTGCTGCCCTGCTACTACTTAACTGCTTCAAAGTACCTGTCTGTGATATGAAACATGCCATAAAATGAATATATTCCAGATGTTCCCAGCCAGTTCCCCTCAGCTTCCCCAGCCACCTGAAGGCAGCCGACACAGCGAGGTTCCTCAGTCCCCACTGCCTCACTCGCTGCCAGAAGGAGCAGAGTGGTGCCTCGTTTGGGGTTGCAGTTTGGGAGGTGGCCATTATGGGACCAGAGTAGTGCCCCCAGGTCCTGCTCAGTGCAGGGTGGGGTGAAGACTCCAGCCACTGATGTCCCGGGGGTGATTGCCCTTTGTGGCATTGGGGAAGATGGGGTTTGCATCCTTGGGTTGTGGGGGGGTTCTTTGTCCTCATAGCTGGAGGGGGTCTCTTTTTTCGTGGAAGTTCTTTGTTCTTGGTTGGGGTATCTCCATCCTTGGAGTCTGCAGAATCTCCATCCTCAGGGCTCTGAGGGTCCTTGAGTTTTGGGGATATACATTCTCAGGGTTGGAGGTCCCAATACTCACGGTTAGGAGGATCTCCATCCTCGAGGTTTGTGAGTCTCCATCCTTGGGTTTTGGTGATCTCCATCTGCAGGGTTGAGGGATTCCCATCCTTGAGGTTAGCTGGATCCATCCTTGTGTTTTTTGGAGCTCCATTCTTGAGGCTTGGGCATCTTCACCTTCAGAGCTGTGGGGGGTGTCTCCATCTGTGGGTTATAGGGATCTTCTTCCTTGGGTTTGGGGGGGATCTTCATCCTTGGGGTTGGCAGATCTCCATCCTTGGGGTAGGGGGATCTCCATCCTTGAAGGTTCTCCATCCTCAGGGTTGGGGGAATCTCCACCCATCTCTGTCCTCCATCCTGGATGAAGCTACAACCCACAACCTCCTTCATACCACAACCTCCACCTTGCATAGGAGCTGTGGGCGGGTCCGGCCAGGCTCATACCCTTGGACAACTGCCATTCTGGGATGTTTGGAACCTTTGAGCAGGCCAGGTTCCCAACCTTCCAACCAGCTCAGCAAATATGACCCTAATTTATTTAAAAGCTCCAGAGAGAACACGTTGGGGGGTGTGTTTGCTGTGGAACTGGGGATGTCCAGGAGACACACCAACAATTTCCTTGGTACACTCTCTATTAGGTACTGGTTGGCTGGGAGGACCATGGAAAAGCTGGAATAACAACCATGTAGAAGGCAATGAAGTAGGTACAAAAGCTAAAATTACTATTCATCGCTAATATGTTGCATGGCACTAATTAATTTTTAAACAGTCTTGCTGGGGACTTCATTGCTAAAACATGATGTTTTCTCCTCCGGCACCGTAACTGTTGACTCAAAACAAAGCAGAAGGAAGTCAGGACGGATGAGGAACTGTGGATCAGTCAGGCTGCTTCCAAATTGCCTGCTCTGATGGCCAAATCCTGCCCCTGTGCCTGGGGGGGATGCTCTGATGCTCTGTTACACCCCTCCACGGGGAATTTTTTGAGGGTGGGGAGTCAAATCCAGCTTCCTGGGAGTGCAGAAATGTTGTGTCTGAGTTGTGAGCGTGCTGGGAGCAAGGGAAAAGTTATTTTTGACTCTGTTCTCACCTGTCTCACTTTATCCTGTGAGCGTGGCTTTCCCTGGATATTTTTAGCCATGTTTTATTACTGGTCTCACAAGGCTCAAACTGGGGGATTATTGCCATTGCACTCACTCACACTTAAGTTATTTAATTCAGCCTTTGTGAGTGCTAAGAAAAGACTTTCCTCAATGTTTTCATTGCTGCTGACATCTAGATCAACACCCAAATATATTTATTTGACATTTCCCGTCACTCAGTCTATGACGTATTGCCCCCAAAATGGCCTGAGCTGGTAGTACTTTATCTTCCACTTAAGTTTAATTATTCTTTAATTATTTGGACGCTTTTCTTGTCACCACCTTGAGTTCACCTGGTAATTCCAGCCTTTTAAGTTCCATCTTCTCCAAAAGAAGGGAAATTGAGCGAGCTTCTGCAAAGTTTATTTAAAAGAAAAAAAAAAAAGAAAAAAGGATCAATTTTGGTGGTTTCATTTCCACCTTTTTTTATTTTAAAATCAGTAAACGTGGCGGCTTGGGGGGGCAAACCTCCCCCCTGGCGTTCTGTGGGGGCTGATGGTACCAGGATGTGGCCTGAACCAAAAGGCTGAGCCTGAAAAAAATTACAATTGCGCCATTGAAAAGGGTTGCTTTTGGATTTTTTTTTTGGGTTTTTTTTTGGTGTTTGCTGTTGGGGAGAGGCTTTGCCATGTGCTGGTAGCGGCCCCGGGGTCACGGAGGGCTGCGAGCGAGGGGAGCGCGCGCACCCCCAGACGGGGCCATTTCTGTTTCCATCTGGGGAAAGGGATGTGGCATCTGGTTTCACTCCCAGCAGCTGGCAGCTTGAAGCCTGTGTTTTCTGCGTGGTGTGGAGTAAAGAGAAAATAAAGTGTCGAATTGTTTGGCATTATCAAGGATTTCTGCTCCCCAGGACTCCTGCATAAAGAGATGGAAATTTTAGCTGCCGGAGCCAAGAAACACACAGAAGTATATGAATTTATTACATTTTATCTCATTCCCCTGCAAACAGCGCTGGAAATGTCAAAAGATCATCTATTGTTTCATCGTTTAGAGAGAATTTTTGTTTTCCAGTTGTAATTTCTTTGATGCCTGGCTGTGGGGAAGGAGGAGAGATTGGAGCGGGAGCCGGCGGGGCTGTGGCAGGTTGAACGTGCAGGTTTGCCTGGCCATGGAGCTACGTGCATTTAAATTTCTCACATCCCGGGTTTTTAATTTAACAAATGTAATTAAGGCTGGGGTAGGTAGGTACTCGGATTATTCATTTACTCCAGATGGAAAAAAAATTAAATTGAATGCAAATTCCGTAATCAGACATGAAGTTGAGGATGTCAGACGTGATGGGGAAGTGTCAGCACATTAATCGGACCGCTTTCCCTAAACAGCACCCGAATCTAAGAGCCAGGGATTATTTGAATAATTGAGGTGGCATTTGATAAGATATCTGATTGCTGATATCTCCTTAAGACGGAGCCCTAATTGTAATTCTCCATCAAGAAGGATTAATCTGCGTAACAGGGTGCCTTGGGAATAGTGTGGTGTCAGGCTCCCTCCCTGGAGTTTTGGGTTTTTTATCAAGGGCTGCCATGCCCAGGGAAGGTGCCAAAGAGATTTATTACTTCTCCTGTTACTTTAGATGTGAGCCAGGAGGTCATCAGGTAGCACAGCTTGGCACGGGGGATCCAGACATCCAAGGCTGCCTGAGTCCCACGGCCGCCAGCGTTGGATCTGTGCTCTGGAGGTACCTCCCATCATCAGACAAGGATGCATTGTTGCATCTTGATGTCACTTCTGTGACACATCTGTGTCTTCAGGGCACAGTTAGACCCTTTTTTCCCCTGTAAAATGAAGACAAACTGTCCTGACTTCAGCAGTTGTTGGAGGACCATGACTCCATCCACAACATCATCTGATGGGATCCAACCTTGATGCTCTTGGAAAGCTGTTGGGGGTTGATGGGCATTGACTCCCAATCAGCCTTGGCTGGGGTGATGTCATGATTTAGGACTGATACCCCCCAGTTTAGTGCTTCTACTGAGACTCTCCAAACCATGCTCCCCCTCCCCTGTGGCGGGATGGAGAGGGGAATTGGAGACACAAAGGGCAAAGATCACAGGGTGACAGGAGAACAATTTACTGGAAACACCAATGAGATAAGAAAAAGAGCAGTAACAACATTAATAACAAAAGTGTACAACCAAGTGTCAGCTGCCAGATTGAGTGGAAACTCTTCTTGCTACCTGTCCTGGTTCCAGGGTTAGTTTTTGCAGCTGTCACTTGGTTGTAATCAGAGAAAGCTTTTCTTGTGGAGTCCTTTTCACTGCCAGCACTACTGGCTCCTCTTAAAACCAGAAGGGTGGGGGAATAGGGGTGGAGTTTCTCCTTGAATTCCACAACCTGGGTGAGATTAGAAAGGATTTAAAGCGGTGAAAATGAGAATTTAAAAAAAATTAACATATCCATGTTGAGGATCCAGTCTTGCAAACAAATAATCATGGTCTTTCCTTCCCTTATCTATCTAGCAGCAAGTGAAAAAAAGAAAAGGGAAAAAGAGAGGAAAGAGGGCAGAGGGATAAAGAGTTTGCTGGTGGGTTTTTGTTGTGGGATTTGTTTTGTTTTTTTTTTTAAAGATTGAATATTTTGAAACAAAATGTAAAGGCAAGTCCTTCCCTGTGAGGGTGGTGAGGCCCTGGCACAGGCTGCCCAGAGAAGCTGTGGCTGCCCCATCCCTGGAAGTGTCCAAGACCAGGTTGGACAGGGCTTGGAGCAACCTGGGCTAGTGGAAGGTGTCCCTGCTCATGGCAGGGAGTTGGAACGAGATGAGTTTTAAGGTCCCTTCCAACCCAAACCAGTCTGGGATTCTGTGAACTTCTATGTAATAAAAAAAAAAGGGGGTGTTGAGAAGAAAATAATCCTTAGCCCTCCTGCAGTCAATGGGTTGCCCAGCAGTGATGAGGATATATTGTATTTTTCCTGTCTCTAAAGTAAAGCCAAATGCAGAGATTTCTCATTTCTTCCTTTTGTCCTACCATCCCACCTCCACCTGTGGCCACTCCTGATAAATGGGTGATTTTAGCCAAGCTCTGGGCGGTGCATTCCCGACCAGAAAAGTTCGATTTCCCATTAAAACCAAAAATTTAAAAGCCCCAACTTAAATCACTTGGGTGTTATCTTAAGGCTGCAAATTGCTTGTTTGCTCCTCCAGCTGGAGCTGTTAATTCAGAACAATTAAGGCACCCTTTAAAACCCAGACAACACGTGGGGAGGCAGTCCTGGGGAAAAGAGCCTGTTTGGGATGGAGCACCTCAGAGCTGGCAAAATTGGATGAATAACTCCAGTTTGTCTTTCCTTTGAGATCCTGGCAGGTGTTGTGGGGACTGACATGGACCCTGGGGAGTTTAGCCCCCAGAACTCCTGTTGAATGCTGTGTGATTCTCAAAGCAAGAGCCAGCTGGGTCTCTGGATCCAAGTAAAAATAAAGTGCTGATGTTTGTTGTTGGGATGAACTGAGAGAGTGCTGTCACCACCCTGCCCATCCTTCAGATATTTCTCCTTGATGAAGAAATATTGAATCCTAAAATAATGCCTAGATTTTTTGAGGAGCCCCTTTGCAATGCCATGAAACACCTCCCTGGCTGCATCCTTTAAGGCTTTTTGCAGCATCAATTTGGACACCTGCCACCTATTTTCTCAGGTTCCCTTCTGAGTTTTGATGCAGGTGAAGAACAAAAGCCTAAATCCGGAAATAAACGCCAAAATACAGCAGTTCAATCTGCTTAAGATACTGAGGTGAGATCAACCTGCTTAAAATATCCCTGGGCCAAGGAGCAAGGAGGACATAAAGCACTGTTAGACTTCTGTGGGATGCTGTGCAAGAATGCAGTTGTTGCATTTTTGCAGCCCAGTGGTGGCTTATGGGATGGTCCATCCTTATTTCCACCCTTGCCTGCATTCATCCATGTATCCTTTCACCCATGGATGTACCTGTTCATCCCTGCATCCCTGCATCCATATGATCAGATGCACGGGATGAGCCTGTTTATCCATACTTCTCTGCATGCAGGCATCTCTAAATGTATGCATGCTTGCATCTGTGCATCCTCACATCTGTGCATCCTCACATCTGTGCATCCTTGCATCCGCCCATCCGTCATTTTTGGTCCCGTACCTCTGACCAGAACTGTACACAAATTTAATAAATAGCACCCGAGAATTTATTTTAAATGTGGCAAAAAACCTCCACAAATCCAAATGTGAATCTTTACAGGAATTGGCATGGCTCAACACGCAGCAGCTTTTTGCATCCCCTACAAATGATGGGAAAATGTCCTTTTCCACCCCAAAGTTGGCGCTAGGGTTTCGGGTTTGGGGACCCCTGTAGCATAAGCCCCTCAAAACCTGTGTCTGCCTGAGCTGTGAAAGCCAAGCAGGTCGTCTTTAAGAGCTTTTTCTGCAAAGCCTTTCCTGTTATTCCCCCATCCGAGGATGGATGTAGGCAGCATCGGCAAATCTGAATAACTAATCAGAGTCCTCATTAACCCCCCGCCGAGATGCTCAAACATTCACTTTGCTGTTTGTGAAGCAGGAAAAAAAAAAAAAAAAGAAAAAGAAGGAAAAAGGGGGAAAAAAAAAAAACCCTGCACAAGCCACCCTGCATTAAAATTGATGTGTTGTTAATCCCACTGTTCCAGACCTCGTGGGTACTGAATTTTCCTCCGTCTCGCCCGGGGCCGAACGGTGTGGTGCTGCTTCTGTGGGGCACTTTGCCTTTCCATTATTTATCAGCACGGCATAGCTTTTGTTCCCTGGATCCAGATGTGTTCACCTGTGCACATCCTGGGTGAGGGTGTCCAGTATTTCCCTACATATCCCTTTGGATAATGGGATAATGGGGTGGGGCTCCAGCAATGGACTTGTCTCTCCCGGCCGTGTTTTGCCTCAAAGCAGCTTTGCTTTTGCAGAAATGCAGGAATACTGCACATATCTGGGCATGTCTCCAATCTTTCACTCTCTCTGAAGAACAGTGGGGTTTGTGCATCACCAATTTTAACTTGTGGGAGCGGGGAGGATGAAAACACCGTGTTCCTCCTGGAGCATCCCCAACACCCGGCCCCAGCCCTTCCCCAGAAGTTGGAGGTGCTACAGAAATTGCACTGTGGGGGGAAAAACTCAATACACCAAAGGTTTTCATTATCATAGTCCTCATCATAGATGGCAGCAGGTGTTGCCAAAGTATTTGGAGGGTTGTGATCGTCTCTTGGAGCTCCTTGAAGGGTCAATGGAAATTTGAGCTTTGATTTCTGCATTTATAGTGTTTTCCTCACATACAGGGTTTCTTCAGTTGGCCCCGTGGGTGTGGAGTTTGGGGCCTGTATGGCTTGTGTGGGGTATAAAAATAATCCAGCAAAACCCAGTGTTATTGGGATTTTCACCATTTGTGGTTTCCACTTAAGTCAGAGGAGCTGGCATTAAATTTATTAAAAAATGATGGTCACAATTAAACAGCAGTGGCATGGTGGGGTTTGGAAGCATCACGGTGTGCTCACATTGGAAGAAGCAAAGTGACATGCTGGGAAAATCCGCCTTGCTTCAAAATCCTAGACTTTTTGCAAAAATCCCAGGTTTTGATTTGCTTAATGTCAGCTTTACCATCATTCCCTTACACTTCATTAAATCTTTATTAACAGGGCTGCCCTTGGCTTTTTTGCAGCCAGGAACAGGCTGAGGTCCCAGGATACTGGGCTCCCATCCCTGCTGTTCTGTTGGAGGCTATTCAGGTCAACTAGATGAGGATTTAGGGCATTTGTGGGGGGGCTGATGACTTGCCAGAAATGGTGTCTCGTTTATGATCCTGGGGCAGCTGCTGAGTGACACCACGAGCGCCCGGGACACCGCGTGTCTCGCTGGCCCGCGTCGCCTGCGGTGGAGCATCTTGGAGGAGGCATCTCCTCCGTTCCCTTTTGCGTCAGGAGGACTTCAAAGGCCTCTGCTAAACTTCAAAGGCTGCCTTTTGAAGTTGCTAAAAGTGAGCGCCGGCTCAAAAAGACTTCTCTCCCTCTGCAAGGATGCTCGGGGAGGTGTCCCTGGTGGGGTTGGCTCTTGGTGCTCTTGGTGACGGGGACAAAAACGGCATCATTTGTGCAGAAGTTGCACAATATTTTTGCTCTACATGCATGCAACATTGAAGACCTCAGTGCTGATCACCTCTAAGGATGAAAGTCAGTCTACTAGAGCTCTTTTAACACTGACAGAGCCTTATTTGTCTGCTCTTTTTCCTCCAGTCCTTACGTTTCTTTCACGCAGCAAGCCCAGATGACAAAAGTCTTTCCTGTGGGATGGAAAAAAGCCTTTACTGGGATGAAGGATTGCTGCAAAACATGAGCTTTTTAATCACGATGTCAGGACAAATCCAGTGAAAATCAGCTCCTGGGTTCTCAATATGTATTTGGTGTCAACCCATTCATACTCCTCCAAGAGGAGCCTTAATTCTTTATCACAAATAACCCTCATATTTCACCTGCTGTTGTGGTGGAAGAGTTTTGGACTCAGGCCCTTCTGAGCAGTGAGTGTAACCCAGATGAGGTCACTGAATCTCAGTGGCCTGAGAAATCAAGAGGCACCTTGACCTTTTATCCCTTTCACCAGGTTTTCCAGGTTTGGGGGTTTCTGCCCTGTTTTGCCCTGAAATCACCCAGTTGTTTCCATATCTCTCCTTGATCAACCACCTTGGTGATGTCCAGGTTTCCAGGAACAGCACTTCCCATGCAACTTCGTCTCTCGGACCCGTGTTCCCGGCTTAGATGATGGACACGGGCTGAGAGGGCACAGAAATGCCTGTGGTGTTGTTGCAAGGAGTTTGGGATGGAATTAAAGCCAGGGGAAACAGTTCTCATGGAGCTCCCAGCTGGCCTCACCACACAAGACATGGCTCTCTGCCGGTAATGTGTGGCAGAGGTGCATCCCTGAGGTGTATCCTGGGGATCCAAGGATCTCTGGAAGTGCTGTGCATGTTGGTAGTGAGTTGAAGGAGCATCTGAGGAGCTCTGGAGAGGTGGTGTGTAACTAGAGGTGCATATATCAGATATAAATTCAAATCAGCAGTTCAGCACATCAAGGGGTACATACCTATATATATTAGACATATATCAACAGTCTGAGGAGCTCTGTAACAGGTCATATATTTCAGGGTAGGTATATCAGATGCATATTGAAGATCTGAGGAGCTCTCTGGGGGTGATGTGTACCAGGCCAGATGTATCAGATGCATGATGGAGATTCGAGGAGCTCCAGCCAGGTGACATATATCAGAGTTGTGTCTGTCAGAGGAGAGGGTGAGGAGCTGTGCTGGTGAGGAGCTGTCTCGAGCTGGTTTGGATCAGGGTAGATATATCAGCTGTAGACTGAAGATCAGAGGAGCTTGGCAGAGATTATGTGTATCAAGGGACATATATCAGACCTGTATTGGAGGTCTGAGGAGCTCTCTACCAGGTGATGTATGTCAGGGTAAATATATCAGACACATACCGGAGATCTCAGGTGATGTTTATCACCTGACAGAGAGGTAATATCTGGAGGTGATGTATGCTGAGGGGCATTTATTAGATGGGTATTGGAGATCTGAGGGTCTTGCTAGAGGTGATGGATATTGCGAGGTCTGGTGAATTTTCTCTCTTATTCCTTTTTTTTGCAGTCAGACACAAACCACCCCCGTGTCGGTGGCTGTGCTGATCCTTGCTCAGTCCATCTTTGTTCTTCCACTGAAACTGCTGAAATCTAGAAATCCCCACCTTATAAAGGCCAGATTTTTGATAGTTACAACATATCTCTAACATGTGTGGGGACTTGGCCTTATTCAGTAGTGGCTGGGAGCTCCCCATTTTTAAGTTAATGGCTCTTCCCCAGTTCACTCTGCCTGAGCCCAAGTATAAAAGCACATTTACACTCAAGGAAAGATTATAATTAAGCAGGGAAATGGCAACAGCCAGTGTGAAATGGGGACAAGGCCAGTAGTGATGTTGTTTCATTGCTTTTTCCCTTTTTTCTGCTTTTCAGACCCGGGTTGTAGCAATAACCCTCAGTGAGATCTTGCACCGAGGACTCACCATCCCCCAGGAGTTGAAAAGGACGGGACAGGACTGTGCCAACCTCCATCCTCTGTGGAGAGACCATCAACGGGCACACCTTCGTTTGCTGGACACGTCCCGGTTCGACCTCTAAAATTCTGATTTAGTTTTTGTCCTTTCTGGGAGATGTTCAAACACACTGGGGCAAAACCCTGCTCTAGATCAGACATCAGTCCTGCCTTCACCTCCCAGGGATATTCCCACCTAAGTTTTCCTTGATTCCTCTTATCTTCCCCATCATCCTTCAAAAAAAAATGCTTTAAGAGTGGACTTGCCCACCACAGCTTTGCTGCCCCTGCTAAAAGCCCTCTCCTAGTACAGACCTTCATCCTCTGCTTAATATTTTGCCTTCTTGTTTCATCATTTTTTCTTTATATTCAAACATTTCATCCTTTGCTTTCCCAGGTTGTGATTCCTATCCAGAAAATCTAGTTTTCGGGAAGGTGGGAGGACACTTCCAGGGCAGTGGCTCCCTGAGCACCCCACAAACAGTAAGGCTTCTTCTCTTTATATTAATTAAGCAATTATACATGTTAATTGTGCAATTATATATACTAATTGAGTGGGATGTGTTGAGTCATGACCTCAGTATGGCTGTATTTGGGGGAATTTCTGTTGGTTTCTGGTACACTTAAATTGTATCAACCCTTCCCTAAATGCAGTGAGGGGACAATTACACTTTTATACTATTTTTTTAAGAGATCAGTCTGTGCAGGGAGTCTTGATTTGAAGCTCAAGTGTCAATAACATGTTGTTAAGAGCCCTACGAGCCATAGCCAGCCTGGAGGAAAACACAGATATATTTTTGTGAAAATACTCTGAAATATGGGCTGTTATCACTGCAAAATTTTGGCACAGCCAGCAGTAGAATGCAGAGGAATGGTCACCAGCTAAAAATAACTGAAATGCAGAGCTTAAAATAAGATATACATGAAACCAAGGGTCTCACAGTCCTTTGGTCAACCCTGCTCACTAAAATTAGGGCCTGACAGGGTGACAAATGTCACTGTGCCAAAAACCGGAGGCACCCGGCGGGTGACAAAGAAAATAAAACCCCGTTGGCTGCAGATTTCCTCCCGTAGGAGCAAAGAAAAACCTTTGGTCACTGAAAACGGAGGTGCCGCCTTCAATTCCTGCAAATGCCCTGCAAAAGTGCCTGGTTTGTGCTTAAAATGGTGATATTGAGGGCGGGGGTTTCTTGGGGGAAAGCCCAGAACCTTCGTCCAGTCCACGGCTCAGCAGAGCATCTTTTCTTTGAGTGTTGTCTTTTGAGTCTTGTCTCCTTTGAAAGTCCCTTTTAATAAAAAGAGCAGCCAATAAGGGCAGGATCGTGTCCCCCAGGCTGCCCTTTCAGCCCCGATTCTTGCCGGTGACCTTCCCCTGGCCAAAAAAACCACCCACATGATGAAGGAAATGATGGATTTCTCCTTAGTCTGATTTCGCCCATGTTCTGATTCTGAGGTTGGGTTCACTTTGAAATGACTTTTCTGCTGAGTTTGTGGGGGTTTGGGGTCACCTCCACTTTTTGGGGGGATCCTGCCCGCCTTGATGCCTTCTTTCCAATCTGTATTTTGATGAGAACTGCCTGATGCTTGTGCTGATCCTTGCTCAGTCCATCTTTATTATGCCACTGAAACTGCTGAAATCTAGAAATCCCCACCTTATAAAGGCCAGATTTTTGGTAGTTGCAACATCATCTCTAACATCTGTGGGGACTTTGCCTTATTGAATTGTGGCTGGGAGCTCCCCCATTTTTAAGTTAGTGGCTCTTCCCCAGTTCACTCTGTCTGAGCCCAAGTATAAAAGCACATTTACACTCAAGCAAAGATTATATGGAAGGGCTTTGTACCCTGCCCTTTATTTTGGGCATGTTGTGTTGTTCTCTTTGGTGGAAACTGAGCCTGTGGAGAACACAAGCATGTGACTGCTGAGGACACAAATGCAACCTGGCCTGGAAGTGTCTCCAGCAAGAAGACCAAACTGAAAACAGCTCGACAAATTGTGCCAACAAGGTCTAGGCACCTCCCACTAAAGGCACAGAAAGATGTGATGGTGGGTGTCCACCTAATTACCTTCTGGAACACAAGGCTGGCATTGCTCTAAGTGGTTAATGATCGAAATCACCTGTCCTGATGACTTCTTCTTAGAACAGCTTGGTTCCACTTGGATTTCTCCACCTTGTGTGTTGTTCCCCCCCCAGTTTCCAGGCACAAAACTGTCTCAGCTTTCCTGCTCCTGAAGCCCACATGACCAGGGAGATGCACCTCAGAGGCCAGGCCGTATCTTTTGTCACCGTGTTGTGAAAATATTTGGCACATCTGTCTCACACCACGAACAATTTCCAGTCCTTTTTTGACCCCAGTTTCCTCATCGTGTTGAGGTCAGACCAGTCTGAGGTTTACTCCCATTTGGAATAAATGGAGAAGTTATTAACTGTTATTAAGCATCATTAAAGGAGTTTGAAACCCCTTGTAACTCCCTAGCTGGCTGGAGCTTGTATAAATCACCACGTCACATCTCAAACTTCTCTTTTGTCATCAAGGCTGGAAACATGGCAAAAGAATTGAGTTTAAATGGGCAAATGAAACATGTTTCAATTGAGGTGATTAATCCAGGGGCTCCCATAGCAATCCTTAGTGTCTTGGCTCGGGGTTTGGATAGGGACGACTCTCTGCAGATACCAGAAAGCCTGGAATGCCTCAATAAAACCCGTATTTTTTTGTCTTGTGGTTGGTAGAGTCACTTCTCTTAGGGAATTTTACATTTTTAAAAGGGAAATTCAGGGAGGAGGAAGACCGGGAGGAGACAGAGAACTGTGAGAGAGGGATGTGAAGCGGAAACTCGGCGAGTCAGGAGTTCTGATTTATCTGCCATATGGGAAAGAGGAAAACAGCCAGCTCCAGAGGGATTTCTTTCCCTCTCCCAAAGTGAAAATTTCCAAGCGTGATAGCAGGATATAGAGAGAAATGAGGCAGATTTAAGGGAGGAGAGGGTTTTATTAGGTGTGCTGTGGCATTGCTGTTTTGGGGGGTTTCCCATGGGGTGGGGAAATCTTTGCACACTCCCACCTGTGTTTCTGCAGTTGGGTTGGCTCTGCTACTTTTACCCCAAGTCCTACAAGTCCACCAAAAAGCAGGTTCCTGTCTGTGTTCACCTGCTGCTGCTCGTGCCAGTGCTGGGAGATTTGCATGAAGCCCGTGAGCTTTGATTTGCAAAGTGAACACCCCAAAAGGGCATCAAAATTAAAGCTGCATTTAAAACCATGAAAAATGGCAGTGTGGGTCACGGGGTGTTCGTGGGCTGCAGCAGCAGCTGCAAAAGGTCCTCGCGTGGTTTGTGGTGGCACCTCTGCTAGGATTGGTGGTGCACGTCTGTGTGGAGGTTGTGGGTGGGTCTTGCACTGCTGTTGGTCTGATTGGCACTTGTGCTGGTGGAGAAATTGGTGGTCGTGGTTTAGGAGTGGTGTTCCCCAGTTTAGTGCTCCCCCCCCCCACCACGTCTCCAAAACCACGCGCTGCTCACTCGCTTCCCCTCCCTCCCGCTCCACCCCTGGGTGGCTGGAGGGGATAACTGGGGGCACTAAAGACAAAGATCACAGGTTGAGATAAGAACAATTTGCTGGAAACAGCGGTGAGATGAGAAAATGAACAGTAGCAGCAACAATATTAGTAACAGAACAGAGAATGTGGAGCTCGACTGGACTGTGGCCACACCACCCAAACGGCTCCCTCCGGTCAGGACCATCCTCCCTCCTCCTTCCCATTTAGATTTGGTGCTTGCCCGATGGAAATGTGGGTGCTCAGTTTTTCCTTACTCATGGAATTAGCAGACTGTGGTGAAAAACAAAGAGCACAAACCGAGGTTGAAAGCATAAGGCAAGATTTTGGACGTAAATTATTCGCAGCTCACAGAGAAGAGCTGTTGGAAAATTCACCCGCTCCCGGTTTTTTACAAGCACTTTCAAGGCAAACAGAGAATTTTCTTTGGATAATTTTTGTCCAGCAAGAGGAAGTTTCTGCATTTTTGGGGTTCCTCAGCTACGCTTCACTTCAAAGCTTTTTGATTTACCCTGTGAAAAAATTCACAATTTGCTCTTTTGGGAAGTTTTCTTGGGCCAAGGGCTGGGTTGCACAAGATGCAAGTATTTTCAGGTTACTTTGAAGAAGCTTCTTTGATGTTTCCCTGTGCCAGTTTGTTTTGGAAGGTGCTTTAATGGTCTTCCCCTATAAAAATAACACTTTAAAATGTATGTAGGTATCTCAGCTCTCCACTTAAAAAAAGAGGGAAGTTGTTTAATGCTGCTGTTCAAGGTACATTAACCTTGTCTACTAAAGCTCTGACTGGCTCTTGCAGGTTTTATTCTCATGTTTATGTTGCAGAGATATCCCTGGAGCCTTTTAGGGATGGGTATCTTTGGAGAGGAGAGAAATATTTAGCGGTAATTGTTGTTCTCATCGGAAATTCACTGTAGCAGCTCCCTCCTTTCTGTGGAGCTGGAGCTGGGAGGAGGATTGGGAAATATTAAATATATAAATGCAAAGAGCAAAGAAATACCTGCGAATATGAAATAAGTAAATAAATAAATAAATATTAAATACCTAGGTGAAAGTATTAAGTAAATAAATGCTCCTTTTCCCTGTGCCCAGGAGCCCATCCAGGGACATTCCAAACTGGTGCTTGGCAAGAGTTTTTTGACATTGTCTGACACAGTGTTTCCTTCTCCCTTTTATCCCAATTGCTTATGCATTGACCAACTGTTCTTTTAGGAGGAAAATAGAAAAGGGATGCAGAGTTTATTCTGCAGAAGTATCAAATCACCATCTGCTTTGGCCTGTGGTTGTAGCAGAATCACACCCCCAGTTTGTCTTTTTTTACGGGGCAATAACTCGATAACTGGGTGCTGGGAAGGGTGCAAAGGTCAGCATCTAGAAAATGCATCATCTTGGTCGAGAGCAAGGATGCTCCCCTGGGTTTGGATAGAGGAAGTTTGGCAGCCAGATATTCCTGAAAAAAATTAAAGCTATTTGGTGGCCCAGTGGTGTGTCTTGCACAAATGCTCCTGATCTCCCCAGGGGAGGCATTACATGAGCCTGCTTGGAAGCAACCTGGAACACGAGGAATGGTCAAGAAATGGTTTATGTCTTGAAAAATTAGATTTTCCCCCCAGTTTTCGCCATTTAATAGTAGTTTATTTTTATCTTAACCGCTAGTTAATAGTGGTTTGTTTTTAATGAGCTCAGGGTGGCATAAGGGACTTCCTTTAACAGCTTGTGAAAACTGGTGTTCATCTTTCAGGGTAATGTGTGAATGTTGGTAAAAACAAGCAAAAAGGGTGAAGATTGGTGGATAGAAATGAGATGTTCAAGAGCAAGAGGGTAGCTCTTAATTCACTTTATGGCCAATCAAGAGTTGGCATCACCCACCGAGGGTGAACCTGTCCTGGCTGCTCCGAGCAAGATGTATGGTCCTCTGGAGAACCTTCTCCCTCCCTGCTCTGCCATATTTCTTCGTTTTAACTTAGCTGAATGCATATATCATAAACTTCAGCCTGCTCAGGCCCTCTCTGAAGACGGTGACATAAAAAACTGTGGAGGGAGCCGTGACTGACTCGGCATCGTTGCAAATCCCACAGCGGCCCCTCTTCAAAAAAATCCCCTTTGGAAAAAGGCAGTCTTCCCTTAATACAGAAAAACCCCTTCCATGGCCAGAAAAAAAAACGTCCTCAGGTATCTCTAATAATGTTGAAGCTTCAGGTGGAGAAGAAAAAAAAAGCCTGAGAAGTTGTTTTTCTGATTGCTCACGTTGAACCCTCCGCTATCAGTCTCAGGTGTTGCCGTGGGGCAGAAGCTGCTGAATGAGCTAGAAAAAATTATCCCTGTTTTCCAACTGGTTTGGAAACAAGAGTTGTGCTTTCCAAATCGAATGTTAACATTTTTCTTTGAAAAAGGAGTCCATAAATGAGGTTTTAAATTTTTTTTTTTTTGCATTCAGGCCTACTTCTAATACGGTTTTATGGGTGTTTTATTAATCAAGGGTGTTTTATTAATCAATATTCACCTGAGGGGTGGTGGGTGACTGACAATACTTTAATTTTTAAAATGTTTTAAGGCATCAGTGACCACGTGGAAAAAAACCCCCCGACTTTTCAACTTAAGTCTTTAATTATTTTTACTGGGAAAAGGATGTGATATATTGTTGGCAAAAAAAAAAAAAAAAAAGCAGCCTATAAATCTGAGACTCTTTTAGGTAGGAACAAGCTCTTCGGGAAATACATTTCCAACGTAATGGCAACATTTCAGCGATAGCTGAAATAATTTTATTTCATGAGGAAATTTAGGATACTTTGATCTCAAGTCGTTGCCAAAACGTAAAGTACAGCCGGGTCCGGAAATGAAAGAGCCTTTATGGGTTTTATTGCTCACCTTTCCTTTCCTCTGTGCAAATGCCCCAAGAGCTGGCTGCAATTCCTGCCCTCCTCGATCCCCAGCCCCCCGGAATTCCCTTTTCACCCAAGGTTTGAGGATTGCCTTGAGCTGAGCTGGAAGGATTTGACAGGGGTTTGGTGATGCTCTGCTCCTTTTGGCATCTGGGTGCCTGTGGTCAGGAGTTCACCAGCTAAATTGATTTAAGTGGTGGAAGTGGGGGAAAAAAAAGAAAAAAAAGAGGGGATTAGTGCATAAAATATAAAAAATAAGAAAGGATTAATGCATAAAATAGCAGCTTTTGACCCTCCCTTGTGTTGGCTACCTATAAATCCTTTGGGCTGACAG
>NW_016690207.1:5157017-5171580 GCF_001604755.1 Lepidothrix coronata | reverse complement strand
TTAAATCGGGCTCTGGGCTGCCACCTTCTGGGAATGTGCTCACCCAAAACCTCACACCCCACAGTGAATCCCCACGTGCTGGTTGTGGGCTCGCTCCTGGCAGGAGCAATAGATGCCAAGCAGGGTATTTTTCCCAAAATAGCAATGTCTTTTTTTTTTTTTTTTTTTCCTAGCTTCCCACCCAGATGGCCAGACCATCACAATGCTAAATTCTGCTCTTGCCCAGCTGCAGCTATTTCTGGTGGGGAAGTTTTCCCCTTGGTGTTACCCCTTGAGGACTCAGATATTCACGTGCCTGCAGCTGCAAGTGAATTTTGACATTGGACACCAAAGATTTTAAGCAGCGAGTTCACTCAGGAGCAGATAATTTTGCCTCCTGCTATTCTGCTGTTAGGGAAAAAAAGAAGAAAAGCATCATTTTAATCCCATAAATGCAGTCTCCTTCTCCCTGCAAGAGGTCTGTGCTGTGCAAGAACCCTGCATGCACAGGATTTTGGGTGTGATCTCTCAATTTGTGGGTTATCCATATTTGTGTAAAGTTAAAAGAAAAGAATAACCTCATTTATTCATGCAAAATAAATAGGAGTGGTTGATGCCCATCCCATGCACACAGCACTTGGCTTTCTGTGTGGATATGGTGCATTTGTGAACTTGGGGCCTGGTGGTTCCTGTAAAGCTTGAAGCCTCAAGGAGAAGACCAGAATATTGTGACTCTTCCCCCAAAAAAATGTGGACCTCATGGAGAAGACCAGAATATTGTGAATCTTTCACAAAGGTTGCTGAATGTGCATCAGTTTTGTCTGAGCTCATCACTATCCCTGTGACAGTCCCCTTTGACTTTTCCAAATGTCACCATTTCGTGGCAAAAGCGACACTGACACTATTTTTTGGTTATGTCCCCTCACAGTGTCAGAGGACTTTACACACCCTTTTTCATTTCTTCAAGGGATGGCACCGTGGCTCTCCTCCAGATGGGAAGCCAGTGGAGAAGCCAGTGCATTGAGGGGCATCGTGAGGGGGAGATCCCTTCAAGAGATGTCATCTCTTACAAAAATGAGGCACTGCAGAAAGAAAAGCACTTCTGGGAAGATTTTGCTGGGTGGTTTTGTGAGTTGGCCCAAGACAGAGCTCAGAGCTGCAGAGGGGACAGGACAGGGGTTTTTTTAAAGAATTTAAGCTAGATTATTGGCTTTTCTTCTAAAACGGTCACACAGTTGCAATGCAATAATGGGAGAGGAGGTTTTTTGGGGCCAAGAGTTGCTTTTGGGTCACATCTTGAGGACTTCTCCCAGTCAAATGCTCCTCTACAAATTTGTCTCTTCCTGGTGCCCTTCTTTTTTTCCCCATCTCCTTTGGACATGAAGATACAAAAAAAAAAAAAATAATCTGTTTTCCCCCCAGATAACTCTGCATTTATAGAAAGCAGCAACTTCCAGAGAGGTTGAGGGTGGCATGAGGATTGCCTCCTCGGTTTATGGGATCAAAATCCAGGTTTGCTTCCTGGTTCAAAGCAGGCAAGAGTTTCCACATTTCTGTGCATTTAGTCACCTCAGCAGAGGAGTCAACTGGGCTGGACAGCACAACATGGGAATCAACTCCACATCAGACACAAAATGTCCCTTCTGGAGTGAGCAGGCAGTGCTTGAGGATGTGACTCTGTGGTGGCCAAAGGCAAAGAGACATAATTTTGGGGGGATTTAGTGTCTGATTTCAGAAAACGGGCAAGTTTTGCATTTATGATTTGTCTTCTGACTTCCAAAAAGGGAGAATAACTGGAAAGGGGATGGAAATCCCTATTTAGGCACTGTGGTCAGGCATGAAGGGTGGAAAGAAGACGCCCCGGGTGCACCAGAGCTCACAGGGGGAAAATGTAATGAGGTTCACCAATGGCAGCCATCATCTCCTCCTTTGCCTGGCTGCTGTCCAGGGGAGATCTCCCTGCTGTGCTTTGGCCCTGGTGCATTCCTTATCCAAAATCCCAAATCTCAAATAATCGCCAAAGCACGATGAGGGTCAGCAGGTCACCTTGGGTTCCTCCCAGGGGCCGCGTGGTGCGGGGCTGTGCCGGGGTGAGGAACGTCACCTCTCCTTGATGCCTTTTTTTTTCTCTCCCTTTATGTGATTTTTTTTTTGGGGAGGAAGAGATCCCTCTTAATGCAGCAGCTCCTCTCCTGCCCGCAGGTTCTCGATGTGAGTCCCACCCAGGATGCACCATGTCTCCCCAGCACCGGCTCTGACGATGATGGCCACCCAGACAGTGCCTCCTCCTCCCTACCAAGACACCCCACAGGTGAGTGTCCTGCAGCACCCAGGGGCTCCTCCAGACCCCTGGGGACCCCCAGCTCCTGCATTAATTACCCTGCCTTCCTAAATAACAGCCATTGCAAAGTATTTCACCCCGGAACGTTCACGTCAGACACTGGCCAAATTAAACCCCTTCTTGACACAATCTGCAAGATTGAAAGCTTTTGGGTCAAACTGTGTTTTTTTCCCCCTTTCAGTCTTATTTTGGGGTCATTGAGTCTTCTTGGTGGCATGGTTGCAACCAGCAGTTTAATTACCTGGAAAGACGAAGTGTTTGACTAAACCAGGATGGGTTTAGCCATAGAAATGGCCCTTTGATTTGTTTCAATGGCATTTTTTAATAACCTGTGGCAGGGGAGAAAAGAAGATTTCGTCTCCAGTGGTGCTCTAAGGGGTCAAATAACTTTTCCAAGCATCATTATGGAGTTATTGTAAGAAGAGGAGTTTGTCCAAGAGAAACTCTACTGGAGCACCCCAATGGGCTGGACTTGGAGGTTGAGGATGGATTTCAGAGATGGTCCTGCACCCTGCAGCCCACCCTAAGAGTTTTTAGGGGCGAATTTATGTCACATTTCTGCTAGGGATGATCCACTGAGCACTGAGACAGCTCCGTTTCCAAAGCAGCTTTTTTTTTGTTGTTGTCCATACGGAAGATTTTGAGTTTCTCCCCGTTTGCTGCTCCTTTCAGTGGCAAAAGCAGAAAAACCTCCCCTCCCAGGAAAAAAAAAAACAAACCAAACCAAAACCCAACAAAAAAAAAAAAAAACCAAACCCAAACCCCGAGCCTGTTCTCTGCAAGCTAAAATAAATAAATTGACTTTTTCACACCCCCCCTGAAGCCCCCCCCGGGTCTCCTTCCCGCTCGTTTCCTTCGGTGGGAAAAGGTCACTTCTCACAAACGACACCTCGGTGGGGTTTTTATGGCTCCTCCAACTTCTGTGTCATCATTTACTCGCTTGGCTGCTTCGCTCCAAGTAGGGCTTTTTTTTTTTTTTTTTCCCAATTTTTTTTTTTCCCCCTCCCTTTTCTCGCTTACGCAGCGGGAGCTGTGGCGCCGTTTTAGCCCTAATGGGCAATTGAAAGGGATTTTTAAAATAGCCGACATTTCCCCTCCACCCATCTCCCTCCCTGCCCCTCAGCTGCCCCCCTGTTTTAATACACCGAATTTTGGGGGACCCTCAGGAGCATCGTTGACCAAATCCTTCCTTTTTTTCCCCCTTATCAAGGGGGTTGCTCAAGTGTTTTGTTTTTTTCTTTTTTGGGTGAGGAAAAGCTGCGGCCGAGAGTTGATTTCCTTGACTCATCTGTGGCTGCCGTGAACTTTTCACCTGCAAAAATTTGAGATTTCTAAGGGGCTGGAAGAGCAAATTGCACACGAATTTCTTCTCCCCAGAGACGGGGAGGACTTGGTGATAAATAAATAAAATAAATAAAAAAAAATGATCAGTTATTAGAGCTACGATGAGCTCCTCATCAAAGGAACCATTTTTGGGGAAAAGAGTCCTAAAAAATGGGATTTGGGGAGCTTTGAATTCGTGTTTTACAGCAGAGGCTGGAAGTTGTTACCCTCACTATCAGAAATGTGCAGAAACGAAGCAGAAATTAGGGGGAAAGCTGCCTTTTTTGGGGAAAAAAATGCTTTATTAATCACCTGAATCTGTTAAAGGGGTGTAACATGGAGAATCTTTTATACTGAGCACAGGTACTCTCTTCAAGCATTCTACCTGTTGAAAATTAAGGAGTCTGCCTAAAAATCCATGTGTTTTCCATAATAAATTAAAACTAAAAAGCTAAAGAAGAGTCTTCAGCCATTGGCAAAGTCAGCAAAAAAAGAGGTTGTTTTAAAAATAGGTATTTTCAGTGCTGAAAGCAAGGAAAGAAGCTTTGCCCTTCCAAAAAAAAGTGCTCCTTGGGTGGTTACAACAGGGACAAAAAAAGGGGAGGGGAGAGGAAATTATTTCTTTATTTTATGTATTGAATAAATATATTTAGGAAAAAAGGGTTATCAAAAACTGGGTGGAGATGTTGATTTTTCATAAATTTCAGCATGGAAAGGGGTAAAAAGTATCTTCTCCCCCCTCCCCAGAGGTGGTTACAACAGGGACAAAAAAGATAAATAAATAAATAAATAAATAAATAAATAAATAAATAAATAAATAAATAAATAAATAAATAAATAAATATATTTTAAAAAATAATTAAAAATTGGATGGAGAAGTTGATTTTACATAATTTTCAGCCCAGGAAGTGATAAAAGCAGCTTTGCCTTCCACCCCACAGGTGCTTTTCAGGTGGTTATAACAGTGACAGAAATGGAAAAATTACGAACATCCTTCTACTTTCTTAATCACAAAAAATATTTTTGAAAAAGCCACAGGGTAAAAACTGAATGGACATCAAGATTCTTTCAGTGGGAGCCACAAAACCCCTCCAATTCCTGGTGTCCTCAGCAGGTTTTTGGGCTCAGAACTGCTGTTTTCAGCACGTGTGACAGGATTTCCCAGCGAAATGCTGAGAAATAGGGTAAATATTGCTGATTTAGGGGATTTACTCCTTGAACTTGATGTCTTTGGACGTATCTTCACAAAAAAAAAGCCTAAAGAAGAGGGATTATGGCATTTAAAACTGCAGGAAGCCCTCCCAGAGCTAATGCTGGCAGAGGATTTCCTCCCAAAAGAAGCAAAAAACCCCAGAAATATCATATCTGAACCCCAAAAATGTAATCCCCAACCCCAGAAATATCATACCCAACCCCCAAAAACATAACACCTGGAAATACTGTACCCAAACCCCAGAAATGCAATACCCAAACCCAAAAATATCATGCCCAGCTGGAGCAGCACCTTAAAAATATCAGCTTTACCCAGGAGCCTGGCAAAAACACAGGGATTTTTTTACTATTTGCTATTTATTTCCTATTTTCTAAATCTCCTTCTAATTTTTTTTTTTGGATTTTTTCTTAATCTTTAAAAAATTTTGCCCTTTTTAGGTGCTCTACAGGTTTTAAACATGATTTTAAGAACATCTTTAACATAATTTTAGAACTGTTGTAGTGTTTTAACATCTTTTAATGTGCTTTCTACATTTGAAAGCATTTGAGGTTTTTACATGTTTGTAAACGTATCAATTACATTTTCCCACATTTTAAATACATTATTTTAAAACATATTTTCATTTTTATGTCTTCAAAAGTATTTTTTACATTTTAGAACTCTTACTCTTCCCGATGTATTTGTAAACATATTTTGAACACCTTTTTACATTTTTATATATTTTTAAGTATATTTTAACATTTTTTAAACATATTTAAACATATTTTAACGTATTTTTTACAGTTTACATAATTATTTTTATTATCTACATTATTTTTTACCTTTCTTTTACTCTTTTCTCTACATTTTTTAACATGGAATTTGTACTTTTTAATTTTCTTTCTTTATTTTCCTTTTTCTCCCCCTGCAACTCTTTTTGGACATATTCCAGGGGAAAAAAACCACCTCAAAACCTGTATTTTTTTCAATGCCTACAACTTTCACACCCAAATATCTCCCCCTTATTTCCCCATTTTCCCACTGCCTTTTCCCTCCTTTCCCATCCCCACTTTCTCCCCTTAAAGCCATTTTTGGCTCCATTTTTGCCTTCCTCCCTGTCCACCTGCAAATCCCTCCATCCCAGCATCATCTCACCTCTTTTTCCACGGACTTGGAATTATTTTTGCTTATTTTTTGTTCTTTTCTTTAGTCCAAGGTGAGGTAATGGCTTCGAGGTAAAAGCCCCAGAGGAGGCTTTTTTTTTTTTTTTTTGGGTAAGAGCTCAATTAGTTGCAGACTTGGCTGGAAATATTCAACTTGGCAGGATTTCGGGGCAGGATGCAAAAAGGGCTTTGGAATCCTGGTAAATGAGTGTGATGAGGGGGGAGAAAAAGGGAAAAGATTGGGGGAAAAGCCATTTTTTCCCCCCCAGAACTGTAATTTTCAAGGGAGATAATAGGGAAAAAAAAAAGGGGGAAAGAGGAGGAGGTTGGGAAGATATTCAATGGTATGGCTGGAGCATCCCAAAATCTGCTGGAATTTTGGTTTTAGGTGGAAGATGAGGGGAGGAAAAAGGAAAATCCAAATTGCTGGGGTTGGAAGGGGAAGGGAAGCCCAAATTCCACTCGTTTCTTTAGCACCAGGGAAGGGAAGAAGGACAGAAATCAAAGTGGCTGCTCAGTTGGGAGAGCTGGAAATTAAATAGTGCTGGGTGAATTTGCAGGTGCTGGAGCCAAACTTTGGAGTTATGAACAATAAAGGAGATTGGAGAGGGAAAAAAAAAAAAAAAAAGTGAGGAAAAAAGCGACAGCAAAAGGTCAGGCAGGAGATATTAAAGGCAAATATTTTAAAAGCAAAAGGTGTCGTGGTTTTGGTCCAGCCTGGGTTTACAAAGCTTTATATATATATATATATAAATATATATAATAATGAATAACATAATAATTTATGCATATGAGCATTTTGATATATTAATGATCACAAAGAAATCTAGAGGCATATCAGACAAATAAATAAATAAATAATACCTATAAGCACATTTCTGTATAAATAAACACAGAAATAAATATGGGAGTGTATCAGACAAATAATATGTATTATTTATGTGGAGATCTACACAGAAATGAAGGAACATTATACAAATATAGATAATACATAATTACATATAGACACAGAAATAAGTACATATAAGTCTATTAGACAATAAATAAATGATAAATCTAATATTTAGCAAGAGCCAGAGCTTCCTTTTGCTCCCCACCTCGAGGGAGGATTGAACATTTATTGGTGAAAATAAGCAAATGCTTATTTTTTACAAATTTTGGCAGCAAAGCAGGTGAAACAACCACTCTGCATTAATTCTCTGCTGAGATTTTTGGTTAAAACCACCGGATTTGGGGCACTGCTGATGCATTTGAGCCCCTATCGCTTCACATTCCCAGTGGATTTTTTTTTTTTAACAGAATCTTGTGAGGATAACACAAAGCTTGGACCTGTCTGAAGCCTGGCAGCAGATCATTCAGGGTTTTTTTTAATGATATTGTCAGTTTTAAGGGAAAATTTCCCCTAAGCAGGTGTTATCCTGTACCAGAGGGTGGCAGTTTTGGGAATGTGTGCGGGGATTTGCAGGAGCTCTGGCGAGGGCACATCTCACGTCCTACAGACCCAAAACAATCCCAGATTGTAAAATAAGCACAAAGTTTGTTGTCAGGATCGTTTATGACACAGCAGATCCCCGGGATGTCAGCAATCCTGGGCAGCATCTGGGCTAAAAATGGGTGATTTGCACCAAAAAAAAAGGTTGATTCTTTTTTTTTTTTGGCCGTCTTCTCGTGGTGCCAAGATGAGTCATTGCTGGGCTTGGCGAGTTGGAAGAGGCTCGCCTAATTTTGGGATAAAGTTGAAAACGAGTGTGTCTAGACAGTAATACCTGCTCTGAAAAAAACTCCTGGCAAAGCTGCGGCGCCGCAGCCGATTTAATCTGGGGCTCGTGCGAAACATCCTTCCCAAAATTACCGCACGAGGGAAGGACGGCGGCTCTTTTTCCTCCTGTATTTTTCCCAAGTGGAAAGTGGGGAAAAAAATGTGGTAAAAACCCTAAACCTGCTCTTTCCAGGCCGAGATGAAACGCAGATATATTCATTTTACCTCCCCCACGCCATCCCTCTCCGAGCCCCGTCGCGGCGCCGCCGCCTCCCGATTCTCCAAAATTCCGAAAAAACTCGGCCGGAAAACACAACAAACGCTATTAGTGTTTTATTTTCTTCCTTTTTTGTTTTTTTTTTCCCCCCCTCTCCCCTTCCCAGATGACAGCCACAGCCCAGCAGCCCACCAAGGCACAGCCCGTGCACCTCGCCACGCCGGCGGCGGCCGCCAACACTCCGGTGCCGGCCACGGGCGGAGACCCCCAGGCGCAGCTGGAGGCCGACAAGAGGGCTGTCTACAGGTGATGCAAGCTAATTGCAGCGTGCATTCATTCATTCGTGCATTAATTAATGCAGTCTAATTAATGGCTCGCTGTTGCAACGCACGGTTGGCGCGCCCGTTCGGCGGTGCATTAATTAATGCGCGCGTTACCCCATCGATCCTTGGATGCATCCGTTGCTATAGTGCTTTATTAATCTGTTCTTCTAATGCATTAATTAGCATTAGAAGGGGGGGATTAGCAATTAGCTCCTTTTTTTTTGCAATAATACCTATTGGTCATAACTCATGGTGGTGGAGCTCCTTCATGTGCTTCGTTTTGCAGCATCTCCCCCCAACCTCTCCAAAATATTCACCCTCAAAACCTCCCCAGATTAATCTTTCTAGGGGGCAAAGCTGTGTGATTTGGGGTTGAATAAGTGATAAAGTCACATATTAATCTGAAATGTGCAGTTTGTGCATCCATATGGGATGGGCGAGGGATGGATGACTCCTTCAGTCCCCTTTTCGTGTCACTTTGGGGATAATAATATATAATATTGTAATATATAATATTGTAATATATGCAGTAATGTGATCATATAATTACTAATTATGTAAATAGTATAATTATATAAGTAATATATAATGATACAAGGGAGATGTGATTATTTACAATATTAGAACAGTAATGATGTAACAATAACTATATTTTGATATAATTAGGATTAAGATTTAAGGTTAAGGATTAACCCCCTGTCAGTGGCCAGGGCTGTGATGGCTTGTGAACAAAACAAAAAAAGCAGCTTGGGGTTGAAGGAATTAAAATATTTGTACTCCAAATATTCAGATATTACGAGGCTGAAAGGTCTGAAAAGGCAGATGAAAGTGTGGAATAAACTCACTCTTTCCCAGGAAAATGCTAAAGATTATTCGACACAGCTCTCCCAGTGTTGAAAACCATTTTCTCAATGCAAAAAAAGCCATTTGAGGGCAAAAACCACCTTCTCTTTGCCCTTCCAGGAGGAGTTTTGTTGAAGCATTCATGGGATAAGGAAAACAAAAAAAAACCCCAAACCACCTTTGGAGTTTTCACAGCCGAAATTTGAACATGAAAAACGTGCAAAAACTACCTTGTGGGAGGTATTTCCCACCTAGAAAAGTGGGAAAAAATTTGTTGCCTAGTCCCATATGTGGACTCATTGCCCAAACAGGGATGCTGATTTTTGGGTTCCAGCCAAATGACCCCCCAGATAAATTTTTATCCCTAAAATGAGCCTTTTTTGATGAATACTCACCTCTCCAGTCATTAATATGGATGGTGGGCATGTCATTAGCTATGAAATGCACACAAGGATTTTCTCAGCCCTCCTTCCCCCCCAAAAAAATGGATTTTTGTCACTTTTCAATAACTGCACCAAGGCAGAAGGAATCAGCTGTAAGTGTCTGTTGATTAACCTGGAGGGAAATTGCTGACAAAATGTGATGGGAAATATAAAAAACAACGGACAAGTCACCCCACCGGGTTTTATGCTCTAGCAGGAGGTTTATCACCCATTAAAAAAATAGAAAAAAGGGAAAAAAAAAAAGAATCTTCCCCCTCTCTGCTTGGTGTGGGAGCAGCTTGGCCAAGACTGGTCCAGCAGTGTCACTTCTCTGCAGTTTTTTTCCAGCTTAAATGTTTTCTTGACTTTATGCAACAGTGGGCCTGGGACTTCCCAGTGGATTTTTGGACCTGAAAAAAATGATGCTTCTGAAGGGAAATGATGCTTAAACCACCCGAGCACCGCAAATTGGATTTTTCCAAGTGGGAAATGGCTGAGTTTCTTTGCATTAAGTTTCTTTTTTTTTTTTCTTTTTCTTTTTTTTTTTTTTCTTCTCTTTTTTGAGGGGAAAAGGGGTGAAAAAAACCCCCAAAAATTCCTGTTGTGATGTGCCCACAGTGCCACTGGCTCGAGCCTGGCTGAAGATGGGAAATTAGGCCATTAGAGGAATTCATTCCTCTTTATTAGCCTGTGTCGAATCCTTTTTATTAGTGGCTGCAAACGACCTCTCTCCTGCAGGAAAATGTCAGGGCTGGTTCAGCCCTTTCATTTGGAGGATTCCCTGGAAAAAAAAAACCACAACACAGGTGTTTTTTTTTTTTTGCAAGACCGTATCCAGCAAAAGCAGATTTTTCCATCCCAAAACTCTCCTTCGTGCCATAGGGGTGGTTTTCCACCTGTGTAATGCCAGGAGTGAGGATAATCCTTCTGTTTCCCCTGTGCATCCTGGATATCCATCTGTTCTCCCCCTACAAATTTCATAGCAAAAAGGGGCTCTGGATCTCAATTTTTATGCCACAACCTCCACCTGCAAACCCCCATGGTGGGCCCAGTCTTTCCTCTGCCTGGTGTGGCCACGGAAAGGCTGGAAATGGAGAAAATGGTGGTTGGGATTGGGGTTTTCCCCATGCAAAAATGAAAAAAACCCTCACAGAAACGCAACAATTCAGCACATGGCTCATGGCAAACCCCCAAATTCCAGCAGTCCTTGCCTCTGTGCTCAGAGTGCCCTCAGTGCTCTTCCTTAACCCATCCCTGGGGGTGCTGCCCCCCTGGTTTCCCCTTATGGTATTTTATTATTTTGTTATTTTTTTATTTTGCTTAATGTTTATTTTGTTTAGTGTTCTCATTTATTATTTCGTTCCATTTGATTTTATTTATCGATAGATTTGATCGGGTCGGATTCTACTTTGCTTCCCTTTATTTTGCCTTAAATTCTTAGTTTAGTTTAGTTTAGTTGCAACTGAAAAGCAAGCCATTCTCCCCTCAGCCATGTGCATCCCCCTCCTCCTCCTCTCCAGCTCCAGAACATTCCTGGGGGTCCACAGCAGCACTGCCCCCATTATTAATGCTGGAGAGCACGGGGCGATGCCGGCCTTAATCCCCCCTTGATCGATGCAACCCCTCAAAGCAAAGGGGCTACAAATTGCTCGGGGGCTGCAATCCCCCTCCCCAAACCCCCATGCTTGGGGTGATTCCCTGCCTTTGCTCCTAATTGATGGAGTGGCCCTGGAAATGGGAGCAGGCACCTGCTGCAGTGCCAGCGGTTCATAAGTCCCAATAATTCAAGCCGCCGCCTGGAATTTGCCTTTCATATCCCCCGGCTAAGCCCCGGCGGGGCTGCTGAAATTATGAAATGATTTCCCCCCCCTCGCCGTTCTCCGCTCCAGCCTCAGTGAATCTTGCATTAAACCAGGATCAGGACAGATTAAACTATAATATGCTGTGGTATTAACGGCTGCAAATGAAGACTTAGCCGGGGGGTTTAACCCCTTCGCCTGACTCCGGCTCAAAAAGGCTGTCGGGAAGGGAGTCGTGATCATCTTTTGGGACATCTTTTGGAGATAAAATGGTGGAGCCCATCCCGTTGTGCTGGGATGACTGGAGTGCTGTGGGAGACCATTTCTGCAGCACTGTTTTGCATTTCTGCCCTGAAAGACTCCGTGAAACTTTTTGATTTTAATTTGCACCATTAGGGAAGCTCAATAGAGCTTGGATTAACCCCTAGTCTGCATCCCTGTACTCTCCACATGCTTTGGTGCTGTATGTGTATTTGCATTTTATATGGCATCAGTTCAGCATCATTATTGGAGAGAATCATGGATTTCAAGAGGAACTATAAATCTTTGTTTTCAAGAGTCCTCTCATGGTAAGAAGGAAGTGGGATTGGACCCACCTGTGTGGACTCAACAGAGGTGCAGAGACCTCTTGATGAAGGGGCAACCCAAAGCAGGGTTGGTCCATAGGATGCTGCAGGCATGTAGGAGTCCCCATCCATCATGTCCAACAAACAGAGGTGACTTGAGGTAAAATGTTACCATCAAAGAGCAGGATGCCTTTCTGTCCTTGAAATGCAAAGGCACCGAGACAGCAGATGGCTCCAAGACATCCACCTTTTTGTCTGTGGTAAAATATGTAGGAAATGCCAACTTTGGTGCAGAGATGCAAAACACCAAGGAGGAGTCATTGCTTGATGGAGGAGATGGTGAATTTTGCCATTTTTAAGCTTTTTTGTTGTTGTTGTTGGAAAAGGTCTAGGGGGAGCACTTCCAGCATGGCTTGGTAGCGAGGTTTGCACCACCAGGTTCTTACAAGCTGGGAGGGGAAGGATGGATGGATGGATGGATGGATGGATGGATGGATGGATGGATGGATGGATGGATGATGTGGGGTAAAGATGGACATGTGACCTTAAACAGTGGTCATTATGGGGGTGTCCTTTGTCCTCTGCAGGCACCCGCTGTTCCCGCTGCTGACGTTGCTCTTTGAGAAGTGCGAGCAGGCGACGCAGGGCTCTGAGTGCATCACCTCAGCCAGCTTCGATGTCGACATCGAGAACTTTGTCCACCAGCAGGAGCAGGAGCACAAGCCCTTCTTCAGTGATGACCCCGAGCTGGACAACCTGGTAGAGGCAGCTGAGGCTTGGCAGATGGTTTTTTGGGGGGGGGTGGCAAGAAGGCGGAGGGTGAGGAGCAAATTAAGATCTGCCCCCATGTCTTTGGGCTCTGTAGTGTTGGATCTCTTGGCAATGTTCTCCATAGACCTTGTGACACCTTCACTGAGACCTTTTGCAGAAGATCCCCTGTGAGAACAAACCCCTAGCCCATTTTTGGCTAGTTTTCCCACTCAAACTCCATGAGGTCAACGAGGTTGCTGGAAACAGCCGAGTTCACTGGATGGTTTGTGCCCCAAAACTTGCAATCTCTCTAGGAATTCCTGCTCTTCAGTGCAACATTCAATAGCATCAGCACTCTTGTCTGGCACCACCTTGTTCCAAGTGTGATGGCCAGCTCTTGTCCTAGAAGCAGGGCAAAGGGAGAGCTTTTTCCATAAGGTATCAGTGATTTGGGACACACTGGACCAGTTTTGATGGCTTCCCTGTCACTGCAACCCCAATTTCCTACTGTACCCATTGCTGCTGGAAGGTGCCTCAGAAGACTGTGCTTGGGGTGGAGCTTCTGTCTTGTGCAGACCTCAGGAAGCATCCCCAAATCCCATAATTTTGTCTGGAAGGCATCCACACGTGTTCTCCATGGCAAGTGTGGGTAGACAGGTGTGTGGCAACATCCTGATGCTCTGAAAACAAATTGTCAAGGCCTTAAGGGGCAATTTTGCCCACTCTGATGATGCAAAGAGCAAAACACCTTCCCTGGGTGTTGGTGTGTTCCCTGGAATGTGCAGAAGAGGGATTTCCATCCCAGAAAAGAAGCAAAATCAGGCAACTCAAAGGCAGCTTTTTGTAAGCTTTTTTATATTACAGATATCAAGAAGGTGATTTTGGATGATGATCTGTCACAAAGGGAAGAAGAAAGGGCAGAGCTCGTCTAGGTGCAAGTACTACTGCTTTCCTAAAAAATGCAAGAGGTGGTTTCAAGATGGAGTAAAATCCCACACGTTTTGTGCCTGATTTCAGCTCGTGGAGGAGATTTTTGCAACATCCCTAAACCAAGAGCCCGTGGAATGCCCTCCAAAAACTTTGCAGGCTGTGCAAAGCCCTTTTGCATGTTACTAAACCCATTTTGCAATAACCTGTAGTCAAGAACAGAAATCACTCTGGGACAAGCAATCAAAAAAACCCCCAAACTAACCAATGTTTTGGATTATTTCAGTTTTGGGACTAAACACGCATCTGATTCTGTGATACACCAACAAAACCCCATTGCATTAAAATAGCTAAAAATGAGTGTAATGATCTAGCAGGAGGAGAGAAATGGAGCCAGGTGAAGCAACAAAAAAATTCTAAAATTTTGGGGAAGGAAAACCTATTTCTACACATATCAAGGTGAAACACCTTCAGCAGATAGTGCAGCAAATGTGTCCACACTGGTTATTTTCTCTGGGTTTTTTTGTGGTTTCTTAAAAAAACCACACAGTAATCTTGTTTTTTGGGCATATTTGGAGCAACTCTTGCTGCCAAGGTGAAATTTGGCCCTGGGCAGTTGCACTGATCCCCTGTATAACCTTGCTGCACTCAGTATGTTCATATTCATATTTATCTATATCTTTATCTATATCTATATCTATATCATCTATATCTATATCTATATCTATATCTATATCTTTCTATATCTTTATCTGTAGCTGTATCTGTGTCTCTGTGTATGTGGGTTTGCCCTGTTTGTATGAATACGTTCTCCCCAACACACAGAACTCCTCCAAAAGCCATCCAGGTTGCCCAGTGTGGAACACCTGCATCAAGACAGGGGAGACCTTTAACACGGTGCTGAAGAAGCACCGTTCCTGTTGGTGGGAGGCACTGGCTGAAGGGAATTCCGGGCGAAA